>NW_020172011.1:1867615-1906690 GCF_003031525.2 Neophocaena asiaeorientalis asiaeorientalis
GAACCGGGGACGCCGGAGTGCCCGCTCCCCGAGCGCTCAGCCCCGGAGGCGGTGAGAGGGCCGAGAGGGGAAGTGTCGCGGGGAGGGGCAGATTTGGGCATCTGGGCTTGGAGGGGCGTCGATCCGGGACGCCTGGGGACAGATGCGGAGCGTGGGGGCCCCGGAGGGGTCCGCTCCGTGTCAGGCCCCACGGGCTCCGTCTCTGTCGGTGCGCTCCGAGCGCGGTGTGTGCTGGAGGCGGCGTGGCTCCGGCCGCCCGTTCCACTCTGACCAGCAGTTTGGGAGTCCGACCGGGGCCTGGGGATTAGGATGGAGCCTGCTTCCCGCCCAGCCGGCTCGGCCGGGCCAGCTCCCGCCCCTCCCTCCCGTTCTCTGGCTTCGGACTCGCCTCGGCTGGCGGTCTCCCGGCCCAGCCCTGCCTCAGTTCCGCCGGCAGCCGCCCCTGCTCCGAGGGCTCAAACCCGGCGGCTGGCACCACGTGCCCTCACCCAGTCCTCTGCACCTGGGGTAGAGGTGGGATTGTCGAAGGCTTGTCCGGAGGGAAGGAGTCGGGAGCTGGGGGGTGTACAGGAGAGAAGTAGCTAACGTAAAGCCCCTAATTAATTTCATATAATCTGTATCAAAACTGACAGGGACACACACACCTACAAGAGACACGCCAGCACACACGGTGACACACACCCATGTGACTCTTACACACATCGACTGCACACAGCAAATCACAAAGGGCCCTGCACTACGCATCCAAGCTCCCACCTCACTCCCACTGTCTCCCATGTGCAAGTCTCCTGGCAGAATATCAGTCTAACAGGACAGCTCAGTGGGGGCCACCGTCCCCAAGTCCACCCTAATTTTCTGGACATCTTCTCCCAGCCCTGGGCTTCAGATCGCCCCTCTTTAAAACAGTGAGAAAACATGGTAGAAAATCCTGGTCTCAATCCAGGACTGGGAGACAGGATCTTGAGGGCGAGTGAGCCTGGTGCTTTGAATCTGGGTGAGTAATGAGGGTAGGGGTTGCTGGTGGCCTCTCTTGCTGGGTCCAGTTGGAGCTTAGGGTGCTAGGAGTGCCTGGCTTCTGGGCATCTGAGTGGCCAAGGGATGGAGGGGGGATGGAAGAAAGGGAGAGAGAGAAAAAGAAAGAATGAGTATGAGTCAGCCAAGGATGGAGGCCCAAGTCAGAGAGAGAGAATGAGGGGAATGTGTGTGAGAGGCAGACAGACATCAAGAGAGGGACACAGAGGGACAGAGATTACAGTCAGGGAATGGGGAGGGGAAGGAAGTGAGAGTCAGAGATGGTCAAATGAGTGGGGAGAGTGCTGGGGAATGGACGACAGAAGCTCAGAAATTAGGGAGGATGAAAGCAGGATGGTGGTGAGACCACTGGGAGTTAGGGGAAACATGCTGAATATGTGTGTTTTGTTTCTCTCTGTGTCTGGCCTCCAGGCTGTCAGAGCGATTAGCTTTAATTGCTCTTCCCTTTGTGGTTAAACACTCCATTGGGGAAATTGCCAGAGATGCCCTAGGCTGCCAGCTGCCCTGGTTGCCTACTTCCTCACTTCCCTGACACCTGTGCCCATCATGTGTGCATGCGTTGTCATGCATGAAGAAGAGGACCAGAGTCACACCCTGCTATGCCATCCCCTCACTCTTTCACACAGAGCCTCCACCACAGTGCAATGGTGGATATCACCAACCTGTACGCAGCCAACCAATCCAGGCCCCTCCCCACTAAACTTACTCTATCTCTTTATAGCAGGGACACTCACTCCTTCCTAGTATAGCTAGTATAGTAGCTCTGAGTCCTGAAATAGGGCCACCAAGTCACAGAACCCAGGAGTCCTAAGTATTCTTGGCTACCACCAGGTGGGACGGGATGAAAGCCCATTGAAAGGAAAGGAGGAAAAGAGAGACTGAAAGACTAGAGAGAGAGGTAATAGATGAGGAAGAGATAGAGATGGGGGAGAAACAGAAGGAGGAAGAGAGAGAATCAGATGAGTAGAGAGCAGTAGAGACCCCATTCCCTCTCCTCTGCCCGGCCTGATCCAATGCCAGGTATCTTCTGACGCTCTCATCCTGGGTCCAATCCTTCTTCTCTTGACTAAGGGCTTAAAGCTTAACCCAGTCTTTGTAGCCAGGGGTAACCCATTTTGCTTCTTGGACTGAACATTTTGAGGTCCAGGTGTCCTATCCCACCCCCATTCCCAGGCTGACTCTGGAGGCTTAGAACCCTCTTCTTCCTACTTTACAGAAATAAAGGCATCCTCCCCCCACCCTCCCCCCAGAAAGCTGAACAGAAGCTATGGGAAGAAGTCAGTTGAGTATGATAGTAAAGAAATAATTAGGGATGAACTATAGGACTGCTTGAATTTGGGGCCCAGATAAAATTTAAAGTAGGAACCCTGCTCTCTCCCTCCCCAGCCCTCTGCTTTGCTGTGATCACCACCCTCCCACCCCAAACCCCAGGCAACGAGACTGACAGACTTGAGTGCCTACAGGCCGCCTCCTGCCCACCGCAGGATCTCCAGGTCCTTGCAGTTCCCCTCAGCCTTAGGCAGCTGCAGCCGATGTGAGGGAGGGAGCAATAGCACCTCCTGATCCTCAGGCTTCTTAAATTTACTGAGGATTTGGAACCAAATGCTGAGGAGAGGATAATCATAAATTCATGTCCAAATGCACAGAAATTCTCTTGGTGCTACCACCTCCTCCACAGGTGGTTATCCCATTCTGCTAGGCTCTCAAAGTGTTCCCAGGGCCCGCCCCTTCCTCCCCCAGTGCCCATGGAGCACCCACTGTCATGCTCCCAACTACTACCCTAGAAGGTCAGAATATAATCCTTACCTCCTTCCCCTCTTCCTCAGCATCCTCAGTTGGTTTGACTTTTGTCAGGGCCCCACCTGGGGCCAGCTCAGAAAGAGAGTGAGGAAGGAAGGAAGGAAGGAAGGTGTGAGGAAGCGGTGAGCAGAGCACAGAATGATCTGGGAGGGAAGGGGACTGACTTCCTGGCAGCCTCAGCCCCGGTTCCCGGTTCCTGCCCAAGTATCCTGTCCCAAGAGTGGCCTCCGCCCAGGCTGCCTGGTGTTCCCTGGGCAGCCTCTGCACTGTTCCAGAGGTCAGGAGGACTCTTCAGAGCTGTGAGGGCAGGAGACTTCTCTATAGGCCCTATGGAATTCTAAATCTTGGGTGAGAAAAGCAACATGGAGGGTGAAGGAGCCAAGCTTCTGCCAAGCCCCACCTGCCATGGCCAGACTACAACTGGACAATGGTTGACCAGGAAAGCTTGAGAACCAAGTAAGGAAATTTCCCCCAAACTCCCCTGCCCTTGCCCCTGCTGCCACACCCAGGCCTGGGCAAATGGGATCTCTCCAGGGAGGCAGGACGCTAGGCTGCCTTTCCCTGCACCCCTACCCGGCCCTTCTCCTATCCCTTCTCTCTCTTCTTACTCACCACTCCCCACATCCCTCCTATCCAGTGGTGTCATTGTCCTGACAACTGAATGGGGGGGGGGGCACCCAGAACTGAGGTTGCCATGGTAACCACTGAGCTGAGGCTGCAGCCTTCTCTTCGCGGACTCTGTGTGCTCCCTGTGCCCCTCCCCCGCCTCAAGGATTCCTCATTTGCAGGCTCAGTCTCTTTCCCTCTCCCAACACCAGTTCTCTTCCTCCACTCTCTAGGCTCCCCTTACCCTTCCTCTTTTCTCTGGATGTGAGCCTGTGATTATCTGCCTTCTTACACATACTCTTAGCGGGTCAGACACATACACACAGACCACATACACTCAAAGCCACACATCCAGTGCTGGCACATACACATCCATTACCAGAACATCCAAACACACCCACAGATACCAGCACTGCCTCCTCCCTGTACCTGTGCCCACACCCAGGGATCAGCATCCATACAGAGGATTCTGGCACACACACGTTCCCACCCCCATTTCTCTTAGGGGCCTCCTTGTATCTGTTTCACTCTCACAGAAAGCTCCTACTCACCGCCCCCAGCCTTTGTGGGTGGGTGTCTAATACACTTTAATCCCTTCCCGCCCACCTCCCCTGTAAGTCTGTGTTTTCAATTCAGAGTCCTAAATCTTAACTCCTCCCAGGAGATACACACACACACACACACACTCACACACTCTCTCTCTCTCTCTCTCTCTCTCCTCCCACAGGATCTCTGTATTTACAAACTCTTCTTCTATGTGAAAGCAGGGCACTATGGTCCTAAAGTCTGTCCCATTTTCCAGCTAAGGGCTTGGTCGCAGGGTCTCCTCGACTGGGGCAGCCTTCTTGAGGGCATCTTGCCTCCTTCCCACGCTGCCCTTTTCTCTTCAGCTCTCTTCACACCCCACCTCCATTATCATCCCCATCTCTGAACCCTGTCCCCATCATTCCCCTTGTCTACCCCCCCCCTTTTCTGTCCTTGGATTATCAGTGGAGCGGGGTGGGGGGGGGGTGCTGAGCTCCAGAGCCTGCTGCTGTGACCTAGATTTCAAGGCGAGACGGTTCCTGGTGCTGACAGTCAGAGAGCATTGTTTCTGGCCCAGCCTGGCAGGGCCACCGCTGGGCCCTCTGTCTGGTTGCACCTGGGTGTGCAAGTGAGCATGTGTATAAGTGCCTGTTTCTCGTGGGGCTCATGCTGGCCCTGCTGCCTGGCTTATTGTGTGTTTGTGTCACAGTGCCTGCCACCAAGGGAGGCTTGTTTGTTCTGGTCCAAGTAGGGGGCTGGGAATGGGGCCTCCTGGGTGCATGCTTCTCTCCCTCAGTTTCCCTGCATGTAGGTGGAAATAAGGAATATGGGGTGTGTCAACTAGTCCCTTTCTGCTATATTCCCAGCCCATTGTTGGGGTGATTTGTGGGCAGTCTCAGTCAAGTACAAGGTCATCTAGCTCCTTGCCCCACCCCTTAGTCTAGCCACAGAGTGTTTATGCCATAATTTACTTTTTAAAATGCTTTACTTTTTAATTATAAAAGAAATATATAGTCATTGTGGGGGGAAAAAGCCCCTTTTTAAAACTCACCACTAGAGTTTCACATTTTATCAAATCCAGAAAGTTCATTCTAAGGTCTGACCTTCTTTCTTCCTGTCTTAGCCACAGTCCCTGTCTTAGGGGAAGGAGGGCCTTGAATGTCCTCTCCTTTTTCACCTAAAAATCTTCATAGAAGAGGGATGGGGTGAAGGCCTAGATGAGATCCAGCCTCGCCCAGCCCCCTGTGGGAGGTCACGCTGAAGGTAGTGCCAGTGGGATGTTGATGCAAGCAGAAGTGGCAGCCCCCTTCCTGCCAGACTTTCCCAAAGCTGCATCTGAACCCCTTCTCCCTGCCACCCAGCCAGCCTGGGAACTGGGCAGGGGGCCAGAGCCAGCCGCTTGGTATTCTCGGGCGCGGGGGCTGTAGGCATAGCACAAAGGCTAGGAGAAAGGGCTGTGTAGAGGCCCAGCAGCAATCAAGGGAGAAAATGGGCTCCACAAAGGTGGGGGTAGCCCATTGCTTCACCCTCCCCACCCCCATCCCGAGACCTAATGACTGAATACAGGGCTGAGCATGGAGGGGCCAGGGGACCATTTGACCAGGCAACTAGGCATCTATCCAAAATGAGTCATTAGTGGGGTGGTGGGGAGTTGAAGTGAGGGACCCCCTTTGCTTCTGGGAAAGAATGGAAGCTAGAACATGAGCTCCAATCAACCTCCCCCAGCCCCTTCTTTTTAGCTTCTCACTGCCACAGCAAGCCTCTCCCTGGTCGTTTTGGTGTGTTTTGTTTTGTTTGACAGGGGGAAGGGTTGCAGGTGGGTGGGGCGATTCTGGGGGGGACTTGGAGACAGCGGGTGAGAAAGTCGGGAGCAGGTTGCTATGGTAACCGCCTCCTCAGTCGGGGAGCTGTTGCCAGGGTTACTGTTAGAGGGGGGAAAAGGAAGAAAAAAGATGGTGGGGAGAAGGAGGTGTGACTTTTCACTCTAGACTCCAGCCTGGCCTCTAGCTTCCTAGTTTCTTCCTGTCTACTCCTACCTCCCTTAGGTCTTCCTTTTCTCCCTCCAGTCCTAGCCTCCCCAACCTCTGTGTTCCAGGCACTTGCCTGGTAGGGTAGAGGAGAGGTGGGTAGTGCCAGTGAGTGAACCAAACCGTGAACCTCAAGCTCAGCCTCCTCTCCCTTTGTTCCCCCCAACCCCAGTCATGGCCGAGTACGGGACCCTCCTCCAGGACCTGACCAACAACATCACCCTTGAAGATCTGGAACAGCTCAAGTCAGCCTGCAAGGAGGACATCCCCAGTGAGAAGAGCGAGGAGATCACTACTGGCAGTGCCTGGTTTAGCTTCCTGGAGAGCCACAACAAGCTGGACAAAGGTGGGGGAGGGGGACACACGCATCCTACCATCAGCCGTTCAGGCTCAGTTCATTCAGCAAATAGAAATGAGCTCAGAGCTCCTATACAAAGTGCACTCCTTTTTGACAAGGCAGGATAAGAGGGGTGCCCTAAGAGAGTAGAGGGGCTCTAGGGCAGTGGTCTTTACATTCTTCATGGTGCCCTTCTCAGTAAAAATATTATTCAGCAAAAAATGTTACTCAGATCCTACTGTGCTATTATCATATATATAATAAAACATTAAAATAGGACTTAAAGGTGATAAAACTTAAAACCACAAGTTCTAACATTTTCTTATTCACTTTTAGAGACCATTGCTCTGGAAAGGGCTTTGGGGAGGAACTGGTATTTAAGATGGCCCTGAAGGGCAAGTGGGATTTCAAAGGCAGGATCCAAAGGAGGACATGCTAGGCAGAGGAACATAGCATGTTTAGAAGTGGCTGGAAAGGTAAGTTAAGACTGTGATGTGGAGGGCCTTGAGTGACAGGGTATTTGATAGGTGAGATGAGTGACCTGAGGGTGCTTCAGAGATACTAATCTGTAGCATGGAATGAAGGGAGGGAGGCTGAAGGAGGACATGCTACACTTAGGACAGGGGTCCCTAGCGGTCCTGTTAGGAACCGGGCCACACAGCAAGAGGTGAGGAGTGGGCGCGAGTGAGCGAAGCTTCATCTACCGCTCGCTCCCCATTGCTCGAATTACAGCTTGAACCATCCCACCCCCGCCCACCCTGTCCATGGAAAAATTGTCTTCCACGGAACCGGTCCCTGGTGCTAAAAAGGTTGGGGACCGCTGACTTAGGGGACTACTGCAGTAGAGGGGAGGAGCCAGGCAAGAAGGCATCCGCAATCTCCTACAACTGGCCAACCCATGGACATCATCCCTCTGGTCATGTCTGTGCCTTCTCATTCAGAATTACCCTTCCCACTAGGCCCAGAATCTCTCCTGGGTTGTCTACAGATCCCACCCTTCTGGTCCTACATGTGCTGCTGGGAAATTCTGATGCTTGCTTGGAGGAAAAGTGAAAGACGGACAGGGTGGATGTTGGGTATTTGGAAGCCCGGTTAATTTTTCTCTTCTCCCCTCCACTCAGTGTGGAGCCTGGTATTTAACCTAAATCCCTCATTCTAAATCTGTAATCTAGAAACTTCACTCATCAATGATCTGCCCTTCCTGAGAAGAGTTCTCTACTGTCTTTTGGTGCTTTAGCTTTCTTTTCCTGGCTTAGCTGCCCCTCTTCTTCCAGTGTTGCCTCCTCCAGTAACCAATGTGAGCAACTCAGGCTTGGTTCCTGAAGCCTAATCCAGCAGTGTAGGGGAAGCTGACCTCTACAGCAGCTCTGATCCTCAGTCTCCTGCCTTCCTCCAGACAACCTCTCTTATATCGAGCACATCTTTGAGATCTCCCGCCGTCCTGACCTACTCACTATGGTGGTTGACTACAGAACCCGTGTTCTGAAGATCTCTGAGGAAGATGAGCTGGACACCAAGCTAACCCGTATCCCCAGTGCCAAGAAGTACAAAGGTAAGAGGCCATGCCTTTAATATGTACCTCTGCCCCTCCCATGGATTATCTGTGGAATACTTGAATTCTGGGAGAACAGAGGCTTATGATCAGTTAGCCTGCCTACTGCCTCCCGTGACTTCTGTCCCTGGACACATCCCTTTTTGCCCCCAGACATTATCCGGCAGCCCTCTGAGGAAGAGATCATCAAATTGGCTCCTCCACCGAAGAAAGCCTGAGCAAGGGGGAGGAAGAGGAGGAAGGTTGGACCTTCATCAGACCATTCTCTTCCCCCATCCTCCAGGGGAGGGGACAAGGGCATCCCCCCCCATCTACCCACTTACTAACCTGGTCCTAACCCCCTTACTGTGCGCGTGTGTGTGCGTGTGCGCACGCTCTGGCTGTCTGTCTGTGTGTCTAGCTCATCTAGTTCCTCCTCCTTGTGAGGGGATGGGGGTCAGGGGCTGGGGGTGGGGGAGCTCAGTTTCCCCACTCTAGGGGGGGTTGGGGGCTATTTCTATGCAAATAGAAATGGGCACATTCCTCCTACTTCCCTTTCCTCCACTCTTCCCCCACCTCTCTAAAGTGTGGGAGCAGAAAAGGGCCTGTATTTTCCTACAATGAGGCGGCGAGGTAGGAGTGAGGCATGGGAGAGGTGGGTGAATCTAATGAAAAGCAGTGAGAGGGAAGATGAAGAGGCTACCCAACCCCCACCTGGAAGGGGCAAAGAAAAGCCAGAGTTTGTGTTTGTACCCCAAAGCTGGACTGGCTGAGGAGTCCAGTTTCCAGTAGTTCCTCAGGTTGGAGGGCCTGGGCACCAGCAGGTCCCTTTTTGCTCCCCTCTCATGGGCCTACGGTGGGTATGAGCCAGGGACCTAAAGAGAGAGGATCACTGGATCCTTCCCTGGCCCCAAAGTTCAAACCCCATGGAGAACCCAGCATTAGATACCCCCCACCCACCTCTGCTCTGGAGAGACTGTGCTGGGAACACACCCCATCACTGAGCCTGAGTGGGGATGAAGGCAGAGAGGAGTTCCCTGTTCCACTCCTTTATTCCTACTCAGACTGTTGCACAGGAGTCCCCTGAGCCTAGGGAGGTTGGGGAATCGAGATCCTTAGGTTTTAACTCCAATCCTGCTCCCACTTACAGAGTCCCAACGTGGTTATCGCAGGCAACCTTCCCTCTCTCCATGATCTAGAACCCCCTCTCCCCCAAGCCAGAAAGAAGGGAAGAAGCTAACTACAGTGTTTTCCGTTGCACCGATCCCCAATTCAGTCCAGGAGGGGACTCGGTAACCCCTCTCCCTCAATATCCTGGCACCTTGGGCTTATGAACCCCTCCTAGCCAAATCACTAGAGTACAGTGACCCCAGCCTCCTGCCTGTCCCAAGATAGCCATCCCCACCCTGACCGTGCTAACTGTGTGTACATATATATTCTACATATATGTATATTAAACCCGCACTGCCATGTCTGCCCTTTTTTGTGGTGTCTGGCATTAACTTATTGTCTAGGCCAGGACGGGGGTGGAAGGGGAATGCCACAGTGAAGGGAGTGGCAGAGTCAAATTGCTACATAGTCAAAACAAAAAAAACTTTTTTAAACTTTAAATTCACATGCAATCTCAAGAGGCTATTTAGAGAAAGTTTAAGCTAGGAGCTTCTAGGATGTGGGAGCAAAACTTTAGTGGAGGGGAGAGCTGGCTACTGGAAGAGGGAAGAAGCCAGACTGGTTGGAGAGCACCCTCTAATCCTAGCCTAGCCCAGCCCAACCTGCCTGTCCCCTCTGGCCACTGCTGCGGACACCTGCCTTAACACATACACCTCGAGTACTCCACAGTTTTGCCTTAAAGGACCTTCCCAAGTTTCCCCAGTCCTGTCTGGCTTCTCCCTCAAGGAGAGAGAGATACTTGTAGAATTGGGAGGGGGATAAGAGCAGGAATTATCCTTCCAAGCCAGGATATGTTATGTGAGAACAAGTCTGAGAAAGAAAGGGGGTGGAGGGAGGGAATATATTATAAAGAGCCTTCCTTTGAAGAGAGAAGAGGATGAGACGGGAGAAGGGAGACAGGGTCATTTTCAGCGGAGTCTAGCAATTTCTCTGTAAGGCAAAATAATCTAAAACGACTAACCTGCCCTCCCGCCCCCTATACTGCTGTGAGATTGCCCCTATCCTGTGCTCCTCTGTCTGCAGTGTGCACGGCCTTGTTCTAACCCTGGAATAAAGGTGATTGATTGTACTGTACCTAACTGATTCTAAATTTGTGTGAATGACCAGGATTTTTAAGCCTTTGGATGACTGGGGAAGGAGAGCAAAATTTACCCCCAAATCCTTAACTGCAGCCTGGAAGAGGCCAGGAAAATACCCCTAGTAGGATCTCTGCCCTCTCTCATTTTCTAAGTATCACTGAACTGTGGGGCCTATTCCACTTCCATAGTCTCCCACTGGAGCCCAAACACTGGAAACATGGATATCCCAGACTGGACTTCCTAAAATTGTAATAAGACCAGGGCCAGGCACCTATACTGAAAGGAACAAAAATAGCCCATCATGAATGCATGGCTCACATATCACACACACAGCAGCAGTCAGGGGGGGAAAAAAAAAAACGCTTTACTGAGAGAAAATACACAACAAATTCCAGAGTGCATGGTTTCAGCCCACTCCATCACCCCACCAGCGATAAGAACACAGACCACTCACAGTCACCACACATTCACTACCTCAGGGAGGAAGTACAGCAGCTAACATCTGGTCTGAGAGCTGCTAGGAAAAGGGGCAGGAGGAAGGAGTATCTGGGAATTCCACCCTTTCACTCCTCCCTTCCTTCCTGGCCTGTTCTAGTAGAATCTGACTGTCCCAGGATGCAGAATTCCTGGTTGGGGGCAAAGAAATAGCAACAAAAGCATCTAAGGGCAAGAATGCAACTGGGACTTTGATAATTAGTGACCAGTGATACAATAGGTGTCTGAGCCCCAGCCACCTTACTCAATCCTTAGATTAATGACTTGTCCTTCAATCCCAAGACAGGAGAAGGTGGACAAGGTATAAAGTCAAACCCAGGAGGTCTTTCCCTATACTCTTCCATTAGGAAGGGAGTTGGTGTGGAGTTGGATAGTTTAAAGAATCAAGCAGCTAAAGGTAAGAGTGAGTGTGTCTTCTGTCACACACAGTATTAGGAGAGACGGTCTGCAGTGGCAGAACCCTTCCTGAAGTCACAGTTCAGTCAAGTTTTGAAGATGAGCCAGTCTCTGGTTAGCAGAGCCATCCTGGGAACCCCCACAAGACTTAAGCAGAGGTAGGATATCTGGAGCAAAGAGATGAAAGGGGCTTCCCAACGCTGAAACCATGGTAGGAAAGCAGGAAAGGGCAGAATTCAGGATCCTTCCATTCTTGAGCCTCCTAAAACATAAGGGTTAAGCCCTAATCTCCAGTAGCCGTGCATAGAGGATAGGCTGACCCCAGGTGATACCTCCACATCATTACTCTCACTCACTCTCTCCTGTAAGTCCCTTTATTGCAGTCATAGAGAATATATAGGTATTTAAACTTCAACAATAATTTTAACATGATACATCCAATTTTGACTTGCTTTTTAATATATTTATAGATATAAAATTAGGCCTCTAACAGTGATAGGGACAGGGAGATTGCTGCCACCAAACAACTTTTTTTTTTTTAAGTAACAGAAGAGGTAACCACCTTCCTATTCTTCCACTTCTGTCCCTCCTCCCACCTCCCCCCAACCTCCCTCACCAGACCTACTGAGGGGGTGATGGGATGAAGAGAAGAGAGTGAAGGATACATAATCAAGTGCAAAACACTGTGATAAGTACAGAGAATGAATGGGGTGGAAAAGAAAGTGAAGAGTGTGGGATGGTTAGGGGCTCTAAGGACTCCCCAGAAAAACAGGATCCTGGGATGGGGTTGGTTGCTCAGGGGGAAGAAAAAACAATGCAACTGTCATAGAATTTTAAAAAATAAAGAAAATAAAGTCAAAAACCTAAACCAAAGAGAGAGTGGCATTTCTACCACCCCCAGTCTGGCCCCTTGGTACTGAACAGCCAGTTATCCCCCCACCCCCCACCCAAGAAACAAGGGAGATCAAAGAAAAGGAAACCCCATTCCCTACCCCAAACCAGTTAACAAAATAGGCTCCCCCCTCCCAAAAAAAAAAGGCTTTGGGGAGAGGCCATTTCTGCCAAGTCCTATGCACCTCTCCATGGAACCCCATTCCAGGGCTCAATTCCCACTTCTAGATGCTCTGTAGGTTTGCTCCCCTCTGGCTTGTCCTCCTGGGATGTCTTTTTTTTTTTCTTTTCTTTTCTTTTTTTTTTTTTTAAATCTAAAGCAAAAAAGTCCAAAGTGCGTTTCTGCTGAATGTTAGAGCCTGGGACAGGAAAGGGCTGCCCAGGCAGGATCGGGTTGGCAGCCCCAGCCTGCCCCTCCTGGGTACGAGGCCTCAGGATGGCATGCACTGCACCCGGTCAGGGCCCTCCTCCTCGTCCGATGTATCTGAGGAGCTGGGAGACTCATCCGAGTCTGCGTCTGTGGCCCCAACCCCAGGTTCTCGCCAGCGCTGTAGGATGGGAAAGGCTTATTAGTAATTTCCCTGGAACAAGGACAAGCCTGTTAGGTCTTAGCTATAATTTACATGCTCTAGGCCAGGGGTCGGCAGAATTTTTCTTAAAGGGCCAGACAGTAAATATTTTAGACTCATGGGCCGTATCTCTGTCACAACTATTCAACTCTGCTGTTGTAGCATGAAAGCAGCCAGACAACACATAAATGAATGGGTGTGGCTGTAGTCTAATAAAACTTTATTTACAAAAAGCAGGCACTTGCCCAAACTGCCACAGTTTGCTAACCCCTGCCCTAGGCCTCTTGTGTCACAAGAGAAAAAACAGAAGACACCTGAGACGACTTATTTCTTCTCAGCTCCTGCCCCACCCTCATGCCTTTGCCTTTTTGAAGACAACCCTGTGCATGCGTGGTGATGGAGAACACAAAGCAGACACCACCTATTTCTGCTAGTGGCTCTTCCAAGGCTACATCAAAGCTCTGATGGGGATGGGGAATAATGGACAGGAAACCCAACTAACTCCACCTGATTCCTCCTAAAGCAGCGAGAAGTATGCCCTGGAACATTTTACCCTCTTGAGAGGGTCACTGCCCTTGGGAGCTCACTTCCCACTCCAGCTTACCCGGTGATGGCGTCTTTGTCTCAGGTGATGCATGAGGAACCAGAGCATGTGGCTATCAAATAGGTCGGTGTGGTGTAAGCTATCTTCATCCCGTTCCCGCTTGTTCTTCTTAATCACCTGGAACCAAAAAGGGTTGGGGAAGTGGGTAATGAATAGGAACCCTGGACCTGATCAGAAAAGGCTGGCGTTCTAGCCCAGTAAAATCTTCCCTTAGAAACTACTGAGCTGGAGTATCGCTAGATTCGACTAAGAAAGGATGCCCCAGGTTCATCCACTGAGAAGATGGGATGATTCTTCCTAAAGATGTCCCCTCTACCATGAACTAGATGCACTTCGAAGCTGCACCCTGGACCCCTGGACTGGGACTGTTCCTAGAGAGGCAATGACAGGAATGTGGGGGAGGGTGTTAGAGCAGTGCCTTTAAAGAACTGTACAGCAAGTTATTCCTTCCTATGACAAAGAAAACTCCTAACAGTATGTGGATAAGCAGAAAGAAGAAATCTATAGTCAGCTACTTACATCCTTTAACCCTGTAAGTTCAGTGGAAGTTTCAGCTGTGGGTGCCCAGATCTTGACATCATGGTCTAGGCCACTGGTTGCCAGCACAGGCAGATGAGGGTGGGGCTCAAGACAGTTTACCTGGTCAGGAGTAAAGGAAAACATAGGCTCAGGGGTATGTGGCAATACGGTTTAAAAACCACTACTCACCTTGAACCAAACAACTGTCCCTGATAAAAGTTAAGACAGCTGCTGGGAAGACAGGCCCACCCATCATAAGCCTAGGCTAAAGGGCCCTCGGGGTGAAAGAAACACTGGACACAGACTGGATGTAAGACCAGGCCTATCTCTCACTTCCTAGGTTTAGGTAGGGGTGGCCTCATCCTGAGATATAGCTCTAGGGGTGGGCGGGTGACTGGCCAAGCATACTGCTGGCTTCACAAAAAGGCAGTGAGGTTCAGATGACCTCATTCTCTCCGGCTTCCAAAGCTCCAACTTGCCCCAGTCTGGAAAAAAACATCTCAGTGGCTTTCACCAAGTGGCAAATACATTTTTAAAAATGAAGAAAGCAGCAGCTGCTGCTGAGCCCCCAGAGAAGACTCAGAGAACAATTACATTCCACTGTTTATAAGAACTGGAAGAAGGCACAGGCTGGGAAGAGGCTGAGCCTGAAACATAGTAGGGTAGTGGAGACACATATCTGCTTGAGAACCCCGCACACCCCAGGAGACAGCATTCTGCTGCCTGCCATGAAAGCACAACAGGCTCAGCTATAGGACAGCACGGCACAGTGAGGCAGCTTCCTTGGGCACCCACAGCCTCAAGCTCAGCCACCCTCCGGATATATTCACCGAGCAGGAGGAATGAACTACAGCAGCCGAGGCAAAGGCCTTCTGGCTTAGGCAGCCTCCTTCTTTCCAAAGGCACCCATGCCCCCTGCTGTCTGACTTGGAAACATCAGCCTTCCTGGCAGAGCAGGGCAGCTACCACCCCCACCGGAAGAGCTGGTCCCAGATCTAGCTGCTAAAGCATTTTTGGGCTTTTAGTCAGATGAGGAATAGATGGCAAAAGCATCCAGAAGGAAGAAGGTGTGGTCCTAGCCACTCCTCACCTCACCCCACCCCACCCCGTCTTGCAGCTGCAGTACAGTCCAAGGAGACAACCCCTGGCAAACAGCCTCTTAGTTCTCTCTGGACCAACCTTCTCTGCCTCGCCTGCACATGCAGAGAGCAGCTGATGGGAAGCCAGGGTCAGCATGGAAAATAAAACTGACATACAGACTTCCAATCTTCTTTGTCTTCCATTTTACAAATAAATTCTCAGAAAACACTGAAGCTAAGCCTGAGTCTAAGAGTAAAGCAGAAACCACATATCCCTTCTTTCTTCTTTTATTCCACATATCAGCTCATTACAAAGTTTATATTTGGGCTCTTTTAGGCAGTGTGGAAGAGGTTCCAGCATCTGGAGCAGAGGTGGCACTAGGGAGAAAAACTCCATTGCCAGAAAATATTATCAAAAGATATGTGACAACTTAACACATACAAACTTGAACTCGTTCATTCATCTCCAGATAAGCCCTTGCTACCCTTCTAAACTCTGACCTAGCTGTGCTTGACAAGTCAGCAAAATAAAAAGGCACAGGGGAGAAATTCCTTGGAACTTAAGACTAAGGACAAAGCCAATGGCAAGAGAGTAAGTTACATATAGTACCTGAGTTGGAGCTTGCAGGGGAAGCCAACAGAGAGCTTCTGGGCCAGAATACCTGGTCACTTCACCCGACCTGTCTGCATGCCAGGACTTATCCTGTCAGTAATGCCTGAGCAGAGAAAAGAGCTCTGGCCTTAGATGACTGGGCTGAGGGATGCAGGTGATGGGATAAAGGAGCAAAGTGCTTTCGGGAGACTAAGGATTGTCCTTTGACATCATCCCCCACCCTTGCCCCGAATGCAAACAGTGGAAGGACTAGAGTTTGAGCCAAAAACAGAACTGAGATACCTGGGCAAGGTGGATGAGAATTTCAAAGATCCCTTCTGGTTCTAATAGTCTACTTAATGATATAGTCTGCATTCGGGCTGGCGCTGGTGACCCCACTGCTGGGAGGTTAGCACAAAAAATCAGAAGGAGCCAAGTGAGGACCACATAGATCATTCAGCTTACACAGAGGCAAGAACAAGCCAGGAATCTCGCTGCAGGGTGCAGTCTTTATACCTCTTGTTCTAGTACCTCACTCTTATGACCACTAAAACTCAGGCCTGGGGCCCACCCATCCTACGCAAACGCCCTCCCAACCTGAGCACCTGGATTAATCATCAAACCCTGACACCGGCTAAGCTGAAAGGAGATTGGCCTGTAGAGTGATTCTGGACCACAGACAAGTGCTGGCCTGGGGGAGGGCATTCAGCCCTGCATCTCTCTAGAATGGAATGAAAGACAATAGTTTATGATCAATAAAAGATTCACTGGCCCCTTTTGACTTTCTTATGACTACATGCCTACTGCCGAATTCTCATTAAGACTCCAGTGTTTTCGGTTTGTTCACTACAGATGATAGAAGAAGACCTATGGAAAAGTAGGAAATGAAGCAGGCAACAGTGAGACACACCTTCAAGTTCTAGACTCTTCTCCACTTATATTCAAGCCATAGAAGCTTTGGGTCTATACTGGCCCCAGGTCCCCAAAATTTAGAGGAAACCAGAAGAAAGTCTGAAATAGCCTCACACCAGGATAAGAGACACACAAGAAGAAACGGGATCCCAACTGCAATGAACCATTCTAAACTCTAAAACCACTCTGGATAAACCTCATCAAGAGATGGCTGGGTTCTTTGTAGCTCCCCACAGCTTAAGAGGAATGAAAAGGAAGAAAGAATAAGCAAGCATCTCAGCCATCCCTTAGAAGCTCTTAACAGGACTGTCTTGGGTAGTCAGTAAAATGCAGTTGCCCAAACTGCCTCTTTCTTATCTTCTGCAGTCTGAAAACCTTGTAATAGAAAGCTACTGAATCCTTCTTGACTCTAGGTCTCAAAAAAGAAAAAACAAAAAAATTTATGGTTAGCTAGATACATCCTAAGAGCTGACCACCTTTCACTCCCCAACTCACGATCCTCAGGCTTCCTTTTTGCCCTATCTCTATGGAGGCTGTCTGCAGAACTCAAAGGACAGGCAGACTATGATATGATCATGGGTTGTATAGCAGTCAAACAACAAGAAAAATGGTCGCGGGGGTGAGCATGTTTCTCTCTTCCTATATATGCATACATATTATGTGTGTTTGTATCAATATATAGACCATATTCTGATTTTCCCAACTATCAGAAAAAATGCTCCTTCTAGCTTGTATCCGCTAATCCAGGATCTATTCAAGGTCACTACTTAGCTACCTACTACAGTGTGTAGGATGGTGTGCCCTGAACGCTAATGCTTTTGTTTTGGAAAAGGTCCATGCCTAAAGATACCTCACTCAGGCCAGAGGTTCTTCCCTAAAATCCCTTTCTCCTCTTAATAAACCGTGCTGTAGAGGGGCAGAAGACAGGAAAGGGAAGAAAATATTCCATTAAAACCTCAGCACCCCCAGACTATACTGTCTTTTTATTTAGCTGGCTAGACCTCTAAGACGTGGTATTACATTGTCAGAGTGAGAATTCAGTGGCCCTGCTAAAGCCTACCTTAATGACTGGAGGGAGTAGAGAGCCAGCCAGCCCAGCACACCATACTCACCACGCCTCCCTTGTCCCCCTCCATGAACTGAATGATCTGGCAGGATGATTTCTCCCAGAGGAAGATGTGCCCGCAGTCACTACCGCTCACCACAAACTCACTCTTGGGGCCATAGAAATTGACGCCTTTTACTGAAATGACAAATGAAGCAATAAACCACATGAGAATTGGCATCAGGCCGACATATATTTACCTCACAGGAAATTTAGTTATTCACAAATCTAAATCGGCTAAGAGCCAAAGAATTTCTTTCACTTTCACAAAACAAATTAAGGGATTATGCATGTATAATAGACAGAATAAGAATCATACCAGTTCCAGAGACTATTTATATCCTCCTAAAGAGGTCCATAGAGCTGAGGAGTTTGCAGTCCTTAGCAACAGCCTCAGTCTCATTAGTTTGCACCCTACGGAGCAACCACAGGCCTCACTAATGCCTCACCTGTCCCAACCTGAATGGCCCAGCTCTGCCCACTCCTAGGCAGCACTGTCCTATGCCCTAGGATTACCCTTGGTATGTGTGCTTCACTGGTACCTTGTCAATGCTTCCTGGGTCATTAGGTGACCTAAGACTGATGAAGGTATATGCCACAATTGCCTGTAAGAAGCACCTGAACTGTGCGTGTTACCAAGACTGAACAACAGGGTTCCCCCTGAAATTAGTAAGAGAAACCAGGAGTCCCAACAGCTACATCCAGTTCCATACCAATCATGAGACTGGAATACTTCCTTCTGTATGCCCAAGGACTAAGATCCAAGTACAGGTTTTTCCCTCTCCTCTCACCAGCTCGAGAGAAAAAAGGAAAACTAACTGCTCTCCCCAGTCAACATTATGACAGACATCTGATAGGAGCACTAATAACAACAAAGAGCAGTGATTCCAACTTTTCTGTACATTAGAATCAAAGGGAGCTTTTTAAAAATCCTAATCAACATGCACCCCATACCAATTAAGTCAGAATGGATGGGTATGGAAGCCAGGCTTCAGTATCTTTAAAAGATTGTCAGGTGACTTCATTGTACAGCAAAGTTTGGGAACCACAGACAGAACAAAAAAGGCCAATCGTCACTGCAAACTTGGGTGAGGTGCTATCACCATTTCTCCTCTTCTGCCTCATTCAAAAGAATTATTCCCTCCTCTTCCCTGTAAGTACAAGCTCACCCCCCTATTTTAGGCAATTCAGTACCACTAACTAAGGAGGGCTTTCCCAAACTCCCTAATACGTCTTTTAATCCTGAAGCTACCTGAAATCATAAGAAAAATATAGTCAGTCGAGTCTCCTTACACCCAGACCAAGTAACATCACTGTAGTGGTGAGAGATGCTCCTGAGCCCTCTCTCCTCTAGCACAGGAGGGCCTATGAAAACTCCAGCCCAATTAGGCTTGTTGTCACTTGGTGACAGATGGCCTACTCCTTTAGGTAGCTCTTATTTGCACAACCTGCATGAGATACTGTGGTTCTTCAAACCAACAGACTTGGGGTACAGAAACCTAGAAAGACAGTCTCACCTGTGGCGTTATTTCTGTGGCCCTTATATCTCTTAATATACTGGGCCCCATCACTGTGAGAGGAGTTGAAGAGGTAAATGTCTTCATCATTGTAACTGGCCAGGAGCTCTGCCAAGAACAAGCACACAGCAGTGAAGGCAAAGGCTGAAAAAAGCTAGGACCAGGAGTTGGGGGTTGGGGTGGGGCTTCTTGCCAGTAGTGCCCCCTCCTAATACCCAGGTATAGTACCCATCTTACTCAGTTGGAACAGCAGGCACTTCAGGTGTCTAGGGTAGACTAGGAACATGCTGCCAACCCAGGGGTAGCAGAATGCCCAGGAAGATCATACCCATTAATTCAGGAATGAGTCAAAGGCGTAAGAACCTGCTCAACCAAACAGCCTGGGCTTTAGGACAAGCCCTGCTAAATATCATCTGCAGCATTCTGCAAGTGC
This sequence comes from Neophocaena asiaeorientalis asiaeorientalis, assembly GCF_003031525.2. Classification (NCBI taxonomy): domain Eukaryota; kingdom Metazoa; phylum Chordata; class Mammalia; order Artiodactyla; family Phocoenidae; genus Neophocaena; species Neophocaena asiaeorientalis. The sequence continues at coordinate 1,886,835 of NW_020172011.1, forward strand.
CTGGCCTCTCCAAGGGTCATCTGCTGCATCCTCCCGCTGTGTGCTCACCATCAGCAACTACTCCCCAGCTGCTCCACTCGGAGCTATAGCACAGTGGTGAGCACCGGAGGGCACATGCCTCACTGGCTCAGCAGCTCCCTAGACAGAGGGGGCATGCCAGCCTAGGAGCTGGGCCCTGCTCACGTACCTGTGCCGTCGTGGCTGTACACAAGACAGGTGATGTTTGCTTTGGACTCACTGTTCACCTGCAATAAGGAGCAGATACTGACTGATGCCCCACCCCCCCATTTGTTATACCACCTTCAGGAAACAGGTTTTCCTTCAAACTCCCCTATATCCTCTCCCAGAGATAGATAGATAGAGATAGAGACAGAGAGAGAGAAAAAGAGAGAGAGAGGAAGATAGACAGAGAGATAGAGACAGGAGTACAACTGATGAAACTTGACCACCTCGGGGGGAGAGGTCTTTCTACTGGTTGTCTTCTGTGTGCTAGCCATTTCATATATACATTATCTCATTAGGCCTTACCATCATGGTACAAGGCAGTTATCTGTATCTCTATTTTGTCAATAAGAAAACTGAGGCTAACAGAGGTAAGGTGACTGCCCAAGATCACAAAACTGGTAAGTGGTAGAGCCAGGATTCAAATCCAGGTGTCTGACTCCAAAGTCCAAGCTCTTCCCACCATACCAACAAGTTTGGGGGCAGGCTTGGGGTTGAGTCAGGGAAGCCTGGAGCCACTGGCCCTTCATGAATCTTACCAGGTGATGAGGGCAGAATTTCTTGAGTACTCCATTGTTTTCATTCTCATCAATTTTCCTCTGGTCATAAATCCTACGGTGGAAGAAGCAATGAAAATGTCAAAATTTACAAACATCCCTTGAAGAGTTGCAATTCGATGTAGTGGCAGGAACACCAGTCAGCTGGATGTCAGGACAGATAAAGGACATTCCCCAATTAGGCTTCTGGCTCAGGTTCTTCCTCAAAAATCTTCTCCCACCCCTCTTCCAAACCAAAACTCTTATCCAGGTACTTCTCATTTCAAGTAGTAATTCTAAATTATATTATTTTGAAGTGGCTTATCTATTCTCTCAGCTTTTATATCATTTACTGTTTATCTGCACTGAAATAACATTATTATAGAGCCTTCTGCATGCATGCTGCCTCCCCAATACGGTTTATTACTCATGGGCAGAGACCATGTTTTATGTAAGTCAGTGGGTCTTGAATCCCTTTTTGAAATTGTATTTGGCTAGTTCTTCCCAAAACTATTACAAACCAACACCTATATCTCAAGACTCACTCTCTCCTTCCTTCATTCTCATCAAGCATCAAACTACCTTCACCTTCCTCATCTTTCCAATCCAAACTTTAATCATTTGTGCAACTATTTATGACACATGGATTAGGTGCCAAGTATTATGCCAGGTGCTAGAAATATAGTGAGGAACAAGACAGATCTAGTCTCTGTCTTCACCCATCAGTCTCCTCCAATCTCAGAGTCTCATCCCTCCACAGCTGCTCTTACTCTCATCCCTCCAAGGACCTTGTTTGATTGGTTAGTCCATTTCTCACTGATTAGTCCTCTTCCTCACCATTGTCTGCCCGTTTCTAAAAATCCTTCCACTGACCTTTCCTACTCTGGCTTTTCCTGTCCTTCCCCCCTGTAGTAGAATTACTGAAAAGAGCAATCTGCATTCAACAGTTTCACTCCCTCACCTCCTATTCATTTCTCATTCCATTCTAATCTAGCTTTGGCCTTCAACTCACTACTGAAGCTTCTCTGGCTAAAGTCATCAGTAACCTAACTGCCAATACCAACAAGATACTTTTTTAGGTCTTTCTCTCTTGTCTTGACATTGTTCATTACTCCTTCCCTGAAACACTTTTTTCCCTTGATTTCCAACCACCCTTTAATGTTGTTCATGGGCTTGTCTTTTGTCTACCCCTTAAATGCTGATGTTCCTCAAAGGTCTGGTCTTAAGTTCTCCTCTGATTCTACATAAGGAAATTTTAAAACCTAGAGTTCAAGTATATGTGAATGCCCAGAAACTGTGCTTATGTGTATTTTTCCTGGGAGAAGGGATCATGGTTCTCCTTATATTCTCAAAGAGGCCAGAGACTCAAAAGGGAGGAAGAATTCTGCTTTATGCTTTCTTTTGGTAATCAAATTCCATTAACACTTTACCCCTATATGTGGATATGTCTCTTAAATCTGTGTCTCCAGCCCACACTTGTTCTGAGCGAGCTCTAGATTTATATCCACACGCCAAATGGATGTTGTAATGGAATGCCCAAAAGTAAAATCATTCTCCTTTTTAAGCTAAGATCATTCTAGACCTACCCTTTCCCCCAAATCTTTGTTAATGGCACCATCCTAAATTCAGGTGACCAAACCAGAAATCAGGTCCTTTCTCGATGTATCTAGTTTCTTTTCTGTCGATTTGACTTCCTGGGTATATTTCTTGACTATATCTGCTTTCTCCACCCTTAGGCATTTTTTGCCTACATTATTTATAGTAACCTTCTGATTTCTTTGCTCATACTGTCACCAGAATTATGTCTAAAATGAAAAATTTAATGTAAATTCCCTGCTTAAATCTCTTCAGTGATTTTGTACTTTCTACTAAATAAAGTCCAGACTACTTAGTATGGCTGCCTATCACTTCTCAAAGATCCTATGCATTATACAGAAAACAAAAAAACTATGCTTCTTTGAACATACCATGTCACATCTTGTTATCCTAATTCTACACATATTGTTCCCTCTACCTGAAATACTTCCCATTTGTCTTTAATATTTCCTCTGTGAGAAAGAACAGCATAGTGAAATGGTTTCCACCATATTTAAGGCATCTGAACTGAGTTCAGATACTATGCTACTTACTAGATGAGCAATACTGGGTAAGTTACTTAATATTCTTAATCCCTATATATATCTGCTTCTCCCGAATCCTCCTTGAAGGCAGAAACTATGTCTAGTCAAGTGTGTACCTAGCACACAACAAATGCTCAGTAAATGCTGGATGAATAAACGAACGAATTAAGTATTCTCCATAATCCATTAATATTTTGCATAAATAGACTATCCAGGAAATGTTTTTTAAATGAACCAATAAAAAAATAAGACAAACAGGAGACTGCTGTACTACCAATTACTACTCTTCAGCAAATATAGCAGCTGATAATCAGATTATTTTCCCTCTAAACTAAGTCTAAATCAACAGCTCTCAAATGTCACTAAGACATCATTATCTTCCCAAGTCATCAAATTAGTAAAAAATTTTAAATATTCAGTATCTTGTTGTATGGACCATTCCGTGTTCCTCTGTATCCAATGCTCTTCTTTATGAGAAATCTTTACCTACCCTCCTCCCCTTTCTTCCATTAGTATTTATTAAGAACCTACTATATTCTAGATATGATGCTTGAGACCAAGGATTGGCAAACTTTTTTTAAAAATTTATTTATTTTATTTAATTTTTGGCTGCGTTGGGTCTTCGCTGCTGCGCGTGGGCTTTCTCTAGTTGCGGTGAGTGGGGGCTACTCTTCGTTGCGGTGCATGGGCTTCTCATTGTGGTGGCCTCTCTTGTTGGGGAGCACGGGCTCTAGGCACACAGGCTTCAGTAGTTGTGGTGCACAGGCTTAGCTGCTCTGTGGCATGTGGGATCTTCCTGGACTAGGGCTCGAACCCATGTCCCCTGCAATGGCAGGTGGATTCTTAACCACTGTGCCACCAAGGAAGCCCCAAACTTTTTCTTAAATGGCAAGGCAGTAAATATTTTAAGCTGGCAGGCCATCCAGTCTCTGTCACAGTTTCCAAACTCTACCACTGTAGCATGTCATGGATATATGTGAACAAATGGCTATGGCTGTGTTCTAATAAATCTTTATTTACAAACACAGTGTAGACTGCCAGGCCCTGTGCTAGACAGTGGTGATACAAATACAAAAACAATTCCCCTATTATCTGCGCATAGGACAGGACCTTGACATTAAAAAAAATTTTTTTATTTTAATTTTTAAGACTATTTTCTTAAAGCAGTTTTAGGTTTACAACAAAACTGAGAGGGCAGTATAGAGGTTTTTCATACACTCCCTACCCCCACACGTGTATAGCCCCTCCCATTATCAAAATCACTCATCAAAACGGTAGTTTTTTTTTTTTAAACCAAGGATGAACCTACACTGACATATGATGATCACTCAAAGTCTATAGTTCACCTGAGGGTTCACTCTTGTACATTCTACAGGTTTGGACAAATGTATAATGACGTATATCCATCATTATAATATCATAGAGTACTTTCATTGCCCTAAAAATCCTCTGTCCTCTGCCTATTCATCTCTCTTGCCCCACCCCACCCCTGGCTACCACTGACCTTTTTCTTATTTCCACAGTTTTGCCTTTTCCAAAATGTCATACTGTTGGAATCATACAGTATGTAGCCTTTTCAGATTGGCTGATTGGCCTTTTTTTTCGCTTAGTAATATGCATTTAAGGTCCCTCCATGTCTATTCATGACTTGATAGCTCTTTTCTTTTTAGTGCTGAATAATATTCCATTGTCTGGATATACCACCATTTATTTATCCATTCACATACTGAAGAACACCTTGGTTGCTTCTGAGTTTTGGCAGTTATGAATAAAGCTGCTATAAACATCCACGTACAGGTTTCTGTGTGGACATAACTTTTCAACTCCTTCGGGTAAATACCAAGGAGCCTGACTGCTGGATTGTATGGTACCAGTGTGTCTAGTTTTGGAGAAACCGTCAAACTGTCTTCTAAAGCGGCTGTATCACTTTGCACTCCCACTAGCAATGTATAAGAGCTCCTGTTGCTCCACAGTACTCACCAGCATTTCGTGCTGTCAGTGTCCTGGATTTTAGCCACTCTAATAGATGTGTAGTGGTATCTCACTGTTGTTTTAATATGCATTTTCCTGATGACATATAATGTGGATCATCTTTTCATACACTTGTCATCTGTATCTTCTTCAGTGAGGTGTCTGTTAAGGTCTTTGGCTCACTTTTTAATTGGGTTGTTTTCTTGTTGTTGAGTTTTAAGAGTTCTTTGTATATTTTGCATAACAGTCCCTCATCAGATGTGCCTTTTGCAAGCATTTTCTCCCAGTCTGTGGCTTATCTTCTAATTCTCTTGAAAGACAGTGTCTTTCACAGAGCAGAAGTTTTTAATTTTAATGAAGTCTAACCTATCAATTACTTCTTTCATGGATGTCTTTGATGTTGTATCTAAAAAGGCATCACCAAGGGACTTTCCTGGTGGCCCAGGGGTTAAGAATCCAAAACTACTGAGCCTGCATGCCACGACTACTGAAGCCCACACGCCTTGAGCCCGTGCTCCACAACAAGAGAAGTCACTGCAATGGGAAGCCCATGCACCGCAACGAAGACCCAACACAGCCAAAAATAAATATATAAAATAAACTTTAAAAATAATAATAATAAAAAAATAAAAAGGCATCACCATACCCAAGGTCTTCTAGGTTTTTTCCGATGTTATCTTCCGGAGTTTCATAGTTTTGGGCTTTACTTTCAGCTCTATGATCCATTTTAAGTTAACTTTTGTGAACTGTGTAAGGTCTATGTCTAGATTCAGTTTTTACATGTGGATGTCCAGTCCTTTCAGCACCATATATTGAAGAGACTATCTTTTCTCCATTTGTTGCCTTTGCTTCCTTGTCAAAGATAACTTGACTGTATTTATGGGGGTCTATTTCTGGGCTCTCTATTCTGTTCTTTTGATCTATTTGTCTATTTCACCAATACAATGCTGTCTGAATTACTGTAGCTTTAGAGTATTGATAGGTATTGAAGTTGGGTAGTATCAGGCTTCCAGCTTTGTTCTTCTCTCTCAATACTGTGTTGGATATCCTGGATCTTCTGTCTCTCCACACAAACTTTAAGATGCAGTTTGTCGATATCCATAAAATAACTTGCTGGAATTTTGATTGGGATTGCACTGACTCAATAGATCAAGCTGGGAAGAACTGACATCTCCACATTATTGAGTCTTCCTATACCCTGGACATTTTAAATCAAATAAAGAATGGTTTCAGCACTGTCTGAACACCCTTACTGCATTCCTCTCCACAGGCCTCCAGGTGCCCACGAATTTGTTACCTTAAGCCTCTCTCTTCCCTCCTCACCTCCTCTTCCCCCAACTTGCCTTTAATCTAGTGTTCTCTCAATGTTGCTGATAAAGGTAGGGGAGCAAAGTGACTATTTATTGACTGTGTTTTATAAACCAGGGCCTATACCAAATCCTTTAGCAATAAATTTACATGTCAACCAATCACACTGCCAAATCTATCACAGGATTCATTCACCTGATACATTCTCCTTTTCTTCACTCCTGTAAATTCTTAAACTAATCTAAAAAGGATTTAGTGGCAGAAACTCAAATCTATACCACCCTCCGTTTGCCTACCTTTTTTCTTTCTCCCTGCCCATCCCCCCCTTTTGGTCATATTCAAAAAAGCATGACTCTCTTAAATGCTCCTTCACAATCCTAAACTAAAATTCAGTATTTATGATGTGAAAGCCTTGAGGATGAGTAAGCTATTTCTCTGTATTCCCCTAAAGGAATTCCTTCAAGCTAGTGAAAGCTAATGGTGCTATGATATAAAATATTCAGCAAAAGTATTTTCAAATTTGTACTGGCAGGTGAGCCTAAAGTTCTTTCAAAGAAAGAAACAGAAAAGAGGAATTCCAAAACATTCAACTGGCTGAACTGAAGAGGTGCCAGAGAAATTGAGGATGATCAGAGAAGAGCTAGGGTGTGGAAGGGCCATCTGCTCACAGGCGATCAGTGTGCCTCAAAATATACACAGGCCTTTGTCGTGTAAACAGCCTATTACGTGCTGAGAATTTGGCATGTACAAAGGGATAAAGGATATTGAGGCTGATAATAAATAGAAGATCTGAGTATTTCTCCTTGTGATGAAATGCTAAAACTAATTTCCAGCCCCACTCTCACCCTGAGAAAGTATTAGCTCTGGATAAAAGCGTTATCAATTGCAGTTCTCAATACAGCCAATGCCTCCACTCTCCTCCAAACATCAAGGTCCTAGTGGTTGAATTATCTAGAGACACAGACTTTTCCATGAATCCAGAGCTCTAAGCAGGAAATGCAAATTTAAAAATTCAGTAAATGCTTGATTTGGAGGAGGTAGCACCTGAAAGTTCTGACAACTACTACCCCTTTTTAGATCAACAGCTTATCTTAAAAAAAAAAACTACTGCTAAACATTTGCTATTGACCAATAGAGGAAAGGAATTTAGAAGGCAAGGGAAACAGGGGAAGAAGAAGAGAGCAACAAAGTTGCCCAGTTCTCTTGTGGCAGGATTCTTCAACAAGTTAAGATCATCTCTCAGGTATTTCTAAAAATTTAGTCCCATCCCTGTGATTATTAATAAAATTAATTACAGAATACAGTTATAAAAATATCCTCTTATTTAAAAAGGAAGATGGGACTTCCCTGGTGGCACAGTGGTTAAGAATCCGCCTGCCAATGCAGGGGACACGGGTTCGAGCCCTGGTCTGGGAAGATCCCACATGCTGCAGAGCAACTAAGCCCGTGCACCACGACTACTGAACCTGCGCTCTAGAGCCCGCAAGCCACAACTACTGAAGCCCGCATGCCTAGAGCCTGTCCTCCCCAACAAGAGAAGCCACTGCAATGAGAAGCACACGCACCAAAACAAAGAGTAGCCCCTGCTCTCTGCAACTAGAGAAAGCCTGCGTGCAGCAACAAAGACCCAACACAGCCAGAAATAAATAAATAAAATAAGTAAATTTATAAATAAATAAATAAAAAGGAAGATAATGCTTTTCATCCACCACCAGGAAAGCATAAAGTCATTCATTCTTCTAGTGATGCTTTCCTTCCTCCCTTTCAAACTGATATCTGTTGGCAACCAAAGAAATATACTTAAAAATAGGCCAATTGCACCATCAAAAAATCTACAAACAATAAATGCTGGAGAGGGCATGGAGAAAAGGGAACCCTCTTGCACTGCTGGTGGGAATGTAAATTGATACAGCCACTATGGAGAACAGTATGGAGGTTCCTTAAAAAACTACAAATAGAACTACCATACGACCCAGCAATCCCACTACTGGGCATATACCCTGAGAAAACCATAATTCAAAGTCATGTACCACAGTGTTCACTGCAGCACTATTTACAATAGCCAGGACATGGAATCAACCTGTGTCCATCAACAGATTAATGGATAAAGAAGATGTGGCACATATATACAATGGAATATTTTTCAGCCATAAAAAGAAACGAAATTGAGTTATTTGTAGTGAGGTGGATGGACCTAGAGTCTGTCATACAGAGTGAAGTCAGGAAGAGAAAAACAAATACCGTATGCTTACACATACATATGGAATCTAAAAAAAAAAAAAAGTGGTTCTGATGAACCTAGGGGCAGGACAGGAATAAAGATATAGACGTAGAGAATGGACTTGAGGACATCGGGAGGAGGGGGAAGGGTAAGCTGGGACGAAGTGAGAGAGTGGCAAGGACATATACACACTACCAAATGTAAAATAGCTAGCTAGTGGGAAGCAGCCGCATAGTACAGGGAGATCAGCTCAGTGCTTTGTAACCACCTAGAAGGGTGGGATGGGGCAGGGGAGGGAGATGCAAGAGGGAGGGGATATGGGGATATATGTATGCATATAGCTGATTCACTTTGTTATACAGCAGAAACTAACACAACACTGTAAAGCAATTATACTCCAATAAAGGTGTTAAAAAAAAATAGCTCAATTGGATAGGGATGGGATATAATTGTGACAAAGGGCCAGAAGGAAACTAACTGCTACACATGGCGACTGAATCCATGAACTCTGTTTTCCTCAGGATATATCTCAATAGACAGTGTTACAAGAAATGTTCATAGTAACAAAGATATCACTAAAGATAAAAAGTGGTTCAGGATACTGGGAGCCAAAAACCTGAAGTTCACAGTGAGTACTCCCAAGTCAAATTATTTCTGTATCTGAAACCAGCATTCAAAATTTCTAGTACGTGTTAATTTACATATGAAAAATGGTGGAAAATATTTACTAAGAGAGCACTTGTTAGTAAACCTGGGTTTATGCCTAGCTGCTATGTGGAGAACTTGGTCAATTCATCAAACTTCTTTAGAACTTGATAATATCTATAACATGTTAAGCCATCCCTCAGAGATTGCTACATTAGGGAACAGAATATGTCAGAGGAAGTTTAAACTCTTTGGAAGATGGCAAAAAATTAAAGATGGTGGTTAATGAACTCCTAGGCAATTCATAGCTTTCCATAAGGTAGTAGTACACAAGCTGGTAGTACACAATACATCACAGTCTCAAACTCTCAAAGACACAAAAGAGCCACAGACTCACCTTACAAACTGATCTCGTCCACCCACTGCAAACTGGTGGGTATTGGCAGGATTCACATAGATTGTATACAGCCCCACCTTCTTCTCCTTTTCTTTTGTCACCACCAGTTTCCTTCAAGAGTATAAAAGTATAAAAGTTATATTCTCCAAAAGATCCAGATAGTCATGGCAAGTGAGAATAAAGACAGTAACGCACACACAGCTAATAAGAAACCAAACAGATTCTCACTTGGAAAGAAAGAAGTGGTTTTGTTTGTTCGTACATTGGAACAAGAAAAAAAAACAAAACCCACCACCATATATATTTACTAAATGCTACTTTGGAGATGGAAAAAACATGTAGTAAGTTTCTGGTGTTCCTCAAGAAGTATAAATTAAAGGTGTATGTAAGTATTGCTCCTCATTAGCCTTAGCTTGAGTCTAATATGATGACAACCAATCATTAAAGAGACAATACTACCCACATCTTCCTATCCTTTACTTGTAAGTACATCTTCCCAATCATCTGGGAGCAGGGAGTGAGGGAAGGATGAATCACAGAAACAGTGGATAGAAAAGACCTTAAGGAGGACTTCCCTGGTAGTCCAGTGGGTAAGACTGTGCTCCCAATGCAGGGGACCTGGGTTTGATCCCTGGTCAGGGAACTAGATCCCGCAGGCGTGCCACAACTAAGGAGTCAGCATGCCACAACTAAGGAGTCAGCATGCCACAACTAAAAAGTCCAAACGCTGCAACAAAGATCCCACGTGCCGCAACTAAGACCCCGCACAGCCAAAATAAATAAAAATTAAACATTAAAAAAAAAAAAAGGAAAAGACCTTAAAGTCAGAATCTATCTCCCAGATTCCAGAGAAGTGTCATTTAAAACCCAGCTTTAAAAATGCACGATGAAAAACAACAAGCAACGGTTAATACAAAGGAAAACAGTATTAGTCTTCCCTTATTTGAAGCATATTAGGAGCAGATGTTCTTGTCAAGACAGCTGTTTTTAATGCTGAAAAATTATTTCTAAATTATTCTTCTGGTTGTACCACAAAAAAGGGTGATTCTTAGGAGGGCATGGGACCCCGAGGAAACCTTTAAAATTTCAGAGTTTTAGCCAGAAGATTTTGGCCAAAGAGCCATATAATTTTGTCCCACCTTAAGGGTGGCCCTATTAATACTCCTCCCAGATTGAAGCGTTCAATCTGTCAAATATGACATCATAAAGATTAGTAAATTTATAGAAAAAGGAAGACAGGAAAGGAAGGGACTGGGCTTTAGCTTGCTTGCTTTTTTTTTTTTTACTGCTGAATAATATTCCATTATCTGGATATACCACAGTATATCCATTCACCTACTGAAGTACATCTTGGTTGCTTCCAAGTTTTGGCGATTATGAATAAAAGCTTTCATTTTTAATTCTAAGCTTTTGCTCATTTCTGGTGCTTACAGAAAATGAAAAGAACTATAACTATGACAATAAGTTTCTTTGTACATGATGTTAGCATCCTCTCTGAATGGTCAAAGTCACTCCATCCTAGACTGCTCTAGGCAAAGGAGAAATTTAATTTTAAAATCTCTGCAGCCTTCCATTAAAAGAATAGTGTACAAAGGTCATTAAAAATAAATGTCAATAGGGAAAACACAAATACACACATACCCAAAACACAAGGCAGAAAACAAGTCAAAAAAAAGTTTCAGGAACAAAACTAGCAATGGAGAAGAGGCAGCTCTAATTTGGGCTTTAGATGTAGAAGAGGAATAGGAGCAGCTGCTGCTCTTTTTCAGAGAAACATCTCATTTCCTCAGCAATTTGGATTTTTAGGAGAGGGTCAGACAAACATAACAGTTACCATGCAGAAGCAAAATGAAGAAAGTGAGGGGATAGATTATGAAGTACTGGCTCCACTGTCATCTAATCCTGACAAAGAACTCAATTTTCTATGCCTCCATTTATTCACCTAAAACAAACAATTCTCTCTCCTAATGCATAAATGCACAGAGCACCTTGAGCCCTGTGGGGAAAATGCAGAGGTGCTATAAAAATGATTGATAATGGCAGCAGGAAAAAAAAAGTTTTGACACCAGAGCAAGGCAGCACACAAAGCCATATGAAACAAATTTACCAAATTCTGCCTTAAAATTTGCAGTCTTTAGCGGGCTGGTATGTTCCAGGAAAAAGGGAAAAACAATTACAGATCAAACCAACGGATTCCTCTGAAGAATATCTCAAACTAGCTTCCGCTGGCTAAATGAATATCCCACCCACAGCTCCAAATCCAACTCCTCCTATGATGTTAGCCAATATCACCAGATTCCAGAATCTCAGCTATTATGTACGTACAAAAGAAAAATTTCCCTATGCCAACTTCACACAAAAAAGTGTCTCTGATATAAGGAGATGTTCAGGCACCAGCTTAACACATACGGATACACATTCTAGCCATGACCTTCACATTCAGTCCTTATTCTAGCCTTCCACTAATTCAACCCCTAAAGCAAAAACTTTCTTAAGGCCAGAATCTGGACCTCCTCCTACTCTAAGTTTCTCCTATGTTCCCCCTTTTAGTTTCTATCCCACCTATTACTGCTTGCACCTAGATCCACTGATCAACTCTCAGCCAGATTTTCTGCTTACACCTTTTCATTACACATTCAATAATCTGCCAGTCATGTACTCTGCCCATTACTTGAATCAGATTCCCAATTTCTTGTGGCCTAACAGTAGTTTTCCTCTGAACCTGATCCAAAGGATCTCATTCAGCTTCACAACAATGTACCAGAGCAGACCAAACAAACTCATCATTTTTTCCATCTTTGCCCTTCCACTCCCCTCTGGAAAACTTGCTGATGTTCCATTATCATCACAGAATCATGGAACTTGAGAACTGAAAATAACAAACATCATTCAGTTTAAGAGATTAAATGATTTTCTCAAAGCTATATAACTGCAGGCTAGTACTAGAAGGCAGATCCCTTGTCACCCAGGCCTGTTCACTTTCCAGGAGAAACCCATTCATTATCTCTCAATCTTCATCCTCTTAAGTTTTATATAAATAACCAGTATATCCTTTCCACAAGCCAAAAACATTTCCATCCTTTAACCACTACTTTAAATTCTTCACTTTCTAGACAACTTTTTGTATACTTATCTCTCTAAAAATAAAAGTCTAATAATAATCAGCCTTAAGATTATATTCCCTATATTAACTTATATTTTACTTGTATGCTATGTAAATTAGGGACACCCCTTACTCAATATTGGTATTGACATGTAAGATTTAAGATAATTTTTAAGGGGGGAGAGTTCTGAAAAGTTGAAATCTTGAGTTCTTCCTCACTTTGTGATCCTAGAATAAGCTTCCAGAATGGCATATTAAAAAAAAAAAAAAGATAGTTTTTACGACTAACAATACAATAAATAATGTAGATAATCTATCAACTAGGTAGTCGTTAAACAAACTGTGGTACACCAATGCTATGACACAGATGTCATGGTTAAAACTGAGGTAGGCCATAGGGACTTTCCTGGCAGTCCATGGTTAATTAAGACTTTGCCTTCCAACGCAGGGGGCATGGGTTCAATCCCTGGTCAGGGAGCTAAGATCCCACATGCCTCTTGGCCAAAAAACCAAAACATAAAACAGAAGCAACACTGCAACAAATTCAATAAAGAATTTAAAAATGGTCCACATAAAAATAAATAAAATGTTTACAAAGAAAAAATTAGGTAGGCCTTTTTGGTCTGACGTAGAAAGCTCTCCAAAATACATCATAATGTGAAAAAAGTAAATTGCAGGAACATATGTATATGTAAGTTTATATACACGTACAATTATCCCATGTTGGAGGGAAGAGTGTACATGTATATAGTAAGATACATAAATGTATACAAAAAGGATTGAAAAGGTATTCAAAATTTTTAACAATGGTTATTAATAGCTAGAAAAGTGGTGGGCAGGGGAGGTATACATGAGGGAGCATTTACATTTTGTCCATATACTTCATTATTTGAGTTTTTAAAACAAGATATATTTATTATAAGAGCAATAAAAATGAAAAAAGGAAACTGAAATAATTAGTAGCTACAATTCAATAAGTTCCAACCATGGTGCCAGACACTATGCTGAGGTATCAAACACATTTATCAATAATCCTCACAGAAACGAGAAAAAGAGAGAATAAGACTGACTGATTACACCCATAGTGAGGCTGAAGAAACTGAAGTTCAGAAAGGTTATATAGGTCATTACTAGTAGTGCCCAAGTTGAGATTTGATCTAGGTCTGCCTGGATCCAAATAAGATGCTATGCTCTTTCTATGATATCACATAGCTAAAAGGGGATATAATTTACCTATGAATCTCTGATTCAAGTAAAAATGAGCTGTGATATGATAGAGTTCTACTACAACTACCAATATTTTTGTTCAAGAATTATCATTTAATTTTTACATTTCTACACAAAATTGAAGTGAAAACTACATAGGAGCATATCTCTAAGTTGCTAGGAACATGCTTCTTGTGGGGAAGCTGAGTGGCACCCAAGTGAATGGAGAGTGGAAGATCATCCAGTTATTAAAGCCCACATATAATAAGATAACTGAACCCTGCTTTAGAAATGAAGACAGGCGAATAGTATTTTACTGCTGAGAAAGAGACAACAATAAAGAAATAAGGAATTCCCCTAAACTCATCTGTTTCTTATCATAAATACAAAGGAACCATTCTGATGGACCAGAGAGTTGAGCATTACCTAGGACACATGCAGTATTTTCAAAGCCAAGAAATCCAGTTCTGTAAAAATACTATTGCTATACTTACGAAGCTGGCCGGTCTTGTCTGAGGTCAATGGTGAAGACAACTGCATCTTCACCTGCAGATAGGAACGTACAGGGAGAGTCTGGTTCCAGGGCCAACTGAAGGAGAAAAAAGGGAAAGCATGAGGTTTCTAAAGATTAAAATTAGAGGTTGTCTAACTCATTCCTTTATCTTTACAAAGGGCTGCATTTAAAATGTCTCAGCAAGAGAAACATCTGCCTTTTTTGTTGTAAAATCCCAGGAAAGAAGATAATTTAATAAGCCCATTCTCTCTTGCTCTGTGTGAATTATTCACAGCTTGTTTATTCTATACAAGTCAAAAGGACAGGTGATTTGCTATTTTAATTAAGTCTCCAAGGGATCTGAACAGTGATACCAAAGGAAAACACCGCCATTAGGGCTCATCCTCAAAATCAATTCCACACTCTCAGGTGGGGAGAGAAATGGCACCCAAGTTTCACCTACAGCTTAGTTCTAAAAGTTAGTTATCTAGTGGGTTGGGAGTAGTCTTAAGAATCAAAGAAATAGGTAATTTTCATATTTCTTGAGCCATGGGGGAGGAAAGCATACTCCAGGTCCACCTACATATTTGCTTAGGGTTTGTAAAAAAATAAAAAAAAATAAGAGGACCATCCTCCTTCCACAGCATGGAAGAAAACAGTGCCTACTCTGAGACTAGGCAGTTCTTGGCTCCTCACTGGCTGCCATCATGATTATTTGGCCTATATTCCCAGCTCTAAATAGGGCTTCCAGAAATAGTACTGTTTATGCACTGAGAGTTGTGAGCAGAAAAGCTGGAGCTCTCACATATGAGAAGCCAACAGCTAGCACCTTAGAGCTGTTAAAATGTTCTAAATACAATAGGAGTAAATTTTAAAGGTTTGGAAGGCACAGGAGACCTCAACAATCTCCAAACCAACCATGGCTCAGCTCAGGAGTTAAGTATTATCAGGTGAATGTTGCATGTGCAAGATCTAGAGATCTCTCAAATACTTGCCTTCTGAGAAGTTTAGTGTCGCCGCTTTTTCTCCCATCTTACCTACAAATCCTAGGACTGAAAGAAGTGATGGAGGTGACCACAACAAAGGGGACACAATGGACAGAGGGCTTTGGCTGAGATCCACAGAGGAGCTGAACTGCACAACCTTTGGGGCAAGGGCTTACTTACCTTGTGGGATGCTCCCTTGTGCTGGGCCACACGCTTTGTATTCTTGCAGCACTGTGTAGCAGACAACTCTGCTACCCGAACCTGCCCATCACGGGCACACATGGCCAGGGTGGAATCGCCACTGTTAGGAAGGAACTTGGCCTGGGATGTTAAGAATAAAAAGAAGGGACAAGAGAAATTGAAGAGGTGAATTTGAGAGGGAAAAACATGATGACAACCCCAATCATCCACTTTTGCTACACAACAGCTGGAAACTTAGACCTCCTGCTCTTACACAGTTGGCTCAAGTCCAATTTCTTCCAAGGGTTAAAGGAGAGGAAAAGAAAAAATTTCTGATATGAGAGGATTTCTGTTGCTTCTAGAAGGCTGAACTGGTATGAGTGCTCAGGTGAACTAGGACTATAGCCAGTAAGAAAGAAAGGTAAGGGAAAAAGGAGAAAATCTTCCTTGATTCAGGAAGTAAACATAAACTTGCTACAAAGAAAAAGGAAACTAGAGGGGATATTGGGGAAGGAAAGAGAACATGCTTAGGGATAAATGGCTAGTACCATATGATGGATGGGGCTGGTAAGTAAAACTTCCAGAGAATAACAATATTAACAATATTTATCAAACGTTTATTAAGTACCAGGCACGGTTCTAACTGCTTAGCTTCTACTGTTATTTAATCCTCACAACCCTGTATGTTATTAGCCCTATACTATAGGTAAATAAACTGAAGACAGAGGTTAAATAAACTTGCCTAAGATCACATAGCTAGTTAAGGGGTTGGACCAAGATTCAAACTCAACTAGACTGGTTCAAGAGCCTCTGCTCTTGTATTATAACATCTCCTAGCACGGCACTTAGTGCCTTCCTGATGATTTCCAAGCACCCTTCCTATTATAATGAGGCTTCTAACAGTCTCTGTGCTCAAGGAAACAAAAGGGTGCCATGAGTCTTTCAGTGTATTTAACTGCTCTAAGTCATTATGGGAGCCAAGGAAGGACCGAGTCCTGATATCTAATTCCTACCACAACTCACTATCACTCCTACTCCAGGCAGCAGCTCAGGTTTGTCTAACTCGTGCCTGATTTTCTCAGTTGCCAATCTGCTTCCTCGCCTCACCTGGAAGACATTGCTTTTGTGGCCGCTCTCAAAGTCCAACACTGGCTGTCGCCGTACCCAGTCCCAAACCACCACTTTCAGGTCATCGCTGCCACTGGCCAGCCAGGTGCCGCGCTGGTTAAAGTGCAAGGTATTAACACAACCAGTATGGCCCTCAAGCCCATGCTGCAGGCGGAAACGCTGCACAAAGACTCTTGCCCCACAAGCCTCATACACAAAGCGGGCACTTGAACCCAGCTCCCGCTCCCGAAGGGCAGGAAGGGCTTGCCAGCGAGGTCGGGGCAGGACTGAGGTCTCCGAGGACACCCAGTCCTCCAGGGCCCGCTCATCATCTGATGAGTCCTGGTCACGGTTTGCCCGCTTGCGCTGTACACGACGACGAGGATGCTCTTCTTCCTCCTCTTCTTCATCCTCTTCTTCCTCTGAGCGGTCATGGACTTGGTTTTCATCATTGATGGAGTAATGGCCAGTGTCCTCCATGCTGTCAGAGTCCTTGTCTTCACCTGAGCTCTCTGTATCTGTGCCTCGACTTTCTGTGCTGGTGCGGTTGGGGCCACCATCATCCCCGGTCAAGCTCAAGCTCAGGTCTGAGGCCTCCACTTCAATGCCTGAGGATGTCTCCCTCCCCTCCTCAGCACCAGACATCTCCTCTGGACTGCTAGACAGGCTTCCTGCATGTTAGTGAGGAATGGGTAGGTGAGGGGGAAAAATAAGGAAATAAGATAGTGACCAGAAGGATTCCCACTCCTTAGTCTAAAAAATCATCACACCAAAAGACCCAGAAACCAACTTTGGTCAAAATGTTTTCATTACATATGCTTATAAACAGTACCTTCTGAGAGGGAATCTTGAAAAGATTAAAAAACCAAAGTCACACACAAATAAAGAACTGCAGGACAACCAAAGATTATAATAAATTCTCAAGAAGCAAAGCACTGGCAGATTTTATAAAAGTATGCCTGATACAACTACCTTAGGCTCTATTTTGCTAGATGGGCATCCATTAGTTATAGCACATAATTAAGCTGAACATAAGAAAAAAGAACAGCCATCCCTGGGCTTTCCTGGTGGCACAGTGGTTAAGAATCCACTTGCCAATGCAGGGGACATGGGTTCAAGCCCCGGTCCAGGAAGATCCCACATGCCGCGTAGCAACTAAGCCCTTGTGCCGCAACTACTGAGCCTGCGCTCCAGAGCCCGCGAGCCACAACTACCAAGCCCGCACGCCGCAACTACTGAAGCCTGTGCGCCTAGAGCCCATGCTCCGCAAAAAGAGAAGCCACCCAATGAGAAGCCCGTGTGCCGCAACGAACAGCAGCCCCCGCTCGCCACACCTGGAGAAAAGCCCGCACGCAGCAACAAAGACCCAACACAGCCATAAATAAAAATAAATAAATTAAAAAAGAACAGCCATCCCCAGCAAGAGTTGGACTATTTACCACTTCGAGAAAGCACCACTACCTCCCACCTCTTAAACTCTACAGTTTCTTCCCCCAAGGTTTTAAAATCCACCAAGAATCCAGAAGGAAGGGCAAGGGACAAGTGGAAATTGTGACCATTTGAGTGGCTTCTTGCTCTCTTTTTTGCTGATAAATGTATTCTGCCTTACTTCCATTAATTTAATAATCATAATACTAGTTTTAGATATAGGAATTCTAGTGAGATGAAGTTTCATCAGGAAGCATAAATAAAATTGATAAAAAGCAGGGCTACTACAGCAGGACCTGAAAAGAAAAGTTCATATTCTAGGTCTGCCATATTGGTAGTTATAAAATCACTGGGTCACTTTGCACAATATAATCCCCAAAATTAGATACTGAATTCTCCTATCTAACAGCCAAATCATATTCTAGTGAGCACTTTGGCAACTTTCTAGGGCCAAAAGGACCACAACTTCCAAACTAAGGTCAAGATGTAAAGAAAGGAAGGGGGTGAATGAGGATTTTAAACCTGCTCATGGCCTCCTTTCCTCAGATGACAATAAATTTTATCTTGCCAGAAGTAAAGGCTATTAGGTAGGAAAGGCTGACCAGCTATGTGTGACTGGTATAAGCTATTCAACTCCAATACCACATTGATGTTTAAGGATTCAAAATGGGAATATCTTCTTGCTTAGTCATCTGGATTAGAGCAATAATTTCTGAAGATCTTTGAAGCAATGGAACCTCTTTTCAATGAACTCTTAGGCAAAGCCCAATAAAGAAAACAGATAAACAATACACACACTTTTGGTTCAAGTAGTGACAGAAGGTTGGGAGACACACACAAACAGCTCTTTTCAAATAGCACCTCAACTAAGAGCACAGTGTGAAAACGACTAGGACCTGGAAGAAAAAGGGGAAAAGTGCAGCAATTTGCTCCCAGGAACTACATTTGCTGAGGCTGCTGTATATGCTGAGAAAGATTAATAATTGTGGTTTTTGAAATGAAATTGAGTTTGAGATTGGGAGTGGTAAGAAGGGATAAAATACCACACCCATCACTTCTGTGAAGAAGAAAAAAAAAATGAAACATCAAAACTCCTAGCATTTATTGTTAAAATTAAGATGACTTTGGGGGCCTTACCACATTAAGATAAGGGCCAGAGCATATCACAAGCTCAGCAAGAGGACACTAACAGTCAATGACCAAGATAATAGCTAGGGGTTGGCAAATTTCTTCTGTAAAGGGCCAGATAATAAAAAGTTTAGGCTTCTAAACTTTGGACCATATGGATGTATGGCACAACTACTCAACTCCACTGCTGTAGCACAAAAGTAACCATAAATACTATGTAAATAAATGCAGCATGACTGAGTCCCAGTAAACTACAAAAACAGCAGCCCGCAGGCCTGTGGATTTAGCCTGCAGGCCATAATTTGCCAATCCCTGATCTAGCTAATGGCCAAACTCCAAATCAATTGTGTACCTCCAACCCCTCTAGAATCCTGTGCCTTTCAACTAAGCCTAGTGAAAAATCTGAATCACTCTCCTTTACAGAAGATAAATGAACACCAGTGGTAAGAAAAGAACAAAGGGGCAGTAAAACATCATGCTGAAAATCTCCCTTTCCCTTACTCACTTCATTGCTCTACCAAACACGTCAACTAGAATTTAGATGATAATCTTAACCTACAAGGTGCTGAGGAATGCTGAACACTATACTGCCCAACTATATCCATTTGAAGGACCTTCTCTAGTTTAGAAGTTGGCTCAGAGTGGATGCACTGGTCAAATGACCCAGGTAGTAGCTATACTCTACCAGAATCATGATATTCTGCCTTCAAATCTGCAGTAGACCCAGTGATTTAATACTTGGTAGCACTGGTGGAAGGAAGGAAAGGAAGCAGGGAGGGAGGGAAGGAGGGAGGGAGGGAAGGAG
>NW_020172011.1:1906809-1944806 GCF_003031525.2 Neophocaena asiaeorientalis asiaeorientalis
GGGAGGGAGGGAGGGAGGAAAGGAGGGAGGGAGGAAAGGAGGGAGGGAGGGAGAGAAAGAAAGAAAGGAAGGAAAGGAAAAAAAGGAAGAAAGAGAAGAAAAGAAAAAGAAAGAAAAAAGCCCTAACTGCAGCTATTTATAACTTCATCTCTTATCTAATTATCTCTACTGAACTATGATCTACCATGAAAAGAGACCTCTCCTTATAACTGGGGAGCCTTGCCTTCCCAACAACCCCCTTGGTTCCACCACCAATTGGATCTTCTTTTTCTCCTTTATTAACAGCATCTCCTAGGTTTTGTCCACCCTTACAAAATTCCAAACCACTTGACCTCTTAGAGGGACAACTCTATTATTGATCTTCTGAAAACAATCAGATAAAAGCTGAAGGAGCAGAAGTACCAGGTAGTCCAAGGTGTTTCCTGTGTAGTTTCCTACACTCAAAACAACACAGGAAGAGTTTTTTTTTTGTTTTTTTTTTTACATCTTTATTGGAGTATAATTGCTTTACAATGGTGTGTTAGTTTCTGCTTTATAACAAAGTGGATCAGTTATACATATACGTATGTTCCCATATCTCTTCCCTCTTGTGTCTCCCTCCAAGAGTTCATTCTTAGGAAAGATTTCCTTCCCTCCGCTAAAATCCACGTCTCCACTCTCTTTGCGGGAGGAGGAGAACCTCAGTCGATAGCAAAAATAGCTTCACCTTCATTATGGCCCCTTACCATTAGCTAAGTCTGTTTTGCCATCTGTGCTGCTCCCTTTGCTGGACATCTTGAATGATGTTTACTGCAGCCAGCCTGGATCGAGAAGAGTAAGAAAATGAAACAATTAGGAAACAATCTGGGAAAGATGATAAAAGGCACCAGGAGATTTAACAAGGTACAGCCTTTGTCATTTTTACAAAATTGATGTTTTTGTGTGTTCTCAGCAGGGCTTCTCAGCTGCTGAAAATTATGCCAGATATTATCCCCCCATGTCTAAATTCCATAAAGAGACATATCTTTGGGAGGCTAACTGCCATTTCTTCTCACTGAGTAATTGGCAGTGATTTTTCAGATGAGAAAGAAGGAACTGAAATAAATCCTGGAACAGCAGGTCTATATCGAGTGACATGTATTGCAAGCAAACAGAGTCTTAATACAAAAAGCTAGCTTCAGCACTACCCTCTAAGGCAAAAACCTTCTGTTGTAAATAATCATCGTATGTATCCACAAACTCTATGAAACACTTGCCTTCACAACATGAAGAGGAAGGTCAGACTCTAAATATCATTTCACACACAGAACAGCAGAGAAAGAAGAAATTGAGCTCTCAGGATAACAGCCTGAGCTTTATGGTCATTCAGATGCCTAGCTTCAAATATACAGGCACAGATATTAACTAAGGATTATAAGAAGCAGAGTCAAATTAGAACTCAGGAGTATCCTACACCTAAAAAAGAACCTAAAAGGTTTTTTCTTCCCTTTTATGACTAGTAAGTCAGTCACCAAGTGCAAAGCTGGAAAAGAGAGTGCAACATTTCCATTAAAACCATCTCAGTCCATTTCATAAAACGGCAAACACTATTTCACCTAGTTCCACCAACTTTCACCAGGTTTGTCTGTTTAGCAAAGCCCTAACTAGGAGTTGGGATACCTAGCTTTATTCCTTTTATACCACTATAATACAGTCATTATTTTTTCAGGGCCTCACTCCCACCTCAAGCGAAGTCCAAAGAGCAAAGAATAATATTATTCAGACCAGAATTTTGTTAAGCCCTTTCAGTGCCTTGGACAAAAGGCACTGAAAAGACAAAGTATGATTATGACTCCAGTCCTTGTACCCAGGCACACTGGCCTCTAATCTTTCAACAGTCCTTTCATTCCCATAACAATTATCCCAGAAGCAGCCCCATCCTTATCTTTACCCCCTTCTCTCCTCTACAAAAATCCAAGTTGCTTCAAAAAAATTTTTTAAAGTGTCCTCTGCCAAGAGACAGCTGCCCAAAGCTTGCTCACATTAGGCCAGGGCGGGGGAGTAGAAATAATGCAAGAGCAGGACTGAGGCTGAATTTGAGGGAGGGACACCTGGAAGGGTGATGATGAAAGACAATGCCAACAAAAAACAGATTTGTGAAGCCACATAAAGAAAAACAGTAAAGAGCTGTTTGCAGAGCAGGCTGTTTTCCTCCTCCTACTTCAATGATGTATTTTTGTACAGCACTGCTCACACAACACTTGTTTTTTTCCTCTCAGTAGTCCCTGTTTATATTCTTTAGTAGCTCAGCAATATCTTCTTCCTCACCTAGGGCTTAAATTAATTACATTAATTGCAAAAGTTCTATGAAGCAGGGAAAACAACTGTACTACTGTAAGATTTAAAACTAAGGTCATAGGCATACCTTATGGTCAACTGAGAAGAGAACTGATGCCTTCTCACCTCCAGAATCAAGACTGTCAACCACACCATACTTCCCATCTCACTGTTATCCACTCCTAGAGAAGAAGTATTGAGCAGCTCCAGAGACCCTTTCTCAAAACTGAATCTCATCAACTTGTACAGAAGCCCAGACTGCCTGAACTTTAGACTCATAGTGGCTCTAGAAAACACATTTGCTGGGCAGGAGGTGCCAAATGCCTAATGCTTACCTAGCTCTGAGAATCACTTCTCAGAAAAGGAGAGCCATGAGGTTGAACCTATACCCAGAGGTTGTAAAGCTCATCTTCTGGGACACTGGTTTAAGGTTCTTGCAAGAAGCGATCTTTTCTTTGAGGAAAAAAGTTCACAGAATTTATTCCTAAATTCAGAAACAGAACAAAACCTGTGAATGCTTATGTCAACTCTGTTTAATCACCAAGCTGATAGGCAGAGAGCTTCTAAAAGTCACATTTTAGGGGCCACAGAGTTTAGTAAAAGTAGTCCTAGGCTGAAAATTGGAAGTCCAGGGTTCTAGTACTAGCTAAGTTATTAACAAACTTTGTGACGTGACCTTGGATGTGCTGCTTAATCTTCTCTGGGCTTCATTTTCTTCTTTTGTAAAACAGTAATTCCAGAGATGGTACAGTTAAACAAAATTATATGTTAAAACTTCTGCAGAAGGACACTCTTAGAGCAGTGATCTCAAAACTGATTATGAACTTCTATCAGTGAAAACTCTGAGCATGAACCCACATTTAATCAATTCACATTAAATATTAAGCTTGATTTTTCTAGAAAAAACTTAAAATTTCAATATGCCCTCCCTATACACCACTGGATCATCTTCCATATCCCTTGGAGTACATACATTCCCATTTTGGGGGATCACATCTCTAAAAAGCCAAGAAACTTCGATGACACTGATAAAATACAATTACTTTGGGGATGAGTTGTTATCATATAAATGTCTGTCAAAATGAAGAAACTTAAAACCATGTCAATTCTGGGGTAGAAATTAGAGTAAGTGCCCAAATTAAAGCAGGCTAAGGTGCTATGACTGTGCCCTAGGTCTTAAGTATAGGAGTCACTCTAGAATTTCTTCCATCACCAAAGAATACAACCTTATAAATCTGAGGTAGGGACCATATTTGACCCAAACTTAAACTACCTTCTTCACTCTTTAATGCACTCCATTCCCAACAAATCCACTGTTTTGTTTTTTTTTTTTGCGGTACGCGGGCCTCTCACTGTTGTGGCCTCTCCCGTTGTGGAGCAAAGGCTCCGGACGCGCAGGCTCAGCGGCCATGGCTCACGGGCCCAGCCGCTCCGCGGCATGTGGGATCTTCCCGGGCCGGGGCACGAACCCGTGTCCCCTGCATCGGCAGGCGGACTCTCAACCACTGCGCCACCAGGGAAGCCCTCCACTGTTTTTACCTTGATCAATTTCCATGTAAAATCCAGTCCAGAGCAAACCAATCTGAGTTTGGAAGAGCTGATGAGCTCACTGCCCCAGGTAGCTGAGGGAGTTTAATTAGATTAGCTCTACTGCCTGTACTCTAAAAATAACCATAACCCCTGCCAAAGTGAAGGTTAAAGAGTAAACTATTGGAGGATGGGGAAAAAAGACCCAGGTGTCATTTTAATTTCTACCTAAGAAATTCCAGTGACCTAGATTCCTCCTGTCTTAATAAGAAAAAGGCCTTAAATTTTAAACCAAATACATGACAAAATATTAACTAAAAATCAAGCAGAGGGGGAGTTAAAACAGGATGTAAGAGTACTTTGTGGAAGAGGCACCAAACATCTCTTGTTTAAAACCAATGGGGCTGCTTTCTTATCCTAATATTGATGAAAGATTTATACAAGAAACCGGGTATACTAGAACAACAGGACATCCAAATTTAAAAAAAAGAAACTCGACTTGGACATTGTACAATATACAAAAAGTAACTAACTCAAAATGGATCATAGACCTAAATGTAAAAGCTAAAATAATACAACTTCCAGAAGAAAAACAAAATAGATAATCTTTGTGACATCAGGTTAGGCAAATATTTCTTTTTTTTTGGCCACACCGTGAGGAATGTGGGATCTTAAGTCTCCTGACCAGGAAATGAACACGCGCCCCCTGCATTGGAAGTACAGAGTCTTAACCACTGGATCGCCAGGGAAGTCCCCTAGGCAAATATTTCTTAAGATAGAATGCAAAAAAGCACAAACCATGAAAGAAACAATTAATTAACTGGACATATCAAAATTAAAAATCTAGTCTTCAAGAGACACATAAAAAAACGAAAAGACAAGCAATGAACTAGAGGAAAATATCTGCAAAAGACATATTTGAGGGCTTCCCTGGTGGCGCAGTGGTTGAGAGTCCGCCTGCCGATGCAGGGAACACGGGCTCATGCCCCGGTCTGGGAAGATCCCACATGCCGCGGAGCGGCTGGGCCCGTGAGCCATGGCCGCTAAGCCTGCGCGTCCGGAGCCTGTGCTCCGCAATGGGAGAGGTCACAATAGTGAGAGGCCCGCATATCGCAAAAAAAAAAAAAAAGACATATTTGACAGCAATCGGAATATATTTAAATTCTCTCACAACTAAATAACAATCACTTGAAAAAGATGATCAACATTATTAGTCATTAGGAAAATACAAATTAAAACCACAATGAGAATCCTCTACACACCTATTAGAAGTTAAAAATTTTTAAATAATAATAATGAAAGTTTACTTTATCAAGTGCTAACAAGGAGTAGAGCAACTAATGTCTCACACACTGCTCAGAGAAAGGTAAAATGGTAGTTAGTCACTTTGGAAAACAGTTCAGCAGTTTTTTTTTTAATAAAGTTAAACATACACTTACCATACAACCCAGGACTCCTACCCAGGTATCTACTCAAGAAAAATGAAACTACATATCCACCTAAAAATCTAAATGTAAATGTTTTAGTGGCTTTACTTAGATGCATCAAAAACTAAAAGCAAGTGGTTTTCAGCCAGGTCATGGATAAAAATTGTGGTCCATCACACAATGAACTACTGACATATACAGCAACATGAATGGATCTCAAATGTGTTATGCTAAGTGAAAGAAGCAAGACTCAAACAGCTACATAACATGACTCCATTTGTAGGACGTTCCAGAAAAGATAAACTACAGGGACAGAGAGCAAATCAGTCATTTCTGGGATTTGGGGGAAAGGAACTAACTACAAACAGTCATGAGAAAACTTGCTGGAATGATTAAAATGTTCTATGCCTCCATCACGGTGGTGTTACATAACTATGCGTTTGTTAGAATCCAAAGAATGGGTCTGTGAAACAAAAGGTAAATTTTACTGTATGTAAATTATCAATCAATCAATCAATCTGGCCAGAAAAGAGAATGAGAGAGTGGGGGGAGGGGGGAGAGAATCATGCAAAGTGTTAAATGACAGATACAACCCAACAATTAAAAATACTAGATTCTCAAGCCTGTGACTATTAATAGAAGTTAGCTAACACTGGTCAATAGGCCACAATAAAAGAGAGCAAAATGTCCGGTCTTCTTGCTTGAAAATTAAAATGTGGAAGAATTTTTGCTGCAAACAAAGCTGCCTTATCAGAACCACATTAAAGGCAAGATGAATCCTGAACTCATAAAACATCTTCAACCCTACTGTCTAGGTGACAACTAAGAATATCAGAAGCTTAAAGTAGTCCAAAGTAGTTCTAACGGTTGTACTATTAATTTGTATACATACGCTTTTTATTTTTATTTTTTAAATTTCTCTCAAGTTCACTTTAACTCCTTTGGACTCTAGGGTCTATGGAAACTGGTCTGATAACTCTACCTTACCTCAGGTTCAATGGAAACATCAACTTGTAAATAATATTTCTGTCCTTGATCCCTTTACTAAGACCTGAACTCATGCTCAGTGAGTTCCCTTGAGTTACATAATCTCAGCATTCTCTTGGGTCAGTCCAGCTGGGTCAGTCCAGCTGCCTCGTTTGGCATGTCTCATTCTGCAACTGAAGTGCCCAACTCTCTTACACAGACACCCGTGTTTAAATGAGACAAGGTTTCAGAATTTCCTCTTAAAGTGAAAGGTGATGGTAGAAACTACTTCAATTATTAGTAAGACATATCTGAAAGCCACACAATCCCTGGTTCCTCTTGGGAGGACAGATGTCCCACACCACTCATGACTGAACAGCTGTTCAGGGTTGATCTCCATCCAAAGTACAAATTTGCTTTTCAGTCTTAGGTCCCACAGTCCATCTGGAATCAACCAGTCCTATTTTCTACATCCCCAGTTTTTGCTTTTAAACTGAAATGGCTCAATTTTAATTCATTCTCCTTACCTTACTGTCTTTCTACTTCACAATAAACACTTCTCCAAGCCAACTTTCCCAACATCCTGCTGCCAGCCCCACTCTAATAGTACAGTGTTTATTAATCAGAGAACTTCAGACACTGAATTCAAAGGATGACCCCAAGGAAGCTGAAACTCATACTGTATAAACATTATGTTTACAGGGGGGCAGGCCTTTAGTTCTGGGCTACTGTCTATTAAAGTACTCGGAGGAGTTAAATATACTACACTGTCTCCTCTGGTAAACGGGACAGAGGAGCAGAAACTATAAACGTTTCTGGATCAGGGAAATTAATCTCTATTCCTATCCTGCAGAAGATGTAACAGCACTGGGTAGCCCAACTGTATAGCAGCTCCAGCCTCCCTTTTTTATCTAAATTATAGGCCTCTGGCACCACCCAGTGGCCCATTTGTACAGAGACATGCTAGTAATGCAACAATGTACAAGGCAATACAGGATCTACAGATATAAATAAGGCAGTCATAATACCTTTTGTAGCCAATAAGCAATTAGGAAAACAGGTACACAACTATGATACAAGAGACACAAGTGTCAGTACCATCTAAAAAAAAAAAGGAATCTCCTAGCAGTCCAGTGGTTAGGACTCAGCTCTTTCACTCCCATGGCCCGGGTTCAATCCCTAGTCAGGGAGCTAAGATACTGCAAGCCGAGTGGCATAGCCAAAAAAGGAAAAAAGAAAATATAAACAGAATGTTGTTGTAGTTCAACAGAGTAAAGCATTATGTTTAGTCAGGGAGAAAGGAAAAGCTTCTATGGAGAAATTAGCTTTTAAACTGGACTTTGAAGGAAGGAGAGGATTTCAATGGGTAGAACTGAGGAAGCTATTCCATCAGGACCACCATGAGAAAAGACATGGAAGATGAAAAACCTGATTACGTTCAACAAAATACATGGGTAGTCTGGCTTGGCTAGATGCTGGGGTACAGTTCATTAGTTAAGAAGTACAGTAGAAGGGGGGTGTGTGTGTGTGTGTGAAGTATAGTAGAAGGGGTGTGTGGGTGTGTGTGTGTGTGTGTGTGTGTGTGTGTGTGTGTGTGTCATCAGGAAGATTTTGTTAAGGATAATAAGATGGACTGAAATGTACAGTTGCCAAAGTTAAGAAGCAATGAGATCCTGTCTTAGGCTGATGGCAGAGGAAATTAAAAGAATGGGGTCAACGTGTGAAACACTGTAGAGGCAGAATTGATAGAATTTGGCTCAATAAGCAGTAACAAAGCTCAAAAAATAAAAAAGACAAGTTTGAGTCTGGGTGCACAGAGGAAATTGAGTGCCATAAACGAGAGACTGGCATGTGGGGGAAGAGAGGAATTTGATTTTGATTACGTTTAAAATCCAAGTTGACATGTCAGGAAAGTAAGTGGAAAATCAATGTATGTCTGAAATCTGAGAAATAAATTAGGGCCAGAGATACAGGCTTGAGAATTATTTGTACAGATAAGCTTCAAAATCAAATCCCTTGTAAATTATACCTCACTAAAAAGCAAAAATAAATTAAGGACTCAAGAAAGGAAAAAAAATCTTGGGGAATACCTATCCTTCAAAAAAAGAAAGAGGGAGAGAAATGCTCAGGGAAGTTGAAAGAGTAACAGTTTTAAATGACTTGGAAGTCAAGAGAGGAAAAGGTTTCAAGAAAGTGGGGATGGTTCTTGTTTCAAATGCTACAGAGTACAGAAAGGTGCAAACTGAGAAAAGGCTGTAAGACTCAGAACTGCTTTTCCATGGAATTACCTCAGGAATTGAGTGAGGATGCTGGTTTTCTCCCTATTCAAGTATCATAAAATAAAAGGATTCGGCTACCTCTTCAGTTAAGTCCATTAAAATTATTTCCATAAAAAACTTATTAGGCTACCAATTAATCATAACCTGAGACCCATGTTTAAACAATTCAAAAATGTGTTCATTCATATTGTCATTTGGACAGACCTTTTATACTTCAAATACACTTTTACAAGAAGTACTGATGGACTTCCCTGGTGGCACAGTGGTTAAGAATCCCCCTGCCAATGCAGGGAACACGGGTTTGAGCCCCGGTCCGGGAAGATCCCACGTACCGCAACTAGGCCAGTGCGCCACAACTACTGAGCCCCTATGCCACAACTATTGAAGCCTGCACGCCTAAAGCCCATGCTCTGCAACAAGAGAAGCCACCGCAATGAGAAGCCTGTGCACTGCAACGAAGAGTAACCCCCGCTCGCCGCAACTAGAGAAAGCCCATGCGCAGCAACGAACACCCAACACAGCCAAAAATAAACAATAAATTAATTAAAATAAAAGTACTGATCTACCTTTCAGCTCAGTTTGCTTCATTACTTGGCATTGAAGAGCCCTGGTTTTTTTTTTTTTTTTTTGGCGGTACACGATCCTCTCACTGCTGTGGCCTCTCCCGTTGTGGAGCACGGGCTCTGGACACGCAGGCTCAGCGGCCATGGCTCACGGGCCCAGCCGCTCCGCGGCACGTGGGATCCTCCCAGACCGGGGCACGAACCCATGACCCCCTGCACCGGCAAGCACACTCCCAACCACTGCGTCACCAGGGAAGCCCCCTAGCCCTGGTTTTTAAAGACAGCATATGGTATAATGGAAAGAAAAGAGCTTTGGTGTCCGTCAGACCTCAGTTTGAATTCTACTTCAACCATCTACCATTGAGTTTGTTTCTTCTTTTGTAAAATGGGACAATATCATTACCCTGAAGGAGCTGGTTTAGAGGATTAAACACAACATTTGCAACTGGCTGTCTGTACGTGGTAGGCATTTATATTATTTTTCTAGCTTCTCATCTCTGATTTCAGATGCATTTCCTAGAGAAGCCTGGGCTTCTTCACCACTCAACAGTGATCCTCCAAACATTGTACACAAATCAACACACGGTTCCAAGCCTATAAAATCTGCTTACCTACTCTCACTGGCCTTTTAAAGAATTCAGAGAACTCCGTTAATACCTTCTTTTGAGCACATTCATGTTCTATGAACTGGGGTAAAGCAACATACACAGGAGCCCACAGCATAAGTCTCTTTAAGTCTTCTCCCTTTCTAAGGTTCAGAAGATAGCCAAGATGAGAACTTCAAAGCAATCATCACAAATGATGATGAGGAAGGTAAGAAGTTCTACATCAACTATACTACAAACAAAGAGCTCTGTTCCTCCATTGGATGGATGCCTTCTCTCCCTGCTGGTAACACCAAATGCCCTGTGTTTATAGTTTATTGGCTTTAATTCTACTAACAGTATTTCAGAGTATGTTAGGAATGCACTAAGTGCTATCTCTAGCAACAGAGCTAAGGAATGTTTTATAATAACATTTAAGCACATTCATCGTAATTTAAATCATTTTAAGGAAAACCCATTTCTTAGGAAATTTCATTGTGTTTCCACTATGAAATGACTTATATTTACATCAGAATCCAGTCCCCATTACCAGTTTTTGCCATTCACATTTCAAATTTTTCTTAAATTGTCTGAAAGGACACTACAGAGATGAAAGGGTAAACTTATGATAAAACAATAAAGAAAGAGGCTAAAAACATCAAGAAGTGCCCTCCTATCTGCATGAGACTAGAGAACAGAGTATAATGTGGGTCCTAAGTAAGGTTAAAAACATACCTGATAATGTGGCAATGCTTAAAGTGCACCACAGGAATATAGCCTCTTGGCTACCACTAGAGGTAAATCCTATAATAGCTTTCCAGATGACTAACAACAACAAAAAAAAAAGATGTGAGGCAAGCATGGAGGCTTCACATCAGAACTTGCCCAGACCTCCTTAAATAGTATCCTCAGAGGATAAGAGCAAATATCTAACCTCTCAGATACAATGAAGAAAATTTTTGCAATAACCCAATCCATTTAGACACACTACGTTTCATTAATAAGATGCCATCTTTGTCAAATTAATCATTCACCATGCCCTGTTTGCAAACTCAGGGCAGCCTTAATTCATTAGTTTATCTTCGGCATACACATTCCTTGGGTTAAGGCAGTACTTGAGAAACTGGGCTTCTGGCCCAGAAACTACGTCCTGTAGAGGTAGAGATAAAGACTGCTATAAAGAAGTGACCAATTCATAAAATGTATCACACTCTAATTTTTAAAGACCTTTCAAGGACTTTCTTCTCACTCCAAGAATAACTGAATCAGTAAACAAGAACAGGTAGCCCCTTTTTCTGACCAATTTTAACAGTGATGGAAGTTTCTTGGGTATACTCACAAAAATGAAAGATGAAAAGCTTTCAATATTACTGTAAAGCTAATCTAAAATCACCAGCATTTGGCTCTGAAACTAAGATATACATAGTCACTACTTCCATGACTGTTGCTGATTCAATTCTTTCAGCTGCCTGGGTTCCAAATGGCTGAGGGTAAATAACAGATTACCTTGGCTCACTGATAATCTGCTTTAAAACAAAAAAACTAATTCAATCTTAAAAACTAACACCAATGTGATGCAATAAAAAGCTGTTTGGATAACTCTGTCTTTTATAATCTGGACACTTCCTAGACATGTTTAGAATAACTTTTCTACAGTAGAAATAATCCAGAAATAAATCTATCTACTGAAAACAAAGGTCAACCCGTCACTTCATGATTTTTAAAGCCTGTAACTCACCTGATAGAATACAGGACCTAGACCATGAAACTCTGAAGATCTCAGTCTCCCACAACAGGGCATACTTCTATAGAACGTCTTCTATTGGAGTCCGTTTGCTTTTGAAATGCCAGTATTGTTTTAAACTGGCAACAAAAAGTCATTTCTTTTAGCTTTCTCTGAAGACAAGCTTCTGTCTTAGGTTGATCCTAGTCAAAACTAAGGATCATAGCACTGAGGCTGACTCTTACACATTTAACAGGCTGCTGAATAAAATGCCCTGTTAGGTTGGTGGTGGGAACTAAGGTCATAAGCATACCTAGCCTCCCACTGCAGCCACGGTAGGAAATACTTCTTAGTAAGGTGCAACAATTCTTATGCAATACCCTGAAATATAAAATATCTTCAGAAATATAAGAATTTTACAGTTGTGGTCTAAAGACTAAAAACATTGATTCAGGGCTTCCCTGGTGGCGCAATGGTTGAGAGTCCGCCTGCCGATGCAGGGGAACACTGTATACACAGGTGTCACCTGGAGCATAAAATGTGAAGCCCTTCTTGGGAGTGGTGATAGTGGGAGTGGGTTCTTACCCAGCACATACAGTAATAAGGAACAGTCAAAATTATGCCTCTTTCAACATACTGCCTTTTCTCCTCCCACACCCACTCTCGCCTGGCTGAACACAGAACTCTAGACCTCATAAATAACACAAATAATAAAATGCACCTCACTACCCTCCACCCCAAGAGTCTTTACCTTTGAACAGAGAGAATTTAGACCCTAGATGCTGGTAATGAAAGTTGGTCAACTCTAAGTTGATCACTGGCCTGAAAGAACACAGTTGCTTTCATAGCAATGTTATTATCAACAACTTTCTTAATTTTCATGTGCCCTTACCTCCCTCAAAAAGATGTGAAAGAAAAACCAACAAGAGGTTAAAAACTTTTTATCTGGGCTGTCGTATTATTAACATGGTCCAGCTGGGGAGATGAAATAAAAAACTCTGCATTCCTAACTCCCTAGCCCAGATTTATTTCAGAAAGAAAGGAGACCTTTTCATGGTCTAGTTCTTTGATTAGCTATTGATGAGGACCACTGCAGAGCCCAACAGCTTGGAAAAAAAATGTATTCCTTCTATGGCAAAAAGGAAAAGGCATAAGAGGTAGCTGGAGCTGAGGTGGTGAACAACACTGAAGCTGGAAGGAAAAGGAATTACAATACTTAGGTCAACTCTGATTAGGTGAGCTAAAAGAGAGACCAAGAGGCAGGAGCAAAGAACAAAGGAAACTTATTGATGTTTAATTTAAGAATGCATTTAGAAATATACATACATCAACATCTAATATTCCTGCTGTCCTCTGGTCTTGAACTCCCACCAGACTAAACTGAATCATGTTCAGAAGACAACCCTAGGTGGGCACCTACAAAGAACACATCTAAGCTGACCAATTAAAAATGAATCTGAAGGGCTTCCCTGGTGGTGCAGTGGTTAAGAAGATCCCTGGTCCGGGAAGATCCCAAATCCCGCGGAGCAACTAAGCCCGTGCGCCAAACTACTAAGCCTGTGCGCTAGAGCCCGCGTGCCACAACTACTGAAGCCAGCGCACCTAAAGCCCATGCTCCGCAACAAGAGAAGCCACTGCAATGAGAAGCCCGTGCACCACAACAAAGAGTAGCCCCCGCTCGCCACAACTAGAGAAAGCCCACACACAGCGACAAAGACCCAATGCAGCCAAAAATAAAAATCAATTAATTAAAAAAAAATGAATCTGAAAAATTAACCAGAAAAACGTGTTCAAAAGCAAAATGCAAAGAAGTGTAAACTAACGTATAACTTATTCAAAGCTATATCAATGATGTGCAAAGAAAAGAGAAAGTATTTTTTTTTAGTGTCCATCTTGGGCTAGGCATAATTTAAGACCTTTATATAAGCTTCCTCATACAATACTGACAATGACACTAGGACATAAGGAGTATTATCCCACTTTTACAGATGTGAAATTAAGACTCAGAAAAGTTTAAGTAACTTGCCCAAGGTCACATGGCTAATAAATCTTAGTACAGTATTTAAACCCAGACCTACCCAGTTCTAAAGACTGTATTTTCCCCTTTTTATCTTATTGATACACACACATACTGCCAATAATAATCTTATTCTAGTTCATAATGAGCAATTTCTAATCAGAACACTGTGTGGAATAAAACTCACCAATGTCACACTCAAACTCTTCCTACAAGTCATAAAGATATTAAGAATCAGCCAGGCCTACCTTCCAGAGCCACTCAGCTCTCCCGTCACAGCCTATGAAACTCAACCACAGCACTATTCTCTGCTACCAGAAATCCAACACCCTTACAAAAATTACGTTTACAAGTATGTCCTAACTCCCTCTGTGGCACTGGCCCATGCTGCTGAATGCACAGGATGATTCCTCTGCTAACCAAGAATTCTTCAGACCAGATATAAAAGAGCACCACTACTTTTTTTTCACCCAAAATTTATCACTGTGTCCTGAAAAGTTGGAATTCTGAGGTGGATTGGACACAGTCACCAACTAAAGGCAGCACCACTCATCACTCACTAGTTTTTAGTTAAAAGCAGCTAAATATTCTCCATAGCAAGAAATGACAATCTAAAGTCCTGAGAGGCAAAGAGACTTGATTTGACAAAAAGCTAAACAGAACTCAGGCAAACTAGTTCCCAGCTTTTAACAGTGTAAGAAACACGATCCGCACAAAGGCAAAACACAAGGCAAATGAATAAAGAAAGAGGGAGATACATTCACTTCTAGGCTTAACTGTAGTCATGTGAAGATATACAGCAATAGTTTAGGACAGAAAGTCAAGAGGCGCAGAGCCAATTAAACTTGTAAAAGTAATTTAACCAGAGCTGGAACAAAGCCAAGAACAATACCCGACTCTTTGGGAAACTGTGGTAGGAATTTTATGACTAGTGGTCAGCACTTGAGTACCAGGGTAGGGTCTGTCTTGCACTCAGGAATTTAAATGCCTTCAACTCCTACTCACCTTTCCTCCTTTATCACTGAAGTAGGGCCAGGCTGAGCTCCTGAGAAAATAGGTCTGTAGATTCACTGAAGGACTGAGAAAAGTTAAAGTTTAAATGGCAAAGGTGTCTCTTCTACTAAACATAATAAAAAATATTTATGAATACATGTTAGTATTTTTTAGACCTCCTCAGAACTATTCAGAACCACCGTAATTTATCTAATTCTGACTACTGAACAAATAACTTACACTGTTACAGAAATTAAAGGAACCAGGCAAGTAATCTCCCAGCTCCACTAAAACGTATGTCATTTAAAAGGAAAACCTGAATCTTTTCAACGCTAACCCCTAACCAAACCTCTCAACAAGAAGCCACAGAGCAGGGGGGAAATCCCAGAGAGAACGTGATAGCGCTAATACCGGTTTGTTTACAGAGACTCCAGCAACAATCATATGAGTCAGAAACTCAAGCCACCAGATGCTTTCCAACTAACAGGGACCAAATGGGACCGTTCTACGGTGTCCTGAAAGATTTAGGGGTGAGGGGAGGCAGGCTACGAGAATTACATTACAAAAGGTACAGGAACAGACAGCAACAACTGACTGCGGGGTAATCTTGGACCTCGGCCTTCCGTACAAGGTGCTGGGCCCGAGAACTCGGGATGGGGGAGGGGGCACACTGCGCGGTGGTCCTGAGGTGACGGGGAAACGCAGGGGAAGCCGCGTCGCCCAATCTAAAGGGGAGAAAAGCGCACACAAATGGGTCACCCGACGAAGCAAGACGTCCCTGTAGATTGCAGGGCAGGCTCCTGAGGTCAACCCTGGGGCTGACCTGAGGGAAAGGCAGTCAATCCTCCCGGCGGTGACTCAGGTCAGGGGAAGAAGCCCTGAGCCCTGGGAGCTTGGGAAAGGAGTCAAACCTATCTTGAAGAGGAGTGGGCCAGGGGAGAGGGGGGCAGGCCAAGCCGGAACGAGACACGGACCGGGTAGGTCAAGGGGGGGGTGTCCGGCTGGGGCAGTTACAAGCACGGGAGCCGGCGAGGCTCAGCAGCCTGCTTCCTGTCTTGGGTCATCCTTCTGCCAGAGGCTGCTCCGACTCTTCCACGCCCAGCCGCCCCGTCCACTGCCGCCACCACCGCCGCCGCCATCTTACACTGGCCAGCGGCCGCCACCACCACCGCCTCCGCTCTCTGCGCTTGCGCCTGCGCCGCCACGCTTTCCGGCCCCGTTTGCGACGATGTGCTGGAGAAGACTGGGGGAGCGAGCGGTCGCGCGAGCTCTCCGCTCCCAACCCTCCTCGAAGGACGCACAGGGGGCGGGGCTTAAGACCAATGGAAAACGGAGCGAGGGGCGCGTGCGCAATACTGAGGAGGCAAAGAAGTTGTTTTCGCAGTGTTTCGGGCGGCTGACTTTGATGCTGAAGAGAAATACGAATTAGACGTCTCCCGGAATTGTGGTGGAAATCAGCTTCATTTCTAACAGGCTGGCAGGCAACCTCCTGGGCGACCTCCATTTTTGCCCTGTTTTTTTATACTGAGAACAAGCAGTTCTCTCCAGAAGATTTCTTCTGAAAACCCCATTTCCTTTGGGGTTAACCTTGTTAAGTGGTTTCTATACCCACGAGAACCATTTACCCCCGCGACCTCCATTTTCCATTTTTTTTTTTTTTTTTTTTTGGGTAACCCGAACCCGAGTCCCCTGCATCGGCAGGGAGAGTCTCAACCACTGCGCCACCAGAGAAGCCCATTTTCCCATTTTTGAATAAGGGATTCAGAAGCCTGAGGTGCAGCTAAGCTGTTCAGGAGGTTCTTTCCTCTGAAGGGGGGTAGTGTGTTGAAGTTGCCCAAGAATTGGACGGGGTATGTACACTCTGCCTCGTTCTGACACGTGAAGGAAGAGTGCAGAAGGCCCCTGAAAAGGTTACTCCCAGCTGCCAGGCCAGGGGGTTTCTAACCAGTAGGCCAGGGTGAAAGGCTCCTTGTCACCTCTTCTACCGCTACCATCCTATTATAAGTCATTATATATTACCTAGACTATTGTAATAGACGCCTAGCTGGTTTGTGTACTTCCATTATTGCCCTGCTAGTTAAATAAAGGCAGCCAGAGTGACCTTTTAAAATGTAAGCCAGGTCATATTATTGCCCGCGCAAAACCTCCAAAAGCTTCCCATCACACAGTAAAAATCAAAATGATCAAAAGGGCCTCCAAGGAAGGCCCTACATGATGTGGCACCTATTTCTCTGATTTCATTTTCTCCCATACTACCTAGCTCTGCTCTAGCCCTTTTGGCCTTCTTGTTTTCACTCCAACCAAAGCATGGACAGCCCCAGGGCTTTTGCACTTGTTCCCTCTTCTTAAAATGTTCATCTACCATATCTTTACTAGACTTGTTCTGTCCACTTAATCAGATATCTACCCAAATGCTACTTCCTCAGAGACACAGCTCTTAACTATTCCAACTAAAATTGTACACTACCATCTTCCTCTGTTCTCTCACTCTGCATTTTTTCATACCATTTTTTACCTATAACATTTAACCTATAATATATTTGTAATCTGACAATACTATTAGAATATAAGCTCTATAAGGGCAGGGGCTATGTCTTTTTTCATCTTTTTAACCCCAGCACCTAGGAGGGCTAGGACACAAACTATCTATTGCCCTACCATTCTACTCATTCTTTCATTTACTCCATCAACAACTATTGGATTCCTGCTACGTGTAAGGCCCTCTTCTAGGTACTGAGGCTGCAGCAGTGAACAAAACAAACCAAGATTCCTGCGTTCATGGAACTTATTTATTTGCACAAGGGTTGGGAGTATAGGGGGAGGAGAGGGGCACACAGACAATATTAAATTAGGAAGAGTACTGTAAAGGAAAATAAAGCAGGGTAAAAGTGGGTAACCTGAGTAGGTGTGCTCTTTTACATACGGGGTTCAGGGAAGGCCCCTCTGCTGAGGTGACATTTAAATAGAGATTTGAAGTGAGAGAATAAGTCGTACACACTAGGGAAAGAATCTTCCAGGTAGAGGAAACAGTAAGGTAAAAAGACTTGAAGCTTGAGTGTATGGTGTATTCAAAGAACAGCAAGAAAGCTAATGTGGCAAAAGAGCAGGTAGGAAATTAGTTTGGAGAAACACAATGGGAGCCAGATCACTTACGGAGTTATAGGCCAAGAAGGGGACTTTGGATTTTATCCTAAGAGTACTAGAAAGCCATGGAGGGTTTTGAGTAAGAGTGACATGATCTGATTTATAAATGAAGAGATTCATTCTGGTTGATTCTTTGAGAACTACCGGCAGGGAGGCAAAAAAGAAGCTGAAAGACCAGTTAGGAAGCTATTGCAGAAGACCTGCAAGACTACTGCTGCAGTTGAAGTGGTAGGAAGTGGTTGGATTCAGGAGGTACTTTGAAGGTGACAGAGGTGATTTGCTAATAGATTGAATATGGGGTACAAGAGAAAGAGTCGAGATATCTCAGGTTTTTTGACTTAAGCAACAGGACAAATAGTAATGCCATTTACTGACACAGAGCTCAGGGTGGGGGTGGGGGTTCAGAAGGAGTTTTTTTGGGAAAATGTCCAGTTCTATCTTAAACTGGTTAAAGTGGAGATGCCTATTAGATTTCCAAATGGAGCTACTGAGTAAACAATTGAAATATGAATCTGAAGCTCATAGGAAAAGAGACAATTGGTGGTATAAATTGGGGAGCTATTAAGGTATAAATGGCATAGATAAGCACTAGATGGGGAACATTCACTTAGTTAATGTGGAAGAAAAGAGAAGCAGTCTATAGACTAAGCCCTCTAATCCTGAGGCACACCAACTAGTAGGGGTCAGACAGAAAGCCTAGCAAAATTTATTTAAAAGGAGTAGCAAGGAAATAAAATTTAAAAACCAAGAGAACAAGGGATCTTAGAAAACAAAATTTTTAAATGTTTCAAGAAGGGCACTATAAACTGTCATTCCTGTTTGAGAGTTTGAGGCTAAGGTGACTGAAAATTGACCACTGGATTTGGAAACATGGAGATTATTTAAGACCTTGACAAGAGGGACTAAAGTGGAGCTATGGAGATAAAAGACTCCCCCTCTGTGGTGTGCTTTCTGCGCTCACTGCTTTGATAGGCACCATTGCTATTACCATCAAATCAATTGCTATTACCAACTCTTCTTTTTCTTATTTTGGGCTTTCCTATTGCGTTTGAGGTTGTGATAATCATTACCCCTTCTAGATATTCAATCCCACCGATTTCTGTGACACTACATTCCATAGTTCTATTTATATCTCTCTGACCATTTATTTCATGAGATTCTCTTCCTCTTCATTTTACATTTTTTTCCAAAGTGATCTTATCCATTCTTACAGTCCAAACTACTATCCACATAATGATGACTCCTACGCCTTTATTTCCAAATCAGGATTCTCCTTCAAGCTTTAGACTGGCATACCTAATAGCCAATGGCACTTTTTAAAAAACAGCTTTGGGGGACTTCCCTGGTGGCGCAGTGGTTAAGAATCCGCCTGCCGGGCTTCCCTGGTGGCACATGCGGAGCAGCTAAGCCCGTGTGCCACAACTACCGAGCCTGCGCTCTAGAACCCGCGAGCCACAACTACTGAGCCTGCATGCCACAACTACTGAAGCCCGCACGCCTAGAGCCTGTACTCTGCAACAAGAGAAGCCACTGCAATATGCAATGAGAAACGTGCACCGCAAGGAAGAGTAGCCCCCATTTGCCACAACTAGAAAGCCAGTGCGCAGCAACGAAGACCCAACGCAGCCGAAAATAAATAAATAAAATAAAATAAATAAAAAATAAAAAACAACTTTGTTGAGATGAAATTCACATACCATACAATTCATCCATTTAAAGTGTACAATTGAATGGCTTTTGGTACATTCACAGATATGTGCAACCATCACCACAGTCAATTTTCAATCATTTTCATCTCCTCAAAAAGAAACCCAGTCCCCTTTAGGTATCACCCCCCCATTTCCCCATCCCCTACCAGCCCTAAGAAACTAGTAATCTACTTTGTCTCTATGGATCTCCTTATTCTGGACTTTCATATGAATGGAATCATATAGTATGTGGCCTTTTGTGACGGGCTTATTTCACTTAGCATGCTTTCGAAGTTCATCCATTTTGCAGCATGTATCAGTACTTCATTCTTTTTCATAGCCAAATATTATTCCATTGTATGTGTTCATCCGTTTATCTGTTGATGGACCTTAGGGTTGTTTCTGCCTTTCGGCTATTATGAAAAATGCTGCTGTAAACGTTTATGTATAAGTTTCTGTGTGGACATAAGTTTCATTTCATTTCTCTTGGGTATATACTTAGGAATGAAATTGCTGGGTCATATGGTTAACTCTATGTTTAATCACTTGAGGAACTGACAGACTGCTTTTCAAAGCAGTTTTACCATTTTACATTCACACCAGCAGTGTATAAAGGTTCCAGTTTCTCCCCATCTTTGCCAATGTTTTTTAAGTTTTTGACTCTAGACATCCTAATGGGTGTGAAGCGGTATCTCACTGTGGTTTTGATTTGCACTTTCCTGAGGACTACCAATGTCAAGCATCTTTTCATGTGTTTATTGGATGTTTTTGTCTTCTTTGGAGAAATGTCTATACAAATGCTTTACTCATTTTTAAATTGGGTTATTTGTCTTTTTATTATGGAGTTATAAGAGTACATATTCTAGATACAAATCCTTTATCAGTTACATGATTTGCAAATATTTTGTCCCATTCTGTGGGTTGTCTTTGCAATTTTTTGATGGTGTCCTTTGAAGCACAAACTTTTTAATTTCGATGAGGTCCAATTTATTTATTTTTTTCTTTTGTTGCTCATGCTTTTGGTGTCCTATCTAATAATTCTTAGCCAAATCCAGAATTATGAAGGCTTTATCCCTATGTGTTATTCTAAGATCTTTATGGTTTTAGTTATTACTTTTAGGTGTTTAAATTATTTTGAGTTAATTTTTGCCTATGGTGTGAAGTAAGGATTGAACTCATTCTTTTCCATGTGGTTACCTAGCTGTCCCAGCACAATTGTTGAAGAGAATATTCTTTCCTCATTGGATGGTTTTGGCACCTTTGTGAAAACTCAGTTGACCATAGATGTATGGGTTTATTTCTGGACTCTTAATTATACTCCACTGGTATCTATGTCTATTCTAGCTATGTGCCATCACCACATTGTTTTGATTACCATTGCTTTTTTCAGGATTATTTTCTTATCCTGATTCCATACGAATTTTAGGATTAGCTAGTCAATTTCCACAAAGAATTCAGCTGGGGTTCTGATAAGGGTTGCATTGAGTATGGAGATAGGGAGTACAGACAGTCCCCAACTGACAATGGTTTGACTTACAATTTTTTTACTTTATGGTGGTGTGTAAGTGTTAAACATTCAGTAAAAACTGTATTTTGACTTTTGATCTTTTCCTGGGTTAACAGTATGATCCTCTCTCATGACGCAGGGCAGCAGCAGTGAGCCACAGCTCCCAGTCAGCCACGCGATCACGAGGGTAAACAACCAATACACTTGCAACCATTTTTTTTCACTTTCAGTACAGTATTCAATAAATTACATGAGATATTCAGCACCTTATTATAAAACAGGCTTTGTGTTAACTGGTTTTGCCCAACTGCAGGCTAATGTAAGTATTCTTAGCATGTTTAAAGTAGACTAGGCTAAGCTATAATGTTTGGTAGGTTAAGCGTATTAAATGTATTGGCTTAAGATATTTTCAATTTATGATGGGTTTATCAGGACGTAATCCCATCATAAGTCAAGGAAGACCTGTATGGACATTTTAACAATGGTAAGTCTTGTGCTCCATGAACATGGGGTGTTTTTCCATTTATTTACATCTTCCTTCTTTCAACAGTGTTTTGTAGTTTTAACGGTATAGTTTTGCACTTCTTTTGTTAAATGTATTCCTATTCTCCCCCTCTCCCAAGTATTCCATTTTTTTAAAAAAATTAATAGTTTATTTTGGCTGCGCCGGGTCTTAGTTGCGGCACGTGGGATCTTCCTTGTGGCATGCGGGATTATTAGTTGTGGCACGTGAACTCTTTGTTACAGCATGCGAACGTTTTGTTGCAACACGCGTGTGGGATCTAGTTCCCTGACCAGGGATTGAACCAGGGCCCCCTGCATTGGGAGCGTGGAGTCTTACCCACTGGACCACCAGGGAAGTCCCCTCCCCCAAGTATTCTTTTTGATGCTTTTGTGAATGGACGTTTTCTTAATCTCACTTTTGGATTGTTCACTGCAAATGCATAGGAATATAA
Source organism: Neophocaena asiaeorientalis asiaeorientalis (assembly GCF_003031525.2). NCBI lineage: Eukaryota > Metazoa > Chordata > Mammalia > Artiodactyla > Phocoenidae > Neophocaena > Neophocaena asiaeorientalis. The sequence goes on from NW_020172011.1 coordinate 1,928,479, forward strand.
TTGATTTCTGTATATTGAACTTAAGTCCTGCAACGTCGCTGAACTCATTAGTTCTAATAGCCTTTTAGTGGCTTCCTTAGGATTTCCTATATCATGACATCTGCAAATACAGTTTCATTTTTTTTTTCCCTTTCCAATCGCAATGTCTTTTATTTCTTTTTCTTGCCTAATTGTCCTGGCCAAAACCTCTGGCATAATGTTCACTAGAAGAGCTGATATCCTTGTATTGTTCCTGATCTTTAAGTATGATGTTAGCTGTAGATCTTTTGTAGTTGCACTTTATCAGGTTGAGGATATTCCCTTCTGTTCCAGCCAATGGCACCTTAACATTCCTAAATTGAACTCACCTTTGCTCTTTGCGCTACCTTATGTCAAACTCAAATCTCTTAGTTGCCGCCACTATTCTCCTGTCTTAGGCTGGATTCCCTAGAAGCAGAGTCCAAGAAAGGAATTCTGTGCAAGTGGTCTATTGAGGGAGTGCTCTCAAGTAAAAGCTGGAATAGAGTGAGTGAAGCAAGATAGGAGAGGGGGCAAGTTAGGCAAAAATATGGGTTCAGCAGATAAGTTTAGCCTCCGCTGGGAACTCTTTGCACATAAATGGCACATTTGTCCCACCTTGAGGAAAGCAAGAAGGAATTCTGTACCCCAGTATCATTTGATGATAACACAATTACTGATTACATATCATCACTGATAATGCAATCCCTATCAGAATCCCATCTGACTTCTTTGCAGAAACTGACATCATTCCATTGGCTGTGGTGTTATCCCTGGGAAGGCACAACCTTCCAGGAGTTTCCAGAAGTTGGTCCTGTTGGCAGAGGGTGATTCTCAAGAAAATGCAGCAGTGAGCTATTAGCAGCCGACACTCACTTCCTGGTAAAGGGGATCTGGACAGGGTACCAACAATGTCTACTACAGTTCACCTCTAGCACCGCTCAGATCCATTTGCTTTGTACATTAAGTTCACTCTCTCTACGCAGTTTCTCCAGCAATCAAGTTAGTCACAATTTCTGGAAACACAAGACGAGTTGCTGTAGTTGGTGCAGAAACTGCAAATGATATTCACCATCTTCCTTCTATGCCACCCATTCCAGATTCATCTCCCTCTTGACTACAACTTCTGTTAGTCTAGATGGCTTACCTAATGGGGTGATCCAGACCTTCATCCCTGAGGGTTCTGGGCCCCTGGAGATCATGCCCTATCAGGCCATAATTGTTTACTTATTGGCAGTTAAAACTGAGTATAGTAGGACCAAAAGACAACCCAGGGATCACATGTGCGTCACTTTCCTCCTTGCATTCATAATGTAGCAGCAATCCTACCTCCTCATAACAGAGTTAATTATCCCAGACAGTACGGCAACTTCTTTCTCTGCCTGATAGTTTGCTGACATTAGGAGCCCAGAGTGACCAGATGACAGCCATACCTTTAAGTTTATTGAGATTCTTACGCGGTGCCTGGTAGAAGCATCCCCACTCTGAGAAACAGGACCTCCAGACCCACAGAATTTAAAGTTGCAGGGACTCCTAGGAAGTACAAATTCCTCAAGTGGATCACTGGAAGTGATGTTGAATAGGTCACTTCTATTTCCACCCCTTGGTTGCAGAGCCCATGAATTCCACCTCTTGGGGATAAAGCACTCTATTATGGTCATTTAGGTTTATACTGTATTGTGAAGGACAGCGCTCCATCCCTGCTGGCACCACAAATGCATCTTCAAAAGGCCATCTCACTACTGTACCAGGTCAGAGGATTCTGGGTGATAAGGTATTTGGTAGGAACAGTGGATCCCACTGTCATGTGCCTGTTGCTGTACCTGCTTTGCCATTAAGTGGGTACCCTGTTCCAAGGCATTATTATGTAGGACCCAGAGCTGGTAAATCAAACATCTCTGAGTCCTTGGATGGTAGTACTGGCTCAGGCACTTATAAGCAAAGCAAAATATCTATCAGTCCTGGTCAGAATAAACTGTTGTCTTTTCCAGAATGGAAAAGGTTTGATGTAACCAACTTGCCACCAAATGGCAGGCTGTTCTTGAGTAGTGGTACTTAACAAGGGGATCAGCATTGTTCTTTGATGCTGACAAGATGGACATTTAGAAATAGCAGAGCTAAGTCAGCCTCGGCTAAGAGAAGAGTCCATGTTAATAGGCCAAAAAACAGCCTCCACCTCTGCCACCGTGGTGATTCTATTTATAAACACACTGTGCAAGAACTGGGATAGCTGAAATTTTCCTAACTAAATTATCCTATCCATAGTTATAATTTAGCACCCTTCTGGTGAATACTTTCATAAGTCCCCCTCTCATAAATCCATCCAAATGCTCTTCACCAGACCCCATTTTCCTATCTTGCTCCTTCTGGGCCTCTGACCAACCAGCCCACTGACTGTGAGTTCATGTATATCCTTGCCTCCGGCCACTACTCTCTCCAAAGCGGATGGTCAAGTAAATTGCCTAAAGCCCTACTCATTGAGAGAATTTCCCCTCATCACTGTCTTTCAGGACCACTCAGGAAGAGGTGGTTGAGAAGCAGTAGTCCATACTTGGCTTGCCCTAACATGATCAAGACAAAGCATCCACAAACCAGACCTGGATTTTCTCCCCCTCTGTCAAATGGTTGAAGGAATTCTTATGTTGCCATAGGCATGAGCTAAGAGAAAGGTATTAGTGCAACAGATGCAGGTAATATGGAGGCCCGGGGCCCTTTGTTCAATTTAACTTACTTGTGCCAAATTTGCTTGGGCTTCTTCCAAACTGTACAATTTTCATTTTAATATGTATTGCTGTTGTATCCACCGAATCTTATGATTTGGCACATCTGACAACAACAGGCTGTTTATATGGGCAACTGGTCACATAGTCACTTGATATTTTGTGGTTAGGCACTGAATCTCTATCAGGACCTAACAGTATGCCAGGAGATGCTTTGCAATGGTAAAACTTTCTCTACTGCAGGAAGCATCACCTTACTCCAGAACCCAAGAGGTCTGTGCTGGAACTCTCCTACTGTGGATTGCCAGAGAATCCACACACATATTTTCCTACCACAGATACCTCTAGTACCATGGAATTTTCTGGGTCTTATGGCCCAAGCAGCAGGACTGCTTGCATCATAGGCTGGACCTGCTGTAGAGGCCTTTCTTGCATTCCCAAGTTCAAAAATATGCTGCCTCCAAAACTGGAATATGCCTACCAAGGTATTTTGCTACTTTCTTATGGTAAAAGACACAAGATACAATAACTTATCTTTACTAGAGAGGATGTCCCAGAATGCTCCAGATCACTGGACACCTAAAAACCTAACCAGCATGGCAGGGCCCTGCATCTTTTGAAGAATTTCTCTCTCGCCCTCTGGAGTGTATGTGTCTCACCAAGGAATCCAGAATACTTGACACTGCTTGTTCCTCAGATCTGATTAGCATATCCTTAATACCTGAGTAGCATAAGCTTAATAAAGAGAACAAATGTGATATTCTACAGAATATCCAGGTCCTTTTGGACTATACTGTGAAAGAGAGAAAAATTAACATAGCTCTAGATCAAAACCATGAACATAGGGACTTCCCTGGTGGCACAGTGGTTAAGACTCCGAGCTCCCAATGCAGGGGGCCCAGGTTTGATCCCTGGTCGGGGAACTAGATCCCGCATGCATGCCGCAACTAAGGAGCCGGCAAGCCACAACTAAGGAGCCCGCCTGCCACAACCAAGACCTAGCATAACCAAATAAATATTTTTTAAAAAAGAACTGTGAACATATACTGTTGCCCATCACTTGCAATCCCAACTGCTTCTGAATCTTCCTGATTAGTATTGAAAGAATATATTCACTAGATCAGGAAACTTTCTGTAAAAAAGGCCAGATGATACATATTAATAGCCACATAATATATCAGAGGCTGCGTCACTCTCCAGTAAAGAAAATACATCTGGCCTCTTGCCTTCTGAGATGGCCCACACTCTTGTCTGTGAAGCGTGTTTCTCTAAATATATCCACTTTTTACCTATCACTTTGTCTCTCACTGAATTCTTTCTGTGACGAGACATCAAGAACTTGAGCTTCCTTAAGTCCTGACACCAGGAAAGAGAGCTGATGTTTTCTCAAACTAAGTGTGGACTCAACATGTGTTTGCAGGTGAAGTGTCTCGTTAACTACACAGGCCAGAGATGAAGCTTGTCTGATGTAAAATTGGTTGTGTTCAACAGAAAAATATCAAGACCTACTTGTAAGGGCCAGAACAGCTCCTGCTTGCCAGTGGCTGCTTTTCTATTTCTCAGAATAAATGTATAAAATCATATTATAAAGTTACAATGCAAAAAAAAAAAGTAAGAAAAAAAGAAAATACATCCATCACAGTACTACAATCAGGACTACTAACTGCTTAAGTTTACAGCAGTCCATTGTAGTCCATTACATCCCACCCAATGTTTGCAAGGACCAGAATGGTGAAACTAAATGAGGATATGATGGGGACCAACACCCCTGCACCCTTTTAAGTTTTTAAGAGTGTAACGAATTGCTACCATTTCCCCCAGAATGCAATATTACTTTTTATTTGCTATTTTGGCAGAGGTGCGGTGCGGGTGCCGTTTCAGGGACTTCTACTTGGGCTCTCTGCCAACTACCAAATATGTCCATTCTGATTATCTAGGGAAATTGGAAAAATGACCATAAAGTGGATTTTGGGACCCACTGTGAGACAGACCTGGGCAAGCACTCCATTTATTATCTGACCCTATATTTTCCTACTGTAATTGGGGTGAGGTGGGGCGGGGGGAATGCAGGAATGGGAGGTACTGTGATGGTGCTCTGGGTCCCTGGTATCAGTGTAACGCAGACCCCGTATCCCTGGTTTTCCAACTCAAAAATTTTGGGTAGTCTTCTTTCCCTAGTGTATGGTTAACTAAGTAAATTGTGCGTTCAGTTGATAGACTGAGTCCGACAACTGTCTCAGGTCTATAAACTAGGCAAGGAATTGTGACTTTTCATTGAAGTTACTGACCTCAGCCTTCTGTTCAACCATTCTTGGTCACTCTTAATTATATGTAAATCAATACCCTACTTGACTGTCCATCTATATGGTCCCTAAGACCACCCACGTTCCATTAGCCACCTCCACCTTGACCGTGCTGCCCTTATGGAAATTCACCCACCCTGCTTCTGAGAGTTAAGTGTTGCCATTTGGCCCCTGCTATCAGGGCCAAATGCTAGGATCCTATTAGCCCCACCACTACCAGGGAAACCAGTTCTTAAACATCCTCTTCCATCAGCCTCCACCCACAGAGACAACCACTTCTTAACTTCTCAAACATGCTGGTGACCCCTTCATTAGTGCCTTTCTTTTATACAAAATTTTCCTGAGTCCTTCCTGAGAAACATAGTCAGCAGGTGGGTTTTCCAGTGAAATACACATTCATTCTTGCATGCATACTTCCTCTAAGCCTTTTGATCATTTTTCATATGGTCTGTCATCTCTACTTCATTTACTGTGGGCCATCGTTTCTCCCAAGCTCCCAAAAAGCCATCTCAACAGCACATTATAAGCACCTCATGGGGCCCCTGCCAGGATGTTCCAGAATCATAGGAACATGATTATCACAGTACTAACCTGATTCTTAATTAAACCATCCAAACAATTACAAATTTGTTTTCTAATGTACAGAATTTTGGAACAAAGGGGCACCTCCTTTAAAGTTTGAGAGCAGCATAAACACTTTACAGCTTAAACCTAAGCTTTGTGATGGTTATTTTAAGCAGCAAAGGAAGGCTAGAAGAATACTAGAAACGTCCTTATAGCGACACATTCTTGCTGAAGAAAAGGTTCAGTAGAAGCAACCCTCACATGGAACAAGTATAGAAATGTATCCCTTTGGCTGATGCAACTGTGGAGAGACTGAGGAGGGCCCTAGAGCAGTGCTACTCAGGTGGTTGGAAAGTTGTACTGGTCTGTGAACAGTTTTTCACCAGTCTGCGACAAGAATGAGTTAGAAATTAAATGTGTTCAGAAACCTTTTAGCATTTTGTTTTTTATTTTTATTCATTTATTTATTTGGCCGCGTCATGGGGCATGCGGGATCTTAGTTCCCCAACCAGGGATCGAACCCATCCATGACCCCTGCAGTGGAAGCTCGGAGTCCTAACCACTGGATTGCCAGGGAAGTCCCTAGCATTTTGACTGCTATAATATCCAAATGCATCATCAGTGGCCTTATCCTGCGGAAGAGGTCTGGTCAGTTTGGTGTTGTCAAACTTATGTGGTGGGTAGCCCACAGTGTGAACTGAGCATATGGAACACATATTGGTGGACAAAGGACAGGATACTTATAAAACAAAAAACCTGGTCCTTTACCACAGTTTGAGAAGGACCACTCCATCTTTCCACAAGTCCTAGAATAATTCAAATAGTATTTTTGGAACAGAGAGTAACCTGAGGTCAATTTGTTCATGTTCAATCAAAATCAAAATGAAAATGAATGGCTTGGGAACAAAACTAAGGTTCCTGGCGTAAGCCCTGGCCAGGCCAGCAGAATTGAGAATGTGTAAAGGAAAACTGGCACATAGCTCAAGGTGCAAGGCCCTTTCGTTCTTCCCTCCTTTTTCTCTTTCCTCATCCAGTTTTTGCTAGTTATAAGGAGAGAATTTTGGCCATTCACGTCCTGTGACCATCATCACAGCTCTGCCTGTACTTTCCCACCTCTTGCAGAGGAGAGGAGTCTCAGATTCAGACCCGGGCTCTTCTGTACTTTAAGGTACAGTAGCTGGACCTTCCCAAACAGCCTTAGGCCTTAAGAACATTTCCTTCCTCGCCAATACCACAGAATGTGTGGGATCTTAAGGGGTGAAAAGTCTTAATCCAAGGGAAAGTGACATGTCAGGAGCTCAAAGTGCCACAAATGATAAGTACAAATTTGCTCTGGAAGTTATTTTCTCAGTGCTGAACAAGGACAGCCAGCTGGTCTGACCAGAGTATCCACCAACATGTGGCAGCCAAGGTCTACAGATTCACTGGTTCCCACAGAGAAAAGCAAGGTCAGCTCAAAGAAAAATAATTTACTAAACATGTTAACAATATATTACTAACATTAATAATAATACTGTGAAATGTTAAAATACAATACCAATCGAAGGGCTTCCCAAATTGAAATATTCGGAGAAAATGAGGAAAGATGGCCATTCAGTCTCCTTTGCCAACTGAGGTGCAGACTGAGCTGGGGAAGGGAAGTGGTGGTAGAACCCAGTAATGCAATGTTATGCTAACATTCCTCACAGGGCAGCTTAGAGAAGCTGAGGAAGATTAGGAAAAGACTTGGATGAAAAACAGGCTCAATCCCTCACTCAGAATATTTATTAGTCAGGAAAAAGGATCCAGGCTGCATCCCACCCCCCCTTTCCCAAGCTACCTCCCTGAATCAATGAACAGGATTCAAAGGAATCAGATGTCTCAAATAAGCCAAAATGTATCTGGGGAAGAACAGTAATTCATTTCCTAGACCTGACACTATAATTATATACATTTGCCAGGGAGATAGGGGGGCCAGTGAGGGTGGTGGATGGACTAGATGAGGGGAAACAGGATGGGCCCTTCTTTGTCACAGTTTGGGCTCAGAGAAGGGTTGGAATAAAGAGGTATTTAAAATAGAGAGATGAGAGGAGAGGCAGGGGATAAAGGAAGGTCAAGGGCTGAGTTCACCCAGATCACATAGCATTATAGAAAGAACAGGGCAGCTACTTGAGTTCTCAGGCTGGAACAGGCAATTGAGGACTCTGTACCTGGAAGGAGGAGAATCCCAGGGCTTCTCTTTCAACCTACTGTGAAAGAGCAGCATTTTTAGATGCAAAAGCCCCCCCACTTACTTTCCCTTCAGAGAATTCAGAACAGTCTGAAGGCAAGAGGGTGTGGTGACAGACCTAAACCCCCAGCCTAGGCTAAGTTTCTCCCCATTCATTCCCACAGGTGCTGCCCAAGAAAACTATAGAAATATAGAGTCCTAGGACTCTGTCCCTGCTCCCCAGGTCCAAGACAGGGAGTAAACACAAGGCACAAAGACCCTGGGTACAAAAGTGAACTCAGTGTGGCCCTGTATAACATTATTTTGGGAGAGGAAAGAAGGTGCATGCCCCAAAAGGGACACCTTCCTTCACCTGGTAGGTAGCTGGGCCTTTGCTAGCAGCAGAAACCACAATGGAAAGGGTTCACAGAAATGATCTGCAGAACAGGCCTTATTCCTAGAAAGACAGAAAAAAAGCCTCAGCTGGTATGGCACAATCTTGGGTGGGATGACAGGTGGCAGTGGGCAGACCACTCCTGTAGACGACACTCCTGCCTCAGCTCCCAGTGGTTCTGCTGACTCCAGACGTTCCCCCACAGCTGGGAATCAGGGAAGGAAGCATGTTGTGTTTCACATGATCAGACACTGTTCGCCATTGGCACCTGGTGGGCCCGAGAGATTGAGGGCATCCAGGTCAAAGTTGAGGCCAGGAGGCTGGAGAAGAGATGAAGGGACTCAGATAACTCCTCCTATTTCAGAAAGTTAGAGCTTTTGAAGGTCCATCCCCAGCAGCCACAATTATCACCTTAGGTGAAATCACTAAAGGTTACAAAATACTGGAAACCGGGGCTAAGATTAAAGTATATGAGAAGGTATACTCACCATCTCCCCAGCAAGCTCTTTTGGAGGATGGCCCAAATCCTGTAGCTGGAAAATAAGGAAAGAGGAACAAGAGATAAGACCATGCTATGTGGCCTCTCCTGTGCTCCCTCCTCCACCTTGGCTGGGCAGGGAGGCATCCTTCCAGGACACCTCCTCCACTGAACACGCAAGCAGATAGCAGCAGCGGGCAGATGGCAAGACGAGGCCTTACCTGCTGCATGAGATCCAGCACCACCTCAAAACGAGCCTTTTGAGTGGCCTCACTATCTGTGGGGGTTTCTGCCTCAAACTGCTCACATATTTTGCCCATGACACTGTGTTGTTCCTGATATTTTTCAAACTGCTCTGGAGGTAGAGATTCTCGGTGAGTCTGCAACCATTCTGGATACTAAGCAAAGAGAGAATGGGTGGGGAGGAAGTAAGTGAACAATGAATAAGTAAGGGCAATAAAATATGAGGAAGAGTAAAACATGAAGGGGACAGGAACATAGGAGAAGGAAAAGCTAAATAAGCGAGTTCAGCATGAGAAGTAGCACTCACTTCAGTCAGATCACCTGGCTGTGCTAGCATTTACGGTCACCAGAGGACAGTAAGCTTTTTCTGTGAAGAGCCAGATAGTAAATATTTGAGGCTTTAAGGGCCACATATGATCTCTGTCACATATCCCTTCTTTTTTGTTTAACAACCTTTAAAAATCTCTTCAGTGACACTATAAGCTCTGTGATGGCAGAGACCATCATTTAAACTACTCTTAAAATTGTTCACAGCATAAAGCCAGTAAATCCTCAGTGAAACCTTATTGGAGAAATTAATGAAGTTGGAAATGCAAGAAAGGTTTATCAGACAACAACAGAGACTTAGACCAATTTACAGAAAACTAGAGCTGAAGGTTTCCCCTTCTACCTTAAACATCCTCAGTATGGTAGCTTTATTCTCTTGGAGATACAACTCCTCCCTAACTCTCCCCCTCCAAATAAATAAAGGAGAAAAAAATAGATGAACCTGTACACTTGAGTTACTCTATCTCTGCAGGCTCTAAATAGACAAAGCAGCTCACAGGAGCTAATACAATGGGGAACAAAGAGGAAAAGCATAAATAGAAGTTCATAAACCTTTTCTGTGATCTCCTTCAGTGATGGGTACAGCACATCCTTGGACAGGAGGTTCTGCATGATACTCTGCATGATGGGGAGGATGGTCCCTTCCCCATCTCCTTCGTCCATGCCCAGCCCTTCCATGGCCTTGGTCAGCTCCTCTTCTGACATGCCAGAGTTCTAGAAAGGACAGGAGGGAGGTGAGCAAGTATACTACCTTCTTGGGATGCTCACCAACCTTTCAGGTGGGAAAGAACTATTTAAACTTGCCTGTAGCAAAGTAGTCAGGCAGGGACAGACTTGAGATGATACCCAACAGAGTCTGCCTTTTGAGACTCTGCTGGTGAAGTGTCTAGGAGTGGGCCCCCTGTGGTTCCCTATCTCTTCCCCCTCACCTGAAGGTCAGTGGCATTCTTGGCTAGTCCACTTAATGTCTCCTTTAGGCAAGAAGTGAATTCTTGTTGGGAAGTCGCATCACTACCTAGGAGAGATGAAAAGAGCCAAGGTCATTTAGGATTTTAACTGTTTGCTTGCCTAGACTGACCTGGTTACCAGCTTGGTTATGGAGCATTTATTAGTGAATCACTAGCACTCCAAATCTTTGAATACTCTAGGGTTATCTTCATAGTTATTTTCATAAAACTACATGAACTGTGTGTCAGTTTGTTCTCCACAATGACACCCACATTAACACTGTGACCTTTAAAATGGTCACTTTTTAATAATCTTTTCTGTTACTTTCCAACTTATCTCATGCTTTTCATTAAACAGGGTCTCATGCCTCCTCCCATCTCCTCCCCCATCCCATGGCAGTGGTATCATAATTGCTGTCAACTTTACAAAGTTTGGTGTCCTCAAGCAACAATGACCTAGGAGGTTTGCTCAGACATTTTCAGTTGTCTGGGGCCCCCTCCTCACCTACTCTCCCAGCAGCCTCTGAGAGCTTTTGGAACTGCTCTACCAGGTGGGGCTCTTCCTCAGCCAACTCCTTCATTGCTTTCTCGAACTCTGCAGTGGCTTGGGAAGCCAGCTCGCTGTCAAACAGTTCCTGGAAAAACTTCTCTTGGGAGGCAAAGAGGGCATCCTGCAGGGGAGAACGTGGCCTAAGTGCATCTCTTACTTGGCACCCCACTGCACATGGCCTCTGACAAAAGTCACAGGCAGTGGCTCTGGGAAATGCAATGCTTCCCTCCTACCCACCTCCACTGGATATTCTGACTACCTCTCTTACTAAGAGCAGCAAAAAGGTATCTGGCCACTGAGGGAACGGTATGGAGTATCACTCCCAATCCAAACATTTAAATCTGCTCTTTTCTTAAAGAACTTCCTTGAGATCCCTCTACTCAATCTCAAGTCCCTGTTTCACAAGGACTGAGGCCTGCAAGAGCACTCAGCAATGTGAGGCCAAGGCACCTCCCCCAACTCCCCTCTGGCCTACAGGGGCCTGCCCAACCTCTGCTCAGAGCTGCATGCCCACTGCCCGCCCCCCCCATCCCTTAAGTGGGTGGAATGTATACTTTGGCAGTGTCTCCCGGCGATCTCTTCTGGGACCCCGAAGCATCAGGGGCCGTGGTGGTAGGAGGGGGTGCTGGTGAGGGTTTGGCCTTATCAAAATCATCAAGAGCACCTTCAGAAACAAGAAACACGGTGTGTATTTGGGGATGGATGAGGATGCAAGGCTGGGGGGTTTCTGGGCAAAGCATTAAGAGAACAATCTTTCAAACTGTCAACTTTCCTAAATTTTCTCCTTTTTTTGAGTCTCCCTTTCCTGACCCACCCCTCAATAAGCCTCCCACTTCCCACCCCATTACCTAATTTATTGTCAACAAAGGAGAAGAAATCTCTTAAGGTGGAACAAGCATCTCTCTCAGAGCTGGGAGAAGAGAGTTAAAACTTCTGCAGAGACATCTCCATCTATACAGTGCCTTCCTTGCCATTCTTTAATGACTCCTAGAAATCCCATACAGATATCCAAGGGGAGCAGAGAACACAGATGCCCTTAACCCCCTGAACTCATTCTGAAGCCCTAAAGGGAATAATCTAATCTTTGGCAAGAAAGCTGAAGCCACAAGATGTTTCACCTAGCTCCCCATGGGTCCTGGTACTAGTATGAACTGAGGGACTCCATATTACACTCCATGGGAGGGCACTGAACTCCCTTACCTTGCAGTTTCACTCTCCCTCCCCAAAGCTCTTAGAGCTCCCTCTGGCCTCCTCTCTGCAGACTCACACAGTCACTTAGCACTTCTCACAATTTCTGTTCATCTTTCCGCCTGCCCACTCTGTCTGTGACTGAGCAAGAAACAAAAAAATATTCACCTCTTCCCTGAAAAGCCTCTATCCTCACCACCATTCTGCTTGCCAGACTCTAAGTGTAAGGGGAGGGCAGCGGCCCCACTCTGGGCAAGAAACAGGGCTAAGGAGGAAAAGTACAGCCACCCTCTTTGAAGAGGGTGAATTGTCTTCCCCAGAGGCCGTCTCACCCTGTTTTTCAAAATAATGGGAAGGGAGTGTGTTTGAGCTCTGACATGATGAAAGAACTGGAAAGGGGCCTGGTGAGAGAAAGGTGAAAGGACTGGGAGAAGGAACGGCGTGTCTTCCGTGTTAAGGAGAACAGGACAGTGCACAGAAGGACGCACTTCGGGCTCGCTAAGAGTTAATGGAAGCAATCCGTGGATGTCCGGTTCGCGGCCCACCGAGGACCGAAGGCTGCTGCCGGCGGGGAGAAAGTCAGACTTTAAGAACTTACTAATCTAAAGTAAGGGGAGTTTGGAGTGGGATCGTGAAACATCGTCCCCTGGGTTAGTTTCCCCTCCGGCAAGGAGATCAACGGTCTGGGCCGCTCAGGGACCCAAAGCGAGCTCCTCAGCTCCCGCCGCGAAGGAGAGGGTGACCCAGAGATTATCTCGGGGGTCGCAGACTCTCCGCCGCCGACCAACCTTTGGAGAACCTCTCCTGCTCCGCCCCAAATACCTCAGGTTCACCTAACCCCCTGAAGGGATCCTTACACCCGCCCCCTTCGGGCCTTTCCCATTACGGGTTCTTACTTTCCAGAAGCTCTTCCAATTCCCGGTCGGCTTCAGCCCCAACACCACCATCCTCCTCAACCGCGGCCATCTTGCCACCTCCGCCGTGCCGTAGGAGGCAGGACTCTGCGCCCCACCCCCCCAACTGTTACCTTCTGCCAGGTTTTATTGGCTTGGCCTCCTTTCTTTCAACTGCCTGCATTACCTGGCTTATTATTTCTTCCTGAACTGTGGGTAGGCCAAATTGGGACAAACTGCCTACGAACAACCAGAAGCTGTGCATGTGTAATCAATAACGATAGTTAACGGCATACCCAACATGCTAGTTTCCTCTCACTTCCCTCAGTAATTTACTCAAACGTCATCTTCCCTGAAATGCCTTATTTGGCCTCACTAAATACAATTGCAACCCCTCCCACACACACATATACACTTCCTATCCACTTTTCCTCTTTATTTTTCTCAACACTTACCACTATCTGACATACTATATATTTTATTTATTTATCGTTATCTCCTCTCAAGCCCCTTGGAATTTAAGCACCATGATAGCAAGGATTTTCATCTGTCGTGTTCACTGCTGCATCCCCAGCTCCTAGGCTAGGGACTAAAACTTGGGCACTCATTGGCTGCTCTTTGCTCTCCCAGGCCCTGATGAGGCATGTTTCTCTGCAGAATCTAGTGGATATCTCTGATTTCCCTGCACCCCATTAAAACTGTCACAGTGCCAATAACTTAGAACTCAATGTTGGTTAATTAAATCAGGCAGAAAAAGCGACTCTTGGACCTTGGACTAAGCAAGGAGGCGACTGGAATGTAGTGGTAGTAGACCTGCCTTCCCTGACCTATCTCCTTTTCTCTACGCAGAACTCAGTCGAGTGTAGTTGGAGGAGACTCATGTAGACAACTCCAGACATCCCTTCCCTCCTCTGGAATTGTGCTATTCAGATCTGTGAGAATGCATCAACTGCCTGACAAACCTATCTCAGCCCTTGGAAGGCATCCGCTGTTGTTGAATATCCTATGCTGGGCACAGTGGAGGGCAGAGAGAGAAATCAGGACCAGCCCTTGCTGTAAGGTAGTTGACTGGGGATTAGGCTGGAGGTTGGATTAGACAGACATACACACTGTAAGTATGGCACAAGGTTAAGTGTCTTATAAGAAGTAAGGATAAAGTACCATAAAGTTTAAAAGGGAGAAATCACACTAAATGAAAAAAGTTACTTCATGACTTTCATCCTTAGCTTCCAAAACACACACTTGAGTACTTGTGTCAAGCACCAGTTTAGGTACTTACTCTTTCCTTGACATACAGGGCACAGACTTTTAAAATCATACCTGTGCAAAACCTACTGTGTTCTTCCAGGCACAAGTACCGTGATTTGGGAGAAAACACTCTGGAGTCAGAAGACCTAAATTCCAGTCCCAACTCTTAAATTGCTTTGTTCAAAACCCTTCACCACTCTAGGACTCATATTACAAATATGTAACATTACATTTGGGACTCTAAGGTCCTTCCCTGATTAATCTCTTTCTCCCAAACATCTGTAACATCTATTCCAGGTTAACTTTCTCATTCAACTCCAAACTGCTAACATGTGTAATCTCTAATATGACTATATCAAGCACACATTATAGGTATTTATATTGGTTTTACATTAATATGGTAATATAAGTATGTTAATAAGGAAAACATCAGATGGCAAATAAGAGAATTAAGATGGAGTTGAAAATAAGCACGATTCTTCCTTTGCACTATTTCTTAAACTTGCTTTACTATTGATAAGCCTAACACCTCATCTCAGTATTTACTCACCTCCCACCTTTCACGTATAGTGAACACTGTTGCAAAACAGTATTTTACAACATTTTCTTTATATCACTCTCTCAAGTAAGGACTTAATGGCTCTCCACTGTTTATTAACCAACTTCAAATTCTTTCCTGGTATTTAATTATTTCACATGTATCCATTTTGTTTCCCCAATTACATAAGCTTCATGAGGACTGTCCACTTTTTTCATATCCCTCAGTTCAGAATGTTTATGTTGGTATGCAAAATTAATTTTATAATTTATTTTAAATTTACAGAAAAATCTTGCCATTTTGCCAAATTTTTCATCAATTTGCCTATGGTTACAGAAAGAATGTTTATAACTTGAGAAAGTGTTATGAAAATAGTGTGCAAATTTTTGAGAGGGCAGGCTTAATTTGGGGATTCTGTTTAAGAAAGTATCTTTTAAAGCTAAAAAGATACAAAGCCCTGCCCTCTTTGACAGCAGGAATTACACTTATAGTTTATCCTCAGATTCACTTTCCACACCCGTCCAATGTATGTTCAAGTTGCTCACTGCAGCACTGTATATAATATCCAAAGAATGGAAATAACTCACATATCCATGAATAACAAGGCAACTTAAAGTCATTAGTATGCTTCCATTTAGGTATAACAGGGGGATAGGGAAGAACATATTCATAACTGCTTGTTTATACATCAAAAAATCTCTGGCAGGATATAAGGAAGTTAACAATGGCAATTACCTGTTTTGGGGAAGGCGATAGGAACTAGATGGCTGACGAAAAAGGTGGGAGGAAGATGTTACAGAATAGCTTTTTTACATTTACTGATTTCTGAACTATATGAATGTATTGTTTATTGAAAACATGAATTTAAAATGAAAAAAAGTATATATTTTAATCAAAGGCACAGTACATCACTCTATGGAATTAATCTTAGTACATGACAAGCAAAATTCTGTATTGCCATTGTAATTGCTGTACTATATACAATGTATTACTAATTAATCACATATATATCACATAAAACAGTACCAAGTACATCTAGAACAGTACCAAGTACATGGCAGGTGCTCAATGAATACACTCTAAAATTAGCAATAGATGGAAGGTTGCAGTCAATAATGGAATAGGGGAACTACTTGCTTTCTACCATTCTCACAGCAATTCACTATATCCTATGAAAAATATGTACTTTAAAAAACAAATAGGTATTTATTACCTTTGTAATTAAAAATAATTATTGAAGGAAAGGTATCTGCTTTGATGGGGCTGCTACATGGAGTAAGTAGGAATATTACAGTATCCAGGAAACAAATGGCAAGCCACAGAACTCTCATAGAAATTTACTTTATTTAGTGTGAGAAACAAAATACAAGAACAATTTTTGTAAAGAACAAGTCAACAAAAAGTGATGTGCATTTCTGGAAAATCAAATAGTTTCTTCTCAGACTTTAAGTTTCTGGCCACACAGAGGATATCTGCCTCGGAGTTTAAATGCCCAAGGAAAACGGGGATGGCTGACAGCTTGTTATGACTGAGTAAAAGATGCTATCTTATTTATTACATCTCATTCCTTTCTAACAAAAAGTACACAAAGGTGGTGGGGAGGGAAGGCATAAATATAGAAGGAATTTATTTCACAAATGTTCATCACAAATGTTCTTTGAAAGATCTAAGCTGGGAAGGCAAGGCTAATCGTGACCACAACTGTAGTTACCTTGAGATGAGAGGTCCTCAGAGGCAAAAAAAAAAAAAA
>NW_020172011.1:1944917-1954089 GCF_003031525.2 Neophocaena asiaeorientalis asiaeorientalis
CAAAGAAAAAAAAAAAAAAAAAGTCAGGTTTAGACATTTTGATTAGCCATAGAAGAGAAAAGGACATTAGGTTTTAGGGGAGAGAGAGCTAAACATCAATAATATGAAGGGTAGTTGAGGAAGAAGGAGTTAGAAGGATATAAAGACTAACTGTCTGCGGGAAAACACGGTGCTTAACCCTACACACATGAAGCAGGCCTTAGCGAAACTGCAGAGGGCTGATCCTTAAACCAATCACATCTTTGCCAATCTCTGTCACCTATGGAAGAAGAAATAGAAGGAAGTTAGGGATTTGTGAGGGTGAGAAGCCTAGAAAGCCTACTCCCTCCACACCTCAATGAGCACAGTAGAGTGGTTTGTTATTGTTACTGACTGGAAGGAGCAGTGGGAAGTTCTACCCTCCTCCAGTGTCACTGCCTCAAGGTGTGAGGGGGAAATACAGGAGACAAAAAGGACCAACATGCTAGTTGGTCCTTCTCTCAAGACAGAATTCTAGATGTATTTCTCAAGGACAGTACTTACTGTAGTGACCCTGCAGATCTGACCCTTGAACTCAGGCGAATAGCAGGCCCCACTGAGTGGACATTTCTCCACTGGCTTTCCACGGTAGATGGGCCGATAAGATGCAGCACAGATGTCAAAAGGGTTGTGCATGTCATAATTGAGCTGGTAGGCATCTGTAGGGTTCTTCTCACAGGCAGACAGGATTTTGCGGGTCTAAAAGAGTGAAGGAATATTTTATTTACAAGGACTGAAAGCTGCACACCACAACTCAAATGATCTCATCACCATGGTTTAGTAGTTTCTTTGATGTAGGTGCAATTGTACTGAATGAATACAGAATACATCCTCTGTATAGGTCATATGTGAAGGGGTAACAGTTGCCATTCCTGTTGTATCAGGCTTTCTCCTCCTCTATCCCAGAGTGGCTCCATGGATCTAGACCCATACTCCTCCACTAAGTCTGAGAATTCTCAGGGTTAGCCCTGAAAAGGTTAAAACTGGCTTTCACTGCACAAATAGAAAGCTTTTGGAAAACACAAGTAATGGGACATGTATATGGAGGCTAGTGGTGGTGGTGAGGGGAAATCTAGAACTTAGGGACAGGACTGGGTTGATTTTCAGGTACAGAGGACCTGTTCCATATTGCAGGTCACACTCTCACAGTGGTGCCATGTCTGAGTAAGATATTAGTTCAGTTTCCAGGAACAAAAGGAGGTCCCCATGCCAGTAAGTAGAGGATGGTATTTTGTTGGCTCTTTTTGTTGAATGCTGTTATACAGCACTTTGTTTCAGAGACAAGGACCTTGGTCTTCGACTCCCTCCATGTAAGAGCAGATCTAGTTCCCCTACGCTCACTAAAGAAGTTCCCATATACCTGTTGAGCCACCTCTGGCTTGGGCCCGAGTTCCAACAGGCGCCGAGCAAAGGTGGCAGCAGTCTTAAAGTTCTTGAGCTTGAAGAAGAGGTTGAGGGCTGTACGCAGCACCAGGATCATGTGCACTGGCTGCAGGTTTGAGTGGGTGAAATAGGCTGCCATCTGGTGGACAGAAGGAGGAACACATGCCATGCTGATGCTAAAGCTGGGATAGGTCATTTATAAGGGGTCACATATGCATTAGAAACACAGCAAAACAACCAAATAAAAACAGGACTGGCTATAAAGCAGAGAAATCTTCTGCCTCCTAGTTATGGAGGACTGATGAGATGAGGAAGACAGGTGGAGAAATATATCTTTTCCTCACAGAAATGAGCCCAAATTTCTCTTACTCCCCATATTGAGACATAAAGAATTCAGACCTAATAGTGGGTAAAAGGGAAGACACCTCTGTACTGCTTAGAGGCCCAGAGGTCTTACCTCACAGATGCGCTTCTGCTGTTCTAGAGACTCTTTGGGCAGCTTCTTCCTTTCTATCTCCATGGACAAACCCACAATGTACTCACGGCAAATGGTGATGAGCTGCTGAGCCTGGAGAGGGGGCAAAAGAAGGTCATGGTACAGAGGCAAGAAGGTGGGGGTGCCCAGCACTATGACAAGTATGACTATGACACTATGACTGCTCTTACCTCTGCAGTCTCCTGTTTATTGTCCACAACAAGAAGTGGCACACTGAGTAAAATGGAACGGAATTTTTCCACAGCCTCCTCAAACTTGCCCACTGTGGTGAGCTGGTAGCACAGCTGCAACCGTTGGATGAGGTCATTAAGCTTCAGGCCCACAGCTGGTAGACCATTCTTCAGCCCTGCATCCTTCCTGAAAGGGAAAGAAGGATGATCAGGAGCCCACTAGGACTTAAACTCTTCTTCTGGCAACATGATCACAACACCCTACTGTAAAAGAAGCTAGGGAAATGGATGCAGGAGGTGTAAACCAAACCTGACAGAGTGCCAAGCCAAAGATCTTTTCCTACTAGGAAACCTCAGCTCTGGGACAATTCTGTCTCTGAGGTTACCATCTGAAATATCTACCCTAAGTTGGAACAGAGAGAAGCCAGAAGCAAGGGACCTTACCAATTGCGATTAGGGTAGCCATACATGGAGGGCAGGCAGGGCAGAGCCTGATAGGTGGTACGGCCTCGGGCATAGGTCTGCAGGAACAGTTGCTTGTAGGGGCCAAACTGGGTTACCCCTACTTGGTCATGAAGGAGCTGGAACACAAGAGGAAAGAAACATAAGATTTGGGCTCTGCTACTTAAAAACTAGTTGACAGTGGGCAAGGTACTTAACTTCTCTGTACTTGTTTCCTCATCAGTAAATTATATTTAATTACAGGATCTACCTCATTTAATAATACCCATAAAGCATTTATGATAATGCCTGGCACACAGTCAACACTGAATGTTAGTGGCTGTTGCAGTTGTGGTTGTTTTTGTTATTGCTATGATAGCACATGGCTTAGTGTTCAAAAAATACACCTGTTCATTAAGGGGTGCTCACTTCACTGATGTGAGCCAGAAAGCACGCTATAAATGGGTGGAAGATGGCTGGAAGAATCCACTTTACGAGATTACTAAGCCAGATTGAAAGCACGTAAGAGGAAGGCCTTATGAGGCAAGTTTCCTTAGGTAAGACCAAAGACTTCCACGTTAAATATACACCTCTGCCCTTGTGGGTATGATAATTTCCATTTGGTTAAGATGAATCAATCATCCCCCTGGGACCCTAGGCAAGGCACACTCAACAAAAGCCAAGGTAGCTTTAAGACTTACCCGCATGGCTGTTTCAAAAGAGCCTGCCAGGATGTGATCAACTGGAAGCTGAGAGTTATTGCACCAGATCTAACAAGAAACAGAAAACCCAGGATAAGTGAAATTTTGGTCTTTCTCTTCCCAACAGTCCTACTCTATATCTGTAAGAGAAGAGTGTCAATATTCTTTATACATTAATCAAGTATAGCCAGCTCAGAAACACTTATCCCTACAGGACTGTTTCCCTGCTTACCTGAGTTGGGCTGGTTCCCTTAGTGGGGGGCACAAAGAACCCATCCTCAGCCCCACCAGCTACACCAGGGGGTATATCCTAGGGGAAAAACAAAGAGTGAGTCATTTTTTAAGCCATTCAAGCAAGTTGCCCTGATAAATCTAAACACAGCTCTACCTTATTCCCAGCCTCTGTTGGGGAGGAGGGGTGGTGGTTGTGGAAGATGACTCTCAAAATAGGAGAAGCTTTCCCAGTAACAAAACGATACACCAAAAGCCCCAATCAGGCAAAAAAGCTTGCTGCCTTTTCATAAGATGACACTGGCACAACCCTAGTTAATCTTATTCTTCTTTCTTTCAAATGGGAGATAAGCATCAGACTAGGAGGATACAGACCGCCTCCCGTTCAGGGACCTCAGGACAGGTGTTGGGGGGGTGATAAGGCCACCGGCCTCCACTGGGAGAAATGGAGAGAACCTTACAAGGGTGAAAATTCCACATACCAGCTCAGGAGGAAGCTCCAGATCTTCTTCCACGTCCCAGCCACCTCCTTCTTCCTGTCCCTTGCCAAGAGCATCATCCCCCAAACCTTCTGTAGCCTCCACAAACCCATCTGTAAGGAAAATCCAGGCTCAACATAGATTCTCAAAGTGACACAATTTTAGCCAAAGGAAAGAAAAACACTGGGATCCTTGTTGGTCCTATGGTCCTGCACCCTGCAGAACTGCTCCACAACCCAGTCCCACTCCAGGGAGCCCATCTGCCCAGAACACTCCTAGAAGAACATGCATACCTTCATCCAGCTGCAGCTCTGCATCCTCTCCCCAGCCCTCAGTACCAATGGTGTCAATGTCAATGTCAGCAGCCAGTGCTCCTCCCTTCCCTACAGAGGGAAGGAACAGAAAGGAGGAGCTGGTTACAGCCAGCTAAGTCTAAGATATGGCCTCCTCTGCAGGCAAATTGTTGCATCCTTACAGAAGCAGGTGCCAATGTTGTGTCCACTTACTGTTTTTGTTTATTTTTGTGGTATCTATATTATGCTAACCTGGTTAGCATAGGTTTCACAGAGAGAGGGAATAGAAGAGAGATGAAAACAACTGGCCTTCCTGCTACCAAAAACTGCCTCAAACAATTTCTTACTAACCAGCCTTTGGTGCCAACTCTTGGCATTTCTTGCTGAGATCTTTGCTAAGTTACCACCACTACAGTGTGTACAGGGCATGAGGACAAAGGCTAGATGAGAGGATGTAGAAGAAAGAGCAGGACTGGGCACAAAATGCCCAAGGGTCTATTTAGGCTCTCAGCTGGGAGAAACAAACTAGTAGACATAGCCGAGAAAACAGGAGTGTAAGGGTGGGAGTGGTAGTGGGTATACCCACGTGACAGAATTGAGGTAGCTGAGTTAGTACCTTAAGATTGTATGTCATGAATGATAAAACACAGAACGGAGAGTATGACTACATATATGGTAAAATCTAAGAAAATACACCAAAATGTTAACAGTGGTTGTTAGAGCCATGGACTAAGAAACATCTTTTTCCCTCCTATCTTCCAAATTTTAATGATGCCATAATGCTTTTATTTAGTTTTTAAAAGACTTTAACTTTAATTGGCATCTCAGTGTTGCATGAGGTATCACACAGAAAAAAGGATAGAGGAAAAGGATAGAATAGTTAAGGTACTCTCTAGGACAGCTTTTCAGAAAACAAGCACACAACAAATATGCTATGGAAGAAGTGGGCACTTACCCTTGCTGGCAATGGAGCCTTCAAAGAACCCTTTAGATACAGTCAATAAGGGCCAATTGGTATCCAATGGCATGATAGGTGCAGGTGGCTGAAGCAGCTTGGCATTAGGGTCAATGTCTGGGATCTGAAAGATAGAAGGTTAAAAGCAAACAGCTCTCAGGAACCATCTAGGGAAGGTTATGGAGCCTCCTTTGATCTCATTTGTTTCTCTGCCTCTCCTGGTAACCAGGTGGGGAGTAACATTTGTAGGTTTAAATAGTCCCAAGATCTCAGAGTTAATCCTGTAATCAGAGATACTTATGTAAATAAAGACTCACTGCCTCCTTCTCTGGGTCAAATGTCTCCTTCAGGCTCTCAGCTTCTTCATCTAAACCATGGGTAGCAGCTGTGAGATAGGCCAGTGACTCTGTAAAGAAAACAGACTTTGTGGCATAGGTACATTTCCAAGTGAATACTGGTGTCCTGATGTCTGCCTCCTGGTCAAGTCCCTGCATAAGTCCTTCCCTTCAGTGTGGGCTGGATCTATTGACTCGCTTCTAATGAACAGTATGTGGGAGAAATGATGGGATGTCACTTCTGAGATTAGGATACAAAGACAATGGCTTCCATCTTGGGTGCCCTCATTTGCTCTAAGGGAAACCAACTGCCATACTGTGAACTGCCCTATGGAAAAGACCACAGAGCAGAAAACTGAGGTCTCCCAGCCAATAGCCAGTGAGGACCTGAGGACTGCCCACAGCCACAGAGCGAATGTGGGAGTGGATCCTCCCCTACTTGAGCCTTGAAATGTCTGCAGCCTTGGCCAACACCTTGACTGCAGCCTCATGAGAGACACTGAGCCAGAGGCACACAGCTAAGTCATGCTGCAAACTGAGATAATCAACATTTGTTGTTTTAAACTACTAAGTTTTGGGTAATTTGTTATATAGCAATAAATAACTAAAACAGTTGCTTATCCTTAAGATCTATCATCAGTGTTAACAAGAACCTTGGACTCATCCCAGTCTCCTCTCTCTCACATCCCCCCAACCAGTCCCCTTCGACAAATCATGTTGGTTCTACCTTTAAAATATATGCCGAATCTGACCATTGCTCACCCATTCACAGCTAGCACCTTGGTCCACACCACATCTTTCACCTTTCTTATTCCCTAAGGTATCTCAAGTGCTAGTATAATGCTTGGTATACAGTGGGTTCTCAAAAAATACCCCTTAAATATAAAATGAATAAATAAATGGGTGAAACCTCCAGATTTGAAGTAAAACAATAAAACTCTAATGGCATTCAACCAACCACATTTACTACGGTATCTGCTCCAGGACCTTTTAAAAACCCATTTCCCCCAAGATATTAACTATTTTCCTAAGAGTGCCTAGCCAAACTATACTTTCTGGCTGTCCCTCCATTTGGCTTTGAAGAAAGTCTCTGAGCATGGTAGGAGCATGCAGTCTCTTTTGAAAAAATGTGCAATGAAGGGAAATCCCTCACTACTACATATGAATAACTCACCATAAAGAGAAAATACTTCCTAAGGCCCCAAAGGAAGTGAGTCCTGGATACTTACTTTGCCCACAGTTCTTCAGGATCCGTACCCGCTCTGACACGTCTCCCAGGTAGAGGGCATTCTGATAATGGCCACTCATGTCCTTTCGGATCTCAGCTGCACCAAGTCAATAAGAGACACCAAGTTAGGTCTTCTCTCTCAAGTTCTCTCTTGCCTCTATTTGCCTTCTTCCTTCCCCCAAGGACCCCTTTTCCCATCCTTAGTTTCTGGGGTCTCACCAATTTTCATCATCTTGCGAAGTTTCTCTAGATTGCCAGTGATAAGGTACAAGAAGGAAAGTTTGTCAAAGTTTTTGGTGCGCTGATAACACATTTCCACAATCTGGTGGTTCCCCTGTAGTAAGGCCACTTCTCCCAGCTTTTCCCAGCAATTCTTGTCATCCAGTGCTTTGGCTGCTTCCAGAGCAATCTAAAGAATCCCCAGAATTAGAGTTAACAGGTTGGAGGTTATTGTGACTCAAATCTCCCAAGGAACTCTTTACACTTTCAATCCTCCTAGCTTTGTTTTCAATCTAATAGTACTGAAAATTCAATCAACAAATAAGATCCCTTAGGATCCATGGATAGAAGAATCACATCACATTATCCTCCTCCTCAGAAATTTACTTTTACAACAAAATCATCTTCTAGCAGTTGCTGATTCCATAAGGCCAATTCTTGCTTAGCTATCGTATTTCCCATTTGCCAGGTTTGAAGATCCACAGGGGCTCCTCAGAAGAAATAAGAAGGAAGTTCAGAAGTAAGAAAGTCAATTTTCCTTAGGCTTCTCCCCATTTAAAAATAATGCCTATAGACTCTAGGCCTCAACATTTAATAAGTACTCCTTCATCTAAGCCGCCAGTTAGCAAGTCAAATGTCAAGGAAATAATGAAATTTTCCAAATTCTATGCTATCTTGGTTCTGTTCTAAAAGTTACTGAATTCAGACTAACTCAGAGCGACAACAACAATAGAAATGCTGGGGCAGAAGCAAAGATGGGCAAACAGCAACAGGAAGATAGCTCAATCTAACAACTAAAAAAATTCTAAATTCCATTATATTGGCTGAAGAAGCAAGCCCAGAATAATGTCTTCCCAATGCCACCCTAACCCTCTCACCTCCTCTACAACAATATGGGGCTTATAACCATACTTCTCTCACCTCAATGTTTCCACACTCCAGTGCCAGACTAAAGCGAGTTTTCTCATCTTTGACGAAATGCAGTGCCACTTCAGGATATCCCTTCTTCTGGAGATACGCAATGATAGACTGGCCTACAAGTTTGGCGTTCCTTACCATGTGTAGTACCTAGACATTTGGGGAGGGTTAGGGCAGGAAATAGAGATCACTTATAGGAAAAAAGGAGTGCTGCCCTTCTCAATACTCCTAATATGCTTCCTCATTTCATACCTCATCATATTTTCTGTTGATCAGGGCCAGCTTGAACTTGAACTCAGTTGGATCAATTGTGAGCACCCGAGGACGACACTCTCTGTCTAGGCAATATACATTGTTGCCCTTCACCCGTGTGACATAGATAGGTAAATCCAGAGTTCGGATGATCCCATAGTCCCTAAGAATAAGAGTTAGAGAGTACAGCTTTAAGTCAGTGTAAGAGTAAATCCAGCCTGTAAAGAAATAAAACAAGCCTAGGACCCAGCCTTTTATCTTCTCATTACCCTTTTGTCAAGTGCCATTTAAACAATAGTATAGATAGGAAGTGATTCAAAAAAGAGCAGAACCAAATTAATTTATTTTTTTCTCTTGTATGAAGTGGGAAAAGATGGGGCAGATGGTATGATTTCTCTTTATAAGCTAGTACTCTAGGATCTAACAGACACAGGTATCAGAACCAGACCTAAAAGTTAAATCTTAAGTTCTGATATATAATCACTAGGCCACTATGAACAGTTAAACCCTTCCTTATAAGTTATAAGTGAAAGTGGAAGAGAGGTAGATGTGAAGACTTCTGATGTACAAAGAAATGATGCAAAGCACATAATATATATATATATTTTTTTGCAGTACGCGGGCCTCTCACCGCTGTGTTCCCTCCCGCTGCAGAGCACAGGCTCCAGATGCGCAGGCCCAGTGGCCATGGCTCACGGGCCCAGCCACTCCGCGGCACATGGGATCCCCCCGGACCGGGGCACGAACCCACGTCCCCTGCATCGGCAGGCAGACTCCCAACCACTGCGCCACCAGGGAAGCCCAGCACATAATATTTTAAACTGAATAAAAATTAAAAGTTTACAGATTAAAACTTGTGGCTATAGCTAACACAATACTTGATGGACAATTTATAGTGTTAAGTGCATATACTATATTAGAAGAAAGACTGAAAATTAATGAGGTCTACATGCTTAATATTAGGAGAAAGACTAAAAATTAGTAAGCATCCAACTCAAAAATTGGATGGTTCTTTTTTTTTTTTTTTTTTTTTGGGACTCTGTGCCCTGCCTT
>NW_020172011.1:1954444-2020759 GCF_003031525.2 Neophocaena asiaeorientalis asiaeorientalis
GTACGCGGGCCTCTCACCGCTGTGTTCCCTCCCGCTGCAGAGCACAGGCTCCAGATGCGCAGGCCCAGTGGCCATGGCTCACGGGCCCAGGCGCTCTGCGGCACATGGGATCTTCCCGGACCAGTGCACAAACCCGTGTCCCCTGCATTGGCAGGCAGACTCTCAACCACTGCACCACCAGGGAAGCCCTTATGGTTCTTTTTAAAGTTAAAACAAAGAGTGTCCTTAGAAGGAAAAAATAAAGTCAATAGTAGAAATTAAGAAATAGAAAACAATGGGTAAAACTGATAAACCTCTCATGAAGCTAATTAAGAAAAAAAGGATGGGAACTTCCCTGGTGGTAGAGTGGTTAAGAATCCGCCTGCCAATGCAGGGGACATGGGTTTGAGCCCTGGTCCAGGAAGATCCCACATGCTGCGGAGCAACTAAGCCCGTGTACCACGACTACTGAGCCTGTGCTCTAGAGCCCGCGAACCACAACTACTGAGCCCACACACTGCAACTACTGAAGCCCGTGTGCGTAAAGCCCGTGTTCTGCAACAAAAGAACCTACTGCAATGAGAAGCCCATGCACTGTAACAAAGAGTAGCCCCCGCTTGCCGCAACTAGAGAAAGCCTGCGTGCAGCAACGAAGACCCAACACAGCCAAAAGTAAATAAACAAAATAAATAAGTTTATTTAAAAAAAAAGAAAAAAGGATGAAATGGCAATAATAGGGATGCAAAAAGGGATATCACTATAGATCTTGCAGAATGAGGATATGCATAAATGTTTTTAAATGATCAAATTCCCAGAAGAGTAAAATTTACCAAAATTGACTAAAAAGAAACAGAAAACTCCTACAGTCCTGTAATTATTACATAAAATTAATTGAATCATATTTTTAAATCCTCCTATAAGTACCAGGCCTGAATGACTACACTGGCAAATTCTACCTACCATTCAAGGAAGAATTAATTCCAATCTTATACAAACTCAATGAGAGAACAGATGAATAAAGTATATTATTTTGCTTATTTTATGAAATTAGCACTACCTCAATACCAAAGCCTGACAAGGACAGAAAGGAAAAGGGAAATCACAGGGCAATCTCACACACATATATATACAAAGATACAAAATATTAGCAGACTGAAACAAGCAATATTTGAAGAGGGTAAAACATCATGACCAAGTTAGATTTGTATAAGGAATACAATGTTGGTCTAACATTTAAAAAAAAATCAATTTAATTCACTACATTAATCAACAAAAGGAGAAAAACTGCATGACTACCTCAATATATGCAGAAAAGGGGTTTAAAAAAATTCAATATTCATTTGAGATATAGCGAAGAAATTCCTCAGTAGATAAAAAGTATCTATAAAAAAATCTACAGCAAGCTTACATAATGCCAATACACTGAAAAGTGACACTGTAAACTAGGAAGAAGACAAGAAAGTTTGCTATCACCGTGTTTATTCAGCACTGTGCTGGAGATCTTGGTCAGTGCAGGAAGACAAGAAAAATACATAAAAGAATAAGCACTAAAAAAAAAAAAAGAATAAGTGCTGGAAAGAAGAAACAAAAGTGTCATTACCTACAGATGCTATGAGTATTTAAAAAGAAAATATAAATAAATTAATAGAATTAATAAGAGTCTAGCAAGGTCTCTGAAATAAAATTAATTTAAAACTTAGTTATGGGGCTTCCCTGGTGGCGCAGTGGTTGAGAGTCCGCCTGCCAATGCAGGAGACACGGGTTCATGCCCCGGTTCGGGAGGATCCCAGCCCGTGTACCGCAAAAAACAAAACAAAACAAAACAAAACAAAAAACAAAAAACCCCCAAAACAACTCAGTTGTATTTCTAAATATCAGGAAAAATTATAAAATTGAATTTTTAAATGGATACTATACATTTATAAATAGCATTAAAAACTATCAAGTGCCTAAGAATAAATCTAACCAAAGAAAATGCAAAATCTCTATGGATAAAATTATAAAGCTTTATTTAAAGATGTTTCAGAAGCCCTAAATAAAGGAAGAGCTACTATATCATGTTCACAAGTTAGGAAACTTAATATTGTAAAGATAACAATTACACCCAAAATCCCCAAATCACATACAGATTCATAATCCCAACTGAAATCACAATAGGGTTTTTTGCTTTCTGTTTTTTTGGGGTTTTTTTGCCATGCCGTGAGGCTTGCAAGATCTTAGCTCCCGGGGCTTCGCTCGTGGCGCAGTGGTTAAGAATCCCCCTGCCAATGAAGGGGACACAGGTTCGAGCCCTGGTCTGGGAAGATCCCACGTGCCATGGAGCAACTAAGCCCGTGCGCCACAACTACTGAGCCTGTGTGCCACAACTAGTGAAGCCCGTGCGCCTAGAGCCTGTGTTCCTCAACAAGAGAAGCCACTGCAATGAGAAGCCCATGTACTGCAACGAAGAGTAGTGCCCCCCTCACTGCAATTAGAGAAAGCCTGCATGCAGCAACAAAGACCCAACGCAGCCAAAAATAAATTAACTAATTAAAAACAAAAGAGAGAGAAAAATCAACTTTCTTAAAAAAAAAAAAAAAAAATCTTAGTTCCCCGACCAGGGCCTAGGAACTCTCGTTTGTCTTTTTTTTTTTTTTTGGCATGGAATTTCACAAGCTAATCTAAAATTTATACTTTTTCAAGACAAAAAATTACTTGAAAATATGCCTTTTCAAGGTATAACTAATTTGAAAATAACCTAATAACTTAAAAAAAAGTAAAACAAAGTGGGTAAGATTTGTGGAACTGTTTTACCAGTTGTAAAGACTTACAAGACTATAATACTTAAGACAGTGTAGAATTCAATCAGAGACAGACCACAAAAAACAGATCCTTGGGACTTCACTGGTGGCACAGTAGTTAAGAATCTGCCTGCCAATGCAGGGGACATGGGTTCAATCCCTGGTCCAGGAAGATCCCACATGCTGCAGAGCAACTAAGCCCATGTGCCACAACTACTGAGCCTGCACTCCAGAGCCCATGTGCCACAACAACTGAAGCCCGCGTGCTAGAGCCTGTGCTCCACAACAAGAGAAGCCACTGCAATGAGAAGCCCGCGCACTGCAACGAAGAGCAGCCCCCGCTCGCTGCAACTAGAGAAAGCCCACGTGCAGCAACAAAGACCCAATGCAGCCAAAAATAAAAAAACAAAAACAAAAAACAGATCCTTGCATTTTTTTAAACGTGATTCATACATCACAAAGATGGCTCTGCAGAACTATGGGGAAAGGCTGGTTTTTTCAATACATGATGTTGATATAAAACTGAGCGTCCTTATGGAAAAAGTAAAGCTGAGCTCACGACACCTCACACCATACAAAAAAATCAACTTCAGGTAGATTATAGACCTAGATATAAAAGGTAAAACTATAAAGTTTTCATAAGAAAATATAAAAGAATGCCTTTATGATCTTGGAGTCAACAATGATTTCTTAAACAGGACACAAAACCTGATATCCATAAAGAATAAGATTCATAAACTCAACTACATTAAACTAAGAACTTCTGTTCATTAACGGATATCAAAAGAGAATCAATGACATACTATAGAATGGGAGGAGATATTAATATTTGCAACACATAGCCCTGATAAAGGACTGATATTCAAATATATAAAGAACTCCTATAACAAAAGAACAATGATAACTCATTTAAATAAAGGATAAAAGACTTGAACAGAATTCATAGAAGAGGAAATCCTGATGGATGGCTAAATAAAAAGTTGTCCAATCTCCTGGGGAATCAGAGAATAGCAAAGTAAAATTACAAGATACATTGCACATCCACCAGACAAAAATGAGTCTGACAAAGGCCAAGTGCTGGCCAGTGTGACAAGCAAAGAAACTTTTATACAACACTGGTGGGCATGCAAATTGGTAAAACCACTCTTTCACATTACCTAGCAAATGTGAAGATAAACACGCGCTATGACCTAGCAATTCTGCTCTAGAGAGAAATGTATGTGCATATGAACCAGAATTCATGGAAGAATGTTTAAAAGAACATCACTTATAATAGACAAAACCTAGAAATCACCCAACTATCCCTCTAGAACTGATAAACTGTAGCATATTTATATAATAGAATATTATACAACAGCAAAAACAAATAATCTAGAGCTACAACATGGATGAATCTTACAAACAATATATTGAGCAAAATAAGCAAAATATGAAATAATACATTCAGCATGATTTAATTTACATGAAGTTCAAAACCAGGCAAAATTAAATCATTATTTTAAGACACACACTGGGTGGTAAAATTGCAAAGAAAAGCAAGAAAGAAATTATCATAAAAGTCAGAATGTTATCTTTGAGGAAGAGAGCGGGATGTGATCAATAGGGACCACATGGCAAAGGGCTTCTGGGGTGTCAGAAATATTCTATTTCTTGACTTGGGTGGCAGTTACACAGATGTTCATTATGTAACTATTTACTATTTCATATATTTATACCCTATGTAATTTTCTATATTTGTGTCATATTTCACAATTTTAAGAGAGCTGAAAAAAGAATGTTTTGATGCTTCTAGCACATATATGCCAGACAAAGCTTTTCCATGAAGACAGTTCAAGGAGGACTTCAGTATGTCTCCTGAGACACGACAGTGATTTTAAGAAGCCACTTTCTCCCATTCTGTATCTCAGATAATCAACTTACCCAGTGGTGACAGCATATTTGATGTGGTTGCTTGTGGTATAGATAAATACCCCACTCTCATCCCAGGCCCCACTCTTGACACGAATGTTCTCATGAATGTTACATAGAGCCTCCAGTTTGCGGTTACAGATCACAATGGCTGTAAGAGGCAAAGGACATGAGTGCTCTGCTGGACAGGGTGAGTGAAGTAGACTGGCAGGGATGGGGAGGGAGGGACTGGTCTCTAAATCAGGGTGGACATAATGAAGACTTACCATGTTTGGCCAGTAGTGCTACATGGGACATGTCTGCTGACCAGATAACATATTTCACCTTGGAAATCTTCACAGATGCCAGAGTCCTGGGATAGAGAGAGAAGGGCAAATGTGAGTGGACCTGATTCCTTTATTCCAGGTTATGACCTAACCTCCTTTTCATCTCCAAATTAATGTAAACCGAAATTTCTTAAAATAATACCAAATAAACATTTTCTGTATTACAGTTCAGTGACTTAAACATTTGGCTCACATTGTATACTTCCCTCTTCCTCAACTCCCTGCCCCTCATTCCCGTGTATTATTAGGGACTTGTGTATGTCTGCTTTCACCAATGGACTGTAAGCTCCTTTAAGTACAGGAACTATGTTATTCATTTCTGTGTCCCTATTATTCTAAGTCCCAAGAGGATTCTTTGTTCAGATAAATGCTCTGAAAACAAATAAGCCCCTTGTTGTAATGCTAGTGTGTATGTACAGGATGGAGAGTGATCACAGAGGAAAAAAAGTGGTTAGAAAGAGTCTTGGAGTTACAGCACAAGAAGTGGCTAAGCCACAGGTAAAACTCACCTGGGGGAAGAAAAGCTCCCACTAAAGATTTCCACTCTCCCCCACTATATGCCTGTCTGCTTAGGGGCATCTGACATGTTACCGCTTCTGCTGTACGTCAAAGAGCGTGATGGATTCTGCATCTCGAAGCAGGAGGTTGCCTGTGCCAGCGTAAAAAATCTCATCACAGTTGGGCACCTGTACCTTTTTGGTGATCTCATTCTTCAGATTCTTGATCAGAAGCTGAAATGAGTACATAAGGTGGGGTTAAGAGAAATACATGTAAGATGATGCCAGCTGACAATGTCCCTCAGCAATTATTCCTTAGCTTCAATAAACAAAGTATTTTTTTTTCTGTCTGTCCAGTTCAATCACCACTCTACGTAGACCACTCCAACTAAGATCCTCTCCAAGGGTCTTAATAGCTTTTTTTTTTTTTAGATGAAATATCCTGAGAAGTCCAACTAAAATCTAAATTCCTCAACCAACCAGAGACAGAATACAGCACTTCTGAGTCTTAAATTTTTGTTAAATATTTTCTTGAGAGAGCTTTGCTTAACTTTTTTAGGACCCATTACATTTTAAGTACCATCAGAGGTAGTAGGATAAGAGGATCTACTCCTTATCTAGCTCACCTATTTCATTTTTTTGGTGTTGAGGGGGTGGGGATTTGCCATGTGGCTTGCAGGATCTTAGTTCCCAGACCAGGGATCAAACCCGGGCCCCAGGAGGGAAAGTGTCAAGTCCTAACCACTGGACCGTCAGGGACTTCCCAGCTCACCTATTTCATTTTTTTGGTGTTGAGGGGGTGGGGATTTGCCATGTGGCTTGCAGGATCTTAGTTCCCAGACCAGGGATCAAACCCGGGCCCCAGGAGTGAAAGTGTCAAGTCCTAACCACTGGACCGTCAGGGACTTCCCAGCTCACCTATTTCAAATTTGATGTTTTTTGGCTCCTGTGTTATCAAGAGTGACTTTAGCTTGGTTCTTAAGCCCAGAGCCACAGTGATCATCCACCCAATCAAATCAATTTTAAGGCCTTTTTTTCCCCAGGGGTTTGGGGTAGAGTTAAGGAGAAAGCAGCCAATACACGAGGACCACAGCTGCCCAGGGCAGAGTAAGGGGAAAAAAAAAATGCTCTTTATTCTGCAATATACAGGCCACTGCCACCACACTCTCCAAATTAATTTCCCTTTTTAGTCTTAACTCACCGAATGCATCCGATCTAGGACAGCAAACCGATTGCGAGCAACCCAAACAGCTGTCAGGCCTGAGGATCGTTTCCCTTCAGGAGCTGAGAAGAGCAAAACCAAAGGGCAGGAACATGTAGTAAGCTACTGCCAGGTGACAGAGTCAGGTGCCATGAAGCTGCCAGTCTTGCTGGCTGCCATGTTGGCTCTGCCAGTTCAGCTGCTTCCTAACTTATTCAGCCATAACCTGAGGCTATTGTCAGTGACTTTTCCCCACCAGTTCCTTCCAAACTCCAACCTCCACCCCTGCCAAGCCTCTTTTCGCTAGGCCAAGTGACTGCATTTCAGCCAACACCATATACTGGCAGAAGGACCACCCCCATCTTGGGAGACAGCACATTCCATCAAGCTAACGAGCAGGGCCTCGCTGGCCAAGCTGCGGCACAAAGCAAGCAGCCTGTGAGTGTCTTGGACCTCCTATCTCAACAAGCTGGAGTAGAGACAGAGCCCCCTCTCCAGGACGCAGCTGCTCTGCTGCTTTTAACATGCAAATGCAGACCTCCTAGTAGAGTAGGATAGGGCAGAGCGCTCCTAACTAAATCCAGGCAGCTCTATGCTGGGCAGTATTTAGCACCAAGCTGATGCTCCATAAATGTCAATCCATCACTCAACAAAGTTACAACATGTTTCTCAGTTCCCAAACATTTCACTGGATGATTAGAATTCCGAATGGGTACTCCACACTCTGGGAAACTTCAAAGGAGATACACAGAAGGATGCGTGGAAATACTCTTTTATCTATTAGTATCAGCAGGAAACTGGACAATACGTGCTGGCCAGCCTTGCCAGGCCACCCCTTGACAACCAGGGGTGTCAAGCAATTTACAAAATTAATTATTATCATAACCAACACTCCCATTTTCCAGGGGCCAAAGAACCACACTATTCAAGCCTTTCCTCTTTCTCCTCCTCTGTGCTGTACCTTTATTCCTTTAATGATTATTATCTCCCTCAAAAAAATGGAGAAGATAAAATAAAAGTGGTTATAAGACAAAACAAAAATATTTTAGACTCTATTAATTGTAAACAGATGGGGAAAAGAAGGGGATGGGTAAGCAGGACCAAACAAAAAAAATTGGTCAGAAATGGCTTGACTGATTAATTTATAGGGGAGACTTTGATTTATGGATATCAAAGACATACAGGTTTTCCCTCTTTTCACCATGACCACACTTACAGGAGAGTGATGATATTAGCAGCAATAATGACACAGTGGCACCCACAATAGGACAGAGCTAGCAAAATATTTCTCAGAATCTGTTGATTCGGTCTAAAATATCATGAAAGTATGGTACTAAGAGTGGGGACCTGAGGAACAAACCTCTGACCTACAAACCAACTGGAGGGAGTACACTAAAAGGAGCATAAGTGAGACTCAAATCTATTCTGAGAATGTTTTGTCAGCAAGTTCTAGCAGAAAGGACTAAAAAGGGATGGTGGTGATGGAAGAGGTAGGCAGGGGTCTCAGCTGGATCCGGGATCCCTGGTGCGGTGAGGGGCTGTTAACAGCCTCATCTTTCTGACATGCAAAAGGAAGCAAATCGGATCTGGATATGGATGGGAGAGCATAAATCCCTAGTCCCAGGATGAGACACTGCAAGACTGGAACCATGTTTTTAAATAAATGAAACTACCAGGGTGAAAGTCACATCAGCTGACAATAAACTAGGATAACATGCTGTGCTGAAAGAGAAAATGGAGAGTTTCTAATAACCAAATTATAAAATATATATATCTAGCTGGAGTAATAAAATGGAGGAGGAACATGAATATTTCACACCATAGTTGCCTCTGATGCAACTGTCAGCAGCACCTGCCAACAGACATGAGTGATGTGGCCATGGCCTGGGGACAGAATGTGAAAAACTTGAAGAGGAGTGATGATATGGGTGAGGAAAGCTAGGAGCAGAGTCGGGTATACAAAGAGAATGCCTACCATCAGGATTCTGGGAGTCGGCATCCTTGGGGATGGTGTACAAGTCATAGGTACTATTCTCTAAATTACTGGCTCTCTGTAGAGGAAAGGGAGGAATTGTTAGTAAGAGAGCACCCAAGATACCAGTTTACTCTGACATAGAAAACAGCGCCATTATACAGACAGCAACCTGAAACTATACTTTTCACACCTTTCACTCAGAAGGCATTTGAACGTTTCTACAGCTAAAAATTATAGGGCTCGTTGCCAAAGAATTCAGCATTCATGTCACCTTATTTTTCTTTTATCTTCCAAAGATGTAGATATCATTTGAATGAAAGCAAGGACTGCTCTCTATTCCACAAATTAACAGACTAAGACCCCAATATTCCAGTGCCCCACCTGAGTTTATTCATCAACTTAAAAGTCTGTTTGAAGGTAAAAAAAAGACATCAAAGAAAAAACATTAAAGAAAAGTGCCAGGAGGAAAATATGGGGCTGTTAGATATTGAAGAAGAACTGGGATCAGACACTAGACGTCATATTGGGAAAGACAGGTTTTCATTCTTCTGACTTGGCAATGAAGGCACTAAAATTAGAATGCCATTTCTTTCTTTTTTTTTTTTAATTGTATGGCAAGAAATGAGGAGGGCTACTTGATGACCCCCAAAGGTAACACCACTGAAAGGAACTCTTCTCAAAATCAGCTCTACTATTTTCACCCAAATGGAGGGAATCAAGATAAGCATCTCCTATGAATAGGATATAGTCCCAAACATTCTTTCAAATTACTTTCAGTGATTCATCCCAACGCTCCATTAAGTTTAGAAGTTGTTAGCCATATGAAAGATGTAAGTACACAAACCCTTAACATGTTTATGACAGCTGAAGCCTACCTGGTTTGAGCCTCTGTTTACTGTTTCAGCTCTCTCAAAATGACCATTAAATGGTTTCAAAGAAGCCATTAGAGATCCTCTAAGGGCATGAGAAAGAGACTTATGGGAAATGAGGAGATCCTAGGAGGTTTACTTACTGTACACAGTAGGACTGCATTTTCTGCTGGATT
Organism: Neophocaena asiaeorientalis asiaeorientalis; assembly: GCF_003031525.2. Taxonomy (NCBI): domain Eukaryota; kingdom Metazoa; phylum Chordata; class Mammalia; order Artiodactyla; family Phocoenidae; genus Neophocaena; species Neophocaena asiaeorientalis. The sequence goes on from NW_020172011.1 coordinate 1,964,156, forward strand.
GTACGACATGTTGAACACTGGAAACTTGGAACCACTAGAGATATATATACAAAAAACAGAGAAATTAGTAAAAAGACATGACAATAGGAAAAAAGGTATTACTCCTACACTTCCTACTTACCTCATCTTTACAGATATACTTACCATTTTTATAATCAGAAATAAAAATAAATGAATGTTGTATCTATTTCTTCCTTCCTTTAAGGCTTAGGGACTCCCCTATTTCAGCTTTGAGCATAGAGTTTTAAAAAAGCACACCTAGTACAAGTCTACTTATTCAACAGAAGGTATGGCTAGCACTCACTGTAGTGAGTGGGATTGATTCTTCTTGGGTACAAATTCCTACACATAATTGCAGTGGATACCACAGAGTAACATGATGTGATTTGTCTCTGGCTAGTTTCTCCTGTCCCTTGGAGTGATAACACAAACCGATTTTTTTATTGTAGTAACGCTGGAGGGTGGTTATCAAACCCTTATGCCAAAGCCTGCCACTATGAATGTTTCAGCATGCTGATACAGCTGGCTTTCCAAGAGGATAGTTCCTTTTGCCAGACACCCTAGATATTATCATATCTTCAGAGTTAAGAGTTTCCAGAGACATATATTCTGGTTTAGAGTTGCATGCATTTTGCTGAAAAGCAAAGGGAGAGGTATAGAAAAAAAATGCTAAATAAAGGCAAAGAGGCCTGTCACCAAGTTGGGCTACTCTCAACCAGGAAACTTTCCCTGGTTTTCAAGACACCTGGCAAACTTGGCAATATGATTTCCTTTCCACAGGGTCTCTAGCATTGTCAACAGGGAAGCCCCCATTGGCCTCATGGCCACCACCATGCTCCTGGGGATTCTATCTGTGACAGGAGATGAGATCCAAAACGTTGTTAAAAGAACAGACTCCAGTTTGTGAGTATTGTTTCATGGTAACAGATGAGACACTTTGGAGGGAAGAAACAAGTCTGATTTACCTCCGCAACTGCATCACAGCTACATCTTTGGAGCTGTTGAAATCCAACTGACGTAAGAATCGGTCCTTGACATAATGAAGCATATTGCCATGAACAGCATAGGCTGGCCGTTCCCGTTCCAGTTTAAATACAATCATGCCACCATCATGGCCTGGGCCACAGGGAAAAGGGAGGAAGAATTAGCTGTAGGCAAGAAAGAAAACTGGAAACAGGAGATACACAAAGATGACGACTGTATATGTATGCTAAAAACAAAGTTAAGACACCTAAATGCGTTCCTTATTTGCCTAAATTCTCACAATTCTTGGAATCTTTATTCAAGTAAACACCTGTAAATCATTTACCAATACTGACTCTATCATACTGCCACATTAGGCAAACCCTCCTCTGTGTTCTCCTAACTGCTTTGTACAAACCTCCGTCACAGCACGTACCATTCTGCACTGTAATTGTTTAGGTATATCATCCCCAGTATACACTGAGCTCCCTGAAAACAGAAATTACAATAATTTCCATCCTTCCCCAGTCACTATCAAATAACAAACATAAAAAGTAAGTGCTGAACAAATGGATGCTAGTTTAAAAAGCCTTTCTGGTTCTGTTTTTTAAAAATGTTTTGCTTTTCCCTACTAACATTATCCATCGCTCAGAAAAATCTTCAGTCTTTGTCCTCCTAGTATACACTCCACACATAAATCAGATCATGTCACTTCCCTACCCAACACCTTCCAATGGCTTTCCATTCTTTCAGAATAAAGTCTTAAATTCTAATGGCCTACAAGGCAATGCCCAATCTAGCTTGGTCTTACCTCCTATTACTTAGCCCCTTACTGTGCTCCAGCTGGCCACTCTGATGTTCCTCAAACATGTTAAACATTTCTCATATCACGGTCTTTGCATTTGCTGTTCCCACTGTCAATGTATTTATCATTCTCCTTCACTTTCCTGAACACCCAATATAAAGCAGCAGTCCCTACACTCTTCCCTCTCTATCCCACTTAATTTTGCTTAACTTTCTTTTAAAGCAGTTTTCACCATACATTGTTTTATATATTTATTGTTTTATGGGTCTACCTCCCTTCACTACAAATAAAAGTTCCATGGCCTCAGGTGTAGTGCTTTCCAGGGACTGCCCCACGCCCACTCCAGCTCCAGGCACTCCACCAAGAGACCACACTCCCCAGGGACTATGCCTGCCCAGATGCACTCCAGCCCCAGCAAGCCTGCCAAAGCTGCCAGGTGCAAACAATCTACACAGGAATGCTTTCACCCTTTAAGGCCACTCCTTAAAAGACCAGGAGAGGTAGCTGTTTTGCTTAAATTCATAGAAAACAAAAACAAAAAGTCAAACAAAAGGGAGACAGAGGAATATGTTCCAAAAGAAACAACAAAATAAACCCCCAGAAAAAACCCCTAATGAAACAGAGATAAGTAATTTATCTGATAAAGAGTTCAAAGAAACAGTCATAAGGATGCTAAGCAAACTTGGTTGAAGAATGGAAGAATTCAGTGAGAACTTCAACAAAGACTTAGAAAATATAAGAAAGAACCAATCAAAAGTGAAGAATACAAAAACAGAAAAAATATGCTAGAGGGAATCAACAGCAGATTAGATTATATGGAAGAACAGATGAGCAACCTGTAAGACAGAATAGTGGAAATCACCCAATTGTACCAGCAAAAAGAAGAAAGAATTTTTTTTTTTAAATGAGGAGAGTTAAGGGACTTCTGGGACAACATCAAGCATACTAACTTTCACTTATAGGATTCCCAAAGGAGAAGAGAGAAAGGGACAGAAACCGTATTTGAATAAATAATGGCTGAAAAGTTTCTTAACCTGAGGAAGGAAGTAGATAATCCAGGTCCAAGAAGAACAGAGAATTCCAAATAAGATGAACCCAAAGAGATCCTCACCGTGACATATTATAATTAAAATGGCAAGAGTTAAAGATAAGGAGAGAATCTTAACCCATTACTGGCGGGGGATTTTTGCAGAAACTGGTGCCTGTGGCCAGCGATTGTTATCTAAGTGAATACTGAAACATCCACGTTTGAGTATAACTATCAACAACGGTTTTTGCACTTAATGTATTTTTTTGAAACTTTGTACATGTCTTACTAAAGCATTCTAATATTTCATTAGAGTGTGATAGGCAGTACAGCAGGCACCTCTGTGCAGGGGAACAGAACATCTATTACAAATATATCGTGTTTCACTGTGCTTTCCCCTGGAAGAGCAGACTCTACACTTTCTGGCGGCATTTTTTTTTTTAATTTTATTTATTTTTGGCTGCATTGGGTCTTCGTTGCTGCACACGGGCTTTCTCTAGTTGCGGCAAGTGGGGGCTACTCTTTGTTGCAGTGTGCAGGCTTCTCATTGAGGTGGCTTCTCGTTGCAGAGTACAGGCTCTAGGTGCTTGGGCTTCAGTAGTTATGGCACGCAGGCTCAGTAGTTGTGGCTTGAGGGCTCTAGAGTGCAGGCTCAGTAGATGTGGCGCATGGACTTAGCTGCTCTGCGGCATGTGGGATCTTCCCAGACCAGGGCTCGAATCTGTATCCCCTGCACTGGCAGGCAGATTCTTAACCACTGTGCCACCAGGGAAGCCCCGCAGCATTTTTTTTTAGTCATGTGGGTATTATTTCCTCTAGAATATGTTCTTTTATTTTACCTGATAGTCGACAAGGTGAATCTTTGTGGAGGGCTCTTTTAGAAACACCACAAGAAGGACCACGTGAGGGACTACCACTATATTCACCAGGATGGTCAATTACCCATTCTCTAGCTACTGCTAACAAAAATTGCTTTTAAGTCATTTTATTCTGTGCATTAAGGCTACAATAAATTTTAAACGCATTGAATAAACTGCAATACTGAAATAGCAACCCACTTCCTTAAACCATTTTCGAGTTTTCCAGAGGATATTGCAGTTTGCCAGGTATTGACTGGATCAATCAACTCCTTTCATAGATTTACTATACTCTAATATACAAGTGGGCTTAGTCATCTCATGGTCAGTCCTCCTGTCTTCTTTTCCTGTAGATGCTATGGAGGCATAATGAATAGTTGTCACCATGCAGACTAGCCTTTTGTCTTTCCATATAAGAAAAATCACTTTTCCCGTCCATAAGAATGTCATTTCTCCCCTCTGTAGATTTTTAGGTTTCTCTTAATTGGTTTGGTAGACTATGATTCTCTCTTATAGTCCCACAAACTCTGATTTTATTTTTCAACAATATTTCAGATGTGGACACACCGTTGTAATAATTGTCTTGGTAAATACGGTGCCATGAACCAAGATAAGGCTGTTATAAGATTGTTTCTTGTAGTTTCTATCCTTCACCCATGTAAATCTCAAGGTTGCATATATACCCAGTTTCATTTTTGTTAACCATCCTGACCAAACTTATTTCGTAAGTTTTCTGGGATTATAGGTTTTGAATCTGAGTCGTCCTCTCCACTTTATCACTGCCTCATCAAGCGATAGCTCTTGTTTGGGTATACAGATCAATGGAAATTTTTGTAGAAAATAATCCAAAAGAGGTTTAACTTTTGAACCTCTGTCTGCAGGAAGTGGAGTTTCTGAGTTATTGTTAAAGTGAAGAAACATCATTATTTTTTTGAACCTTCTTCTCGTCATAATCTTTGGCAAGATAGATGTTTCAAGTAAGGGATCAGTCGGCCAATATTCTTTCCAGTATGACTTTCTTATTTGTCCCATCAAAATTATTAATCCACGGAAGCAACCTAAACGCCCATTGACAGACGAGCGGATAAAGAAGATGTGGTACATATACACAATGGAATATTACTCAGCCATAAAAAGGAATGAAATTGGGTCATTTGTAGAGACGTGGATGGACCTAGAGACTGTCATACAGAGTGAAATAGGTCAGAAGGAGAAAAATATCATATATGAACGCATATATGTGGAATCTAGAAAAATAGTACAGATGAACCGGTTTGCAAGGCAGAAATAGAGACACAGATGTAGAGAACAAACGTATGGACACCAATGGGGGAAAGTGGTTGGATGGAGCGGTGGTGGGATGAATTGGGAGATTGGGATTGACATATATACACTAATATGTATAAAATACATAACTAATAAGAACCTGCTGTATAAAAAAATAAAATAAAATTCAAAAAAAAATAAAGGAAGCTTCATACCTCTTAAAAAATTATTAATCCAAGAAACTTCTTCATGTCACTATTGGTTACATCAGTCCATTTTAAAGCCTTATCATACTTTTTATATGCTTTTTCATTCTGTCGGTGATACAAGTTTGTTTGAGAAGCAACCAACTCAAAAAAGTTGTTACCAAAAATTAATTCTGTTATTTCACTAACACTTTGCAGGTTATTACATTCAATAGTTACACCTGACACACCTGTAAAGTCTTCTAATTTTTATGAAATGTTGTCTGCAATCCACTCTTCTGCAGAAGCAAGGGAGCATTCTCCAGCACCATGAGTTTCATTTTCACTTTCCATATCAATCAATCACTAAGTTTTTTTGTCTTTTTGTTGGTCTAACATTCACATTGTCTGAATCAGAACTATATTCTGAAGAACCATCATCTTCTAAGACACTAGTATGTATGTCACTTGGACAATCAGAGAAAGTATCTGCGTAAAATTCACCGAAAAATTCTTCTTCACTCAAAATCTTGCGATGAAAAAAAAAATCTTGCGAGGCATCATTTTTGAAAATTTTATGGTAACAAACTTGTGTTTATAATATACACAAGGTTGGAACAAAAACCTAATGGAGCAAAATGCAAATGGTAACGACAATTTTAAGTTGTATAATGAACCCTTGATCAATTTTAAGCTCTAACAACTTTGCATGGTGATGTTAATTGTATCACTCTCTAAAAACGTATTGATACGTCTCCAGTCAATAATATTCAGGTAACAAAAGATGTATTAATACATCTCTGGTCAATAATGTGTTAAAGGCAGCAAGAGAAAAACAACTAATCACATACAAGGAAAACCCCATAAGACTCTCAGCTGATTTTTCAGCAGAAACTGAAATGGCAGGATACATTTAAAATGCTGAGAGGAAAAGACTTACCACTTAGCATCTATCCAGCAAGGTTATCATTCAGAATTGAAGGAGAAAGAGTTTCTCCGACAAGCATAAACTAAAAGAGTTCACTACTAAACCAGCCTTACATGAAATGTCAAGGTCTCCTTTAAGCAGAAAAGGCAACAACTAGAAATAAGAAAATATATGAGGGACTTCCCTGGTAGTGCAGTGGTTAAGAATCCGCCTGCCAATGCAGGGGACACGGATTCAAGCCCTGGTCCAGGAAGAGCCCACATGCTGCAGAGCAACTAAGCCCGTGCGCCACAACTACTGAGCCCACGCTCTAGAGCCAGCGAGCCACAAGCACTGAGCCCGTGTGCCACAACTACTGAAGCCCGCACACCTAGAGCCCATGCTTCACAACGAGAAGCCACCGAAATGAGCAGCCCGTGTACCGCAACGAAGAGTAGCCCCCGCTCACCGCAACTAGAGAAAGCCCACGTGCAGCAATGAAGACTCAACACAGCAAAAAATAAATTAAAAAAAAATTTTAAAACATAAAAAAAAAAAGAAAATACATCAAAAGAAAAATCTCACTGATAAAAGCAAATACATAGTAAAGGCAGTGGATCAGCCACTTAAAAAGCTAGTATGAAAGTTAAAAGACCAGAGAACAGTTGACCCTTAAACAGCATGGATCTTAACTGCACTGGTCCACTTACAGTTCTCTTTCACTAAATATGTACGATAATACTACACGGTCCACTGCTGGTTGAATATGCAGATATGGAACCACAGGTACAGAGAGTCAACTGTAAACTTATATGCACATTTTAGACTGCACAGAGGGTCAGTGTCCCTAACTTCCATGTTGTTAAAGGGTCACGTGCAGTATAATCAACTATAATTACAAAAAACAGTTAAGGTATACACAAAATAAAGAGATATAAGCTATGAAATAAAATACATAAAATGGGGTACATGTAAAAATGTAGTGCTTTTACAATGCCTTTGAACTTAAGTGACTATCAGCTTAAAATAGACAAATATATATATACAGTTCAATATTTATGAAATTCATGGGAACCACAAACAAAAACTTACAATGGATAGGCAACAAATAAAGAGAAACAAATCCAAATGTAACACTAAAGGAATCCATCAAACCACAAGGGAAGAAACCAAGAGAACAAGACAGGAACAGAGAAGAACTACAAAAACAACCAGAAAAAAATTAACAAAATGTCAAAAAGCACAAAAATTACTTTAAAGGTAAATGGACTAAATGCACCAACCAAAAGACTTACAGTGGCTGAATGGATAAAAAAATAAGACCTATCTATATGCTGCCTACAAGAGACTCAAGTCAGATCTAAAGATACACATAGACTGAAGGTGAAGGGATGGAAAAAGATATTTCATGCAAATGTAAAAGAAAAGAAAGCTAGGACATTACTCATATCAGACAAAACAAACTTTAAAACAAAGATCATATCAAAAGGCAAAGAAGGGCATTACATAATGATAAAGGGGTCAATCCAACAATATAACATTTGCAAACATTTATACACCCAACATAGGAGTACCTAAATATATAAAGCAAATATTAATAGAAATAAAGGGAAAAAGTGACAATAACACAATAATACTAGGGGACATTACACCCTACTTACATCAATGGACAGATCATATCAACAAGGAAACACTGGCCTTAAATGACACATTAGACCAGATAGAATTAATAGAGAGAGAACAGTCTATCCAAAAGCGGCAAAATACATTATTTTCAAGTGCATATTGAACATACTCCAGGACAGATCTCATGCTAGGCCACAAAACATGGCTCGATAAATTTAAGACTGAAATAATTTCAAGTGCTTTTTTCACCAAAACAGTATGAAACTAGAAATCAACTACAAGAAAACTAGAAAAAACACAAACATGTGGAGACTAAACAACATGCTACTAAACAACAAATGAGTCAACAAAGAAATCAAAGAGGAAATCAAAAATACCTGAAGACAAATGAAAATGGAAACACAAGTGTCCAACATCTATCGGACATAGCAAAAGCAGTTCTAAGAGGAAGTTCATAGTGATACAGCCCTACCCCAAGAAACAAGAAAAATCTCAAGCAATCTAAAAGTAGATTTAAAAAAAAACAAAATGAAGAACAAGCAAAGCTCAGTGAGCATAAGGAAGAAATGATCAAGATTAGAGCAGAAATAAATGAAATAGAGACTAAAAAAGCAACAGAAAATACAATGAAACTAAGAGTTGGTTCTTTGAAAGATAAAATCTACAAACTTTTAGCCAGACTCATTAAAAAAAAAAAAAAAGAGAGCTCTAATAAAATCAGAAATGAAAGAGGAGAAATTACAACTGACAGCACAGATATACAAAGGACTGATTGTAAGAGAATACTACAAACAATGATATGCCAACAAATTAGACAACCTAAATGGATAAATTCCTAGAAACATACAATCTTCCAAGACTGAGTCATGTAGAAACAGAAAACCTGAATAGATCAATTACTAACAAAACTGAATCAGTAATCAACAAACTCCCAAAGAACAAAAGTCCAGGTCCAGATGGCTTCAAAGGTAAATTCTATCAACATTTAAAGAAGAGTTAATATCTATCCTTTTCAAATTATTCCAAAAATTGAAGAGGAAAAAACACTTCCAAACTCATTTAATGAGGACAGCACTACCTTGATACCAAAACCAGGCAAAGATCGTAAGAAACCAAAAATTATAAGCCAATATCCCTGATAAGCATAGATGCAAAAATCCTTAACAAAATACCAGCAAACCAAATACAATGATACATTAAAAGGATAATACACCATGGTCAAGCACAATTCATTCCAGGGATGCAAGGATGGTTTAACATCCATAAATCAATGTGATACACCACATTAACAAAATGAAGGGTAAAAATCATATGATCATATCGATAGATGTAGAAAAAGCATTTGACAAAATTTAACATCCATTTATGATAAAAACTCTCAGCGAAGTGGGTACAGAGGGAAAATACCTCAACATAATAAAGGCCCTGCGTGACAAACACACAGCTAACATCATACTCCACGGTGAAAAGCTGAAAGCTTTTCCACTAGGATCAGGAAAAAGAAAATGATACCACTCTCGTCACTTCGATTCAACATAGTGTTGGAAGTCCTAGCCACAGTAATTAGGCAAGAAAATGAAAAGGCATCTAAATTGCAAAGGAAGAAATAAAACTGTCACTATTTGCAGATGACGATACTATATATAGAAAGCCCAAAAGATTCTACAAAAGAACTATTAGAACTAATAAATTAATTCAGTAAAATTGGAGGAAACAAAATTAATATACAGAAATCTGTTGGAATATCAGAAAGAGAAATGAAGAAAACAATCCCATTTACAATTGCATCAAAAAAGAATAAAAAACCTAGGAATAAATTTAACCAAGGAGGTAAAAGACCTGTATTCTGAAAACTATAAGACACTGATGAAAGAAATTGAAGATGACACAAATAAATAGAAAGATATACCATGCTCATGGATTGGAAGAATCAATATTGTTAAAATGTCCATATTACCCAAAGCAACCTACAGATTCAGTGCAATCCCTATCAAAATACCAATGGTATTTTTCATAGAACGAGACAAATACTCCTAAGATTTGTATGGAACCACAAAAGTTGCCAAATCACCATGGCATTCTTTAGAAAGAAGAACAAAACTGGAGGTATCATGCTCCCAGATGGGAAACTATATTAGAAATCTATAGTAATCAAAACAGTATGATACTGGCACAAAAACAGACACATAGATCAATGGAACAGAATAGAGAGCCCAGAAATAAATTCATGCTCACGTGGTCAATTAATCTATGACAAAAGAGGCAAAAATATACAATAGGGAAAAGGCAGTCTCTTCAATAAATGGTGCTGGGAAAACTGGATAGCTACATATAAAAGAATCAAACTGAACCACTTTCTTAAACCATGTACAAAAATAAATGCAAAATGGATTAAAGACTTAAATGTAAGACATAAAACCATAAAACTCCTAGAAGAAAGTGTAGGCAGTAACCTCTTTGACATCAGTCTTAGCAATATTTTTTTGGATATGTCTCCTCAGGCAAGGGAAACGAAAATAAACACATGGGACTACATCAAACTAAAAAGCTTTTGTACAAAGGAAACCACCAACAAAACAAAAAGGCAACCTATTGAATGAGAGAAGATATTTGCAAACAATATATCTGAAAAGGGGATGATATCCAAAATGTGAAGAACTCATACAACTGGGACTTCTCTGGCAGTCCAGTGGTTAAGACTCCACACTTCCACTGCAGGGGGCCCAGGTTCGATCCCTGGTCGGAGAACTAAGATCCCACATGCCATGTGGTGTGGCCAAAAAAAAAAAAAAAATAAAAAAAATCATAAAGAACTCATACAACTCAATATCAAAAATCAAATAAGCCAATTTAAAAATAAGCAGAATACCTGAATAGATATTTTTCCAAAGAAGACATACAGATAGCCAACAGGCACATGAAAAGGTTCTCATCACTAATCATCAGAGTAATGCAAATCAAAACCATTAGATACCACCTCACATCTAACAGAATGGCTATTATCAAAAAGACAAGAAACAGGGCTTCCCTGGTGGCGCAGTGGTTGAGAGTCCGCCTGCCGATGCAGGGGACACAGGTTTGTGCCCTGGTCTGGGAAGATCCCACATCCCGTGGAGCAGCTGGGCCCCTGAGCCATGGCTGCTGAGCCTGCGCGTCCGGAGCCTGTGCTCCACAACGGGAGAGGCCACAACAGTGAGAGGCCCACGTACCACAAAAAAAAAAAAAAAAAAAAAAAAAAGACAAGAAACAAGTGTTGACATGGCTTTGGAGAAAAGGGAACCCTTGTGCACCGTTACTGGGAATTTAAATTGTTGTAGCCACTATGGAAAACAATATGGAGGTTCTTCAAAAAAATTAAAAATAGAACTACCATATATGATCCAGCAATTCCACTCCTGGGTATTTATCAAAAGAAAACAAAAACACTAATTCAAAAAGATATGTACCCCAATGTTCTTTGAAGCACTACTTACAACAGCCAAGATATGGAAGTAACCTAAGTGTCCATCAATAGATGAATGGATAGAGAAGATGTGGTATACATCTACAATGAAATATTACTCAGTCATAAAAAAGAATGAAATCTTGCATTTGCAACAGCATGGATGGACATGGAGGGTATTACGCTAAGCAAAATAAGTCAGAGAAAAATAATTACTGTATGATTTCACTTATATGTGGAATTTGAAAAACAAATGTACAGGGCTTCCCTGGTGGCGCAGTGGTTGAGAGTCCGCCTGCCGATGCAGGGGACACGGGTTCGTGCCCCGGTCTGGGAAGATCCCACATGCCGCAGAGCGGCTGGGCCCATGAGCCATGGCCGCTGAGCCTGCGTGTCTGGAGCCTGTGCTCCGCAACGGGAGAGGCCACAACGGTGAGAGGCCCGCGTACCGCCAAAAAAACACAAAAACAAATGTACAAACAAAACAAAATAGAAACAGACTTTTTTTTTTCTTTAGCTTTTTGATTTTTTAGCTTTTTGATTTTTGATTTTTTAGCTTTTAGCTTTTTTTGATTAGCTCCTAGGAACTAATCAAAGAGAATGGGCTTTAGGGGAATTCCCTGGAGGTCCAGTGGTTAGGACTCAGTGCTCTCACCGCCAAGGGCCCAGGTTCAATCCCTGGCTGGGAAACTAAGATCCCACAAGCTGTGCGGCATGGCCAAAAGAAAAAAAAAAAAAGGGAGAGAATGGGCTTTATTATTAAGTGAATTCTGGTGGATAAAGAACACTATACCAAGAAGGTAAGGGAGTTAAAAAGGAGAAAAGCTTCAACTAGGTGGCTCTGAGACTTCTATTTTTCCTTGTCATCCTACTATGTACTTGCTGGAGACAAAGCTAATGGCGAATCACTCTCAAGTCTTGTAAACTTTGAACCAAAGGAAAAAAAGAGAAGAAATGGCCTTTACCTGCTGCAAAGAGGTTAAGGTTAGGGTGGGCAGCTAGGACCCAGAAGTGCGGCATGGCCAAAAGAAAAAAAAAAAGGGAGAGAATGGGCTTTATTATTAAGTGAATTCTGGTGGATAAAGAACACTATACCAAGAAGGTAAGGGAGTTAAAAAGGAGAAAAGCTTCAACTAGGTGGCTCTGAGACTTCTATTTTTCCTTGTCATCCTACTATGTACTTGCTGGAGACAAAGCTAATGGCGAATCACTCTCAAGTCTTGTAAACTTTGAACCAAAGGAAAAAAAGAGAAGAAATGGCCTTTACCTGCTGCAAAGAGGTTAAGGTTAGGGTGGGCAGCTAGGACCCAGAAACGATCATGGTCCCTGCGGAAGGTCTGAACCCCAGTCCTAGGAAAGTAAAAGGTACACAAAGAAAAATATTAATTTCCAAGGAAACTTCAGCCTATCACATACAAGAGTATTAAGTGGTAGGCCAGCACACTGATTAAAAAGCTAAATCAAGGACAGTGAACTGCATATTCTAAATAAAGACAGTCATGATAAATTCTACCAAGGAACAGAAAGAGGACTTCAGGGACTTCCCTGGTGGTCCAGTGGTTAAGATTCCAAACTTCCAGTGCAGGGGATCTGGGTTTGATTCCTGGTCTGGGAATTAAGATCCCACATGCCACGTGCAGCATGACCAAAGAAAAAAAAAAGACAAAAGAGGACTTCAAACTGACTCTACTATTTTGATATTACAACTCGCCCCACTCATCATAATTTTCTACTGTACTGTTTCATTTAATATTTCTTATTTCTGTAGCTACAGAAGAACTTGCTTAAATTTAGAGGAGAAAAAGAACATACACAGAAATTTCTATTTCATGGAAGATCTGTAAATGTTGGCTAACACTAGGTCCCTTCACGTTTTCATAATATATTATTTGATTTTTCTACGTGCTGAGGATGATAAGAAACAAAAAGTATTCTAATCTAATTTTTAAAAAGAGAGAGTAAGAGAGAGAAAGGAGCTTTCCCCTGGGTTTGGTCACACATCATTGTAACCCCCTTACCGCTTAGACATGTCCCAGACTCTGATACTCTTGTCTTCAGAATTGCTGAGGATCAACTCTTGGCGAGGGTGGAAGACAGCACAAGATACATTGTTGTAATGGCCCCGGCAGGTATCAACTTCCCATGCCTTTGATTCTGAAGGACAAAGAAGAATTAGGTCACCACAACTCCCTACTACTTTAAGTTTGGGATTTCAAATTATGACATCCTCTAACCAAATGCTAGGTACTACTACAAAATGTTAAGTTACCAACTCCTTTCTAATAGGGCAATTTTCTTCATTTAAGACTCTGAATCTTTACATATTTCTTTGTTATTTCATTCTCACCCTCCTATCAATTATAACACCTCTTCTCTGTCATTCTTTATCTCCTTACCCTGCTCTGTCACTAGCTGCCACTATAGAATAAATGGACTCTTCATGGGGCAGGAATGTTATCTGGTTCAGTCATCACTGTTATCTTCAGAACCCTGAACAATGGTTAGTACAAAGTAGGTACTCAATAAATATTTGTTGAATAAATGAATTCTTATTTTTAATTATGTTCACACTCCTCAAAATCAGGATGCCATCAAAGGAAAAAAAAGGGAATAAGGCAATTGTCATGCTCCCAGGATTAGCTTAACAACCTAAGGTAGGAAAATGGGTCACTAAGTCTGGAAAACCTGGCTACTTCACCTTGCTGGCCAGCAGCCAATATTTTAGGTATGGTGATACTGTCACTGGTTCACTCACCGTTCATGCGCCAGATCTTCACTTGACGGTCATCTGCCCCAGATACAATGAGGGGCATAGTGGGGTGGAAGGCAGCCCAGTTAACTCCACGATCATGACCCTGTACAAAAAAAGGTGGTTCTTCTAAACTAAAAAAGTCGTTCTTCTTTATATCTGTTACTCAAAGCAAACCAATGGACCATGCTAGTGGTTATAAACGATGTCTCTGATTTTTACTCTTCATGTGAAAAGACTCAAGGGACTGCTGCTCTAAGATTTGACCATGAGAATTACTATATCAATCTATCTAATATTATTCTCAAATTCTCATGGGAATTCCCAAATCCTTCTACTCCCAAATTCAGCTTCATTTGCATTTGGGATATACTACCTTGTTTTGTTACTTGTCTACTTATATTTTATTTCTCCAACTAGTTATTAGCATCTCAAGAATAAAGGCCAATTTTATAACTTAATGAAGAAATTCTCAAAGTGTGCTCAAGAAACTCTTAGATGAGCTCCAAGAACCTTTCAAGAAATCTGCAGGGTCAAAAACGATTTTCATAATAACACCAAAACGTTATTTGCCCCTTTCACTCTTATTCTCTCATGACTGTAGAGTTTTCCAGAGGTTACATGACATGTGATGATGTCACTGCTTTGGTGGCTAAAAGACTTTATCCTTATATAGTCCATGTTTTAAGAGTTCTTGGTTTTAATTTCAAATATGATAAAAATTGAGATATGCACATAAACAAAAACTCTCCGGGGTCCTAAATAACTTTTAAGTGTATAAAAAGGTCCTCAGACCAAAAAGTTTAAGAACTGCTGATTTTAAGATATCTTTTACCCTATTTGTAAGTTTATACTCTGTATCATAACAGAATCACAGATAAGGTAGTTTCGAATTAGCAGTATTTTTGAGATGTACCATTCTGTGGTGAAAAGCAGCTTGGTTTGGAGTCAGACAGATCCAAGTTCAAAGCCTAGTTCTTCAACTTAGTAGACTTGTGTAGACTTTGGTAAACCACTTAATTTCCGTAAATCTCAATTTTTTCATCTGCAAAATGAGGTTAATAATATCTCTACCAGTAGATAGCTGTAAGGATTATTTTTTAAAAATCTAGTTTGTTTCCCTTATGCTTTTCTATTTTCCCACCATGCATGCAAGTTATTTACACATGGTTGGTTCTCAATAACTTTGATTAACTATCCTCCCCCTCCCCTTCAAGAGGCTTGACAATGGGCTCTGCTTTGGGATGGTGATGGAGCTTATGCCAGCT
The DNA here is from genome assembly GCF_003031525.2 of Neophocaena asiaeorientalis asiaeorientalis. Classification (NCBI taxonomy): domain Eukaryota; kingdom Metazoa; phylum Chordata; class Mammalia; order Artiodactyla; family Phocoenidae; genus Neophocaena; species Neophocaena asiaeorientalis. The sequence continues at coordinate 1,979,251 of NW_020172011.1, forward strand.
TTCATGTTTATAAGGTAACATGACTCTCCCTCAGGTAGCATATAAGCTTCATTTCTGTTGGCTCACCCACTATTCTATTTTCAGTGCCTCAAACAGGGCCTGGCACTCAGTAAACCCTGCATAAGTCTTTGTTGAAGGAATGAATAAATGAACGGCATATTGTCACCGTTTCCCTGAGAGATAAGTACCTCCAGTACATGCTTCACCACTGCATCCGTAGTTCCAAACAGATCAACCCCAGTTATTCCTCTCACATCCGACTCCACTGCACCAGGAGACAAGTTTTTTTTCCTTAGACCTTTGAAGGGGTAAGGAGTGGGATGAAAAATGTAAACATAATGTTACCAAAAAGAACACAGTGACAGAAATGCAGAAAGGTACAGTGACAGACTAACATTAAGGAAAAAGAAGGGAAAAAGAAATTTAGAGAGACTAAAGAAAGATGCAAGAGCTTCTATCTATCTCTTTCTAAAACTGTTCGAGGGACTTCCCTGGAGGTCCAGTGGTTAAGACTCCACGTTCCCACTGCAGGGGACACGGGTTCAATCCCTGATTGGGGAACTAAGATCCCACGTGCCGAGCAGTGCAGCCTCAACAAACAAACGAACAAAAAACAAACAAACAAAACCTGTTCAAAATAGTGAAGTACATTCACTATCTTCTCTTCTCCTCCCTTAACAGACCCATTACTAGGACTTCTTCCCAGAGGAGGACAATCCAAACTTCTGACATAGCTAATTTCTTCAACAAACCTCATCTCAAGAGCTGTCTACTTGAGATAACACCCATTTCCATTCTTCAATATTCTTGAAATGTGGTCTCAAATGGTAAACATTCAATTTCTACTTTCAACTTCATGAAATCTATAGCAACTTTTCTTCTATCATCTCAAAAAATTTTAAAAGAAAAGTCATTTGGGGAGGCCGCAGCTCAGTGTTTCTCAAACTAGAAGCTTCTAGGCAACTCATGGGGTAGTTCCAAAGGAGTTAAGGAAACTAAAACTATCAAATATAAAACAGCTTATTTGGTGGATGATACTGTAAAGCTACAAATTGTGCAAAAAGTATACTCATATCTTCTTCTTGACTCTTGAGCATGGGACAAAAATTATTAAAACTGTCATATCCCTTTAAACACTTGCTCAAAAGACTGGTTATAGATCTGAATATATGTATCTTGCTATTAAAACTTTTGGAGACTAAAGGGAGAAATCGGCCCATAATTCAAAAACAACAGAAAAGGACTTCCCTGGTGGCGCAGTGGTTAAGAATCCGTCTGCCTATATGTATACATATAACAGATTCACTTTGTTATACAGTAGAAACTAACACAACATTGTAAAGTAATTATACTCCAATAAAGATGTTAAAAGAAAATTAAAAGTAAAAAAAAGAATCCGCCTGCCAATGCAGGGGACACAGGTTTGATCCCTGGTCCAGGAGGATCCCACATGCTGCGGAGCAACTAAGCCCATGTGCCACAATTACTGAGCCCGTGTGCCGCAACTACTGAAGCCCGTGCGCCTAGAGACCGTGCCCTGCAACGAGAAGCCACTGCAATGAGAAGCCCGTGCACCGCAACAAAGAGTAGCCCCCACTCGCTGCAACTAGAGAAAGCCCACATGCAGCAACAAAGACCCAACGCAGCCAAAAATAAATAGATAGATAGAAGGATAGGAAGAAACCAGACGAAACAAAACAAAAAAGACACCAGGATAAGGAGAGTCTTATTTGTATAGGGCCCACATTTATGGCTCAACCACAACCTGTCTTTAAAATTTGATATTTTGTGCTATAGTCAGAACCAAAATTACAGTAACACTACTACCTTACAGGTGAAAAGCACTTTGTGTTTTCAAAGCTGATCTGGGTAACGACGCTTCGAGGTAGGCAAGCAGGGATAATTATACCAGCTTACAGAGAGAAAATAGAATTGGGACTAAAATCCTATCTTTTGGAGTATTTGGGGGTGGGGGGAGAGGAAGATGAAACTACCTGGCACTTATAAAGTAAAAAGAACAAATATCTGTAATAGGGGGGAAATAAAAGCTATCACTTAAAATAAAACCTACATAGTTTTAAGCCTAAATTTTGGCACCTATAAGAAAATACAAAAACTTTAGTTCAATGATTGAATTTATCTTCATTGTTTTAAAATTACAATGTATCTCTTCTAGTACGATGGCACCTAAACATCAGCATTAGAGAAGCAAGTGCCTAAAAGGACATGACAGTTTTAATTATCTTGTACTCTGTCCATGATAAGCATTTAGCCAACAGGTAGAAAGAAATAAAACCAATGCTTTAAAAAAAATTCATTCTCCTAAGGTTTCAAAAATACATCATCATAGGGATGTCTCCTTTCACTTATTTCATTTATCCCTTTAATGGGATCTGTCAACTTTTTCTAATGAGTCTGGTGCAGGAAACAGATTCAAAGGAACATACAAAGACAGACAGCTGCGAGGAACTTCACCTCCAATAAGCTTCAACAAACACATTAAAAGGAAAGCTGTATGACAGAATGGAAGCCTTTGTTGCACTTGCTTGTAATGATCCAGGAAAAGGGGAAGAGCAAAAACAGAGAGATGAATAGTGACAGGCAGTGAAAAGATACTTAGAGAAGAAATATTTGAGCCTTCGACAAGCTACTCACTAGGACTGAACGACAGATGGAAAATTTCTACAGCAGCTACTCAGATCCAGAGGGAGGGGAGGACACACTCAGAATGGACCAGTTTGACGCACACTTCCCAGTGGGAACCAGGGGAAGTAGTAAAAAGAGAGGGATGAGGACAGGATTTGGCAGCAAATTAATACTTTTTTAGTAGTCATTTCAAAGATTAAGACTGAATTATATGGGCTTGACATGCAAAAGTATAAGCACATTAAAATAATTTCACTGTCAGTTTACCTGGACGCTCAAGCTAAAAAAGTAACCTATCTTTTAAATCTAGGTTGTAAATATATTCCCTTTTAAGCAAATATTTTTTGCCAGGCTAATACAAAAGATCAAGTTAAGCTAAGCCCTGTGGGTTAATCCTAATGGGAGGGGTATCAAGAAGACAGGTTTTCCTTTAAGACCTCTGTTTCCTTATTATTTACTTAGTTCAGAGAGTGTCCCCCTTCAAAGAGAGTCACTCAGAAAGATTAGAATTTTCACCAGTCCTCTAAATTTGAGGGTTTTTGTTCTCTGACTCTCTTTCTCTTTTTCCCTCCTGGAAACACTAGAAATATTAACTCTGGTTCCTAACAGAGCTGACTGCTAATTTCTCTTCCTGTGTTCAGATTTACTTGAACCCAGGCAAAATAACTCTGCTAAAAAGAGTATGCTGACTTCCAGAAAAGGAAAGAATGCGTAAGTCTAACCAAAAGCTCCTTCCACTTGGTTAAATACCAAAGCATCTCCTTCCACTCTGGTTAAAGGGTTACTGGAAATCAAGAGAGTTGTGAGTACAGAAAAACACTTAGAAATGGTAAAGAGAGAATTAACATTAGTAACATTAGTACAAAATTTCAGTATCACATATACTAGGTATAGCAATTGTAATGTTATTATATAGTAATCCATGCACTTTACACAGTCAAGAGCAAGCATAAACCCAATGGGGTCAGACCCTCTCCCTCTCTTCTCTGATTTAGGGCCTTTGATTCTGATGCAAATATGTTTTCCTACAAAAGTGAAAAAAAGGATTTCTTGCCTTGGGCATTTCATGATGACCAAAGAGAATCCATTCACCTAAGTGCCCCAAATTGCTTTAGCTAGGCCACAGGGATTCTGGCCACATTCTCTGCCAGAATCAGGTGGCATAAACAGTACTCTTAAGAGTGGAGCAGTATAAGGCCCCTCCAACCCGATGCACTATGAAAGAATTAAGCCCCAGTGGCCAAACCACCAGTTTATGCACGTAACGAATTAACTTCTCTATGATCTAGAATGGCATTACCTGTATACCATTCTTAGAAGAACTGAGAAAACAAGTCACTCAAAGTGTTTGAGTAGCACATAATTCTCTCACAGATCCCCAGTTGGGAAAGGCTATTCTAAGTAATTGTCCCTGATCAGCTGGAACAGCATGACCTGGGATCCAACCCCATCAGGCTCCCATATCCTGAGACAGAGAGGGTGCTTTGAATGCGTGCACAGTGAAAAACCATGGAAAGCCATAGCTAGGTTACTGCGGGAGTGAAGAGTAAGCTCCCTGGTACTAGCAGTGAGGAGAGGACACAGGCTCACAGTGCCTGTACCTAACACCTTCTGCTGGCATGGCTGGTCACATCTGGGTGTACTTCAAAAAGCCTAGCCAGTCTGACGAAAAACTGCAATGGCAAAAGCCCTAGCAGAAGAGAGGACAACTGCCCTATCTCCAAGACAGTCTTGTTTATACCACTCCCTTCTAATTCTGAAGCTTTGAAACTGCAAACACAGCATGATGCAGAGGTTCTACTTCCAACTGTCCTCACCTTCCCCTTGGCTTGTCTTTATACTACATGAATCTTAAACACCTGCTATTATAACATTTCAAATGCTACACCCAGGAATCCAAATTGTCTAACTTGCTTGTTAAAACTGCAAGTATCATACTGCCCCAGCCCACCATGCCACAAGGGAGTTGGGAAAAGTTATCAACTTTCTTTATTACCACAAAGAACCAGGCAAGGACCTATGAGGAGTCCTTCCTTTTACAGAATGAAAACAGTGTTCTGTGGTCTAGTCATGGACCTTTCAGAGAACCCAATCTCTAAGAATTTCTAAGGCAACAAACAACTAGAAACAATTCAGGAAGTGATAAGTAAATTTAACTGGGCAGAGAACCATAGCATTTAGAATTTCATTTCCCTATTCCATTTCTCAACAAAGCACTTCCATTTTTCCAGCATGTCAATCTCATGGGTACAGTCCTTCCTCTGCATTTAAATTCTCAGTTCTCCTCTATAAAGCACTAAAAATTTAAATCCTTATCCCAAAATCAAGACACTGTATACAAACTGTGAAAGGAGGGATTATGACAACTCTCCAAAATCTACAAGTTATTTTTCATTCTAGAAGTCTGCCAGTTAAAAGGTTTTCTGGACGTGAAAATCCATCCTCCAACCCTCATGCTCCTTACACTAGAAGATATATAATAGAAGGATATTCCTATTTCTAAATGAAGCCACAGGATCCAAGAGCCCTGCTTCCCTGCACTAATCTACTCCCAAAATTCATTTTTGTCAAAGATTTTTTTTTATTTTAGTGGAAAGCTCGATTCTTAATCAAATACTCCCTAAAACTGAACTAAAAGGTGAAATTTTCTTCAACTTAAAATGAATTTTCTAGAGCAGCCACTTTTCTTAGAATACCTCTAACATGAAGAACCGTCAAAGCAGATTTAATACCCTCAAAATCAAAGACACTATTATATGAGAAAAGAATATTCTAAGTTTTCCTGTTCTAAGCCAACTACCCTCACTATTTTAAGCAATTGCAGTTTTGCGCCAGACACCACTAGGTTGTCCCCTGAACTTGGGCAGCTCACCAGAAATATCCCAAACGCGCACAGTCTGGTCCAGGCTGGCTGATACAACCAGGTCTTCTGAGGGGTGGAACTGAGCACACATTACATAATGATTGTGCCCCGTTAACACACTGCAAGAGGAAAAAAGAAAGACAATACCAAATTAGAGGCAGGAATCTACAGATTCCTACATGCTAAATACCATGTTCCATATTGAGCAGATGCAGGTCCAATGATACTTTTTTGGAGGCAAAGGCAAGTCATCCTAACAATTCTGAACTAATAATAATAAGCAAGGTCAGCTGTTCCAAGAGTGGCTCTCTTCTTGCCTGTAATGTTTTAGTATCTACATATTACTAACTTCAGGAGAACTGAGACTGTACAGCTTTCCTCTCAGATTAAAGATGCATTAAAATACTAAAATAAATGAAATCTTAGTAATTCATACTGGAAGCTATGTTAGATTTTAGTGGGGTATCCCTCTTAAAGGCCATAACTTTAAATGGTCCTTACATACTTACGGAAAGCTCTACACCCAAATACAAAGCAGGACAGAAGTCTAGATCTTGACTCAGGTTTCACGGGAACAGAACTGAAAACCAGCCAAAAATTTTGTTCTAAAAGCCTAGCTATATGACCTCCTTTGCCTGGTAAGAAATGACCAGTAAATCCAGGTTCATATATTACTAATGAGATTGCTTCTGTATTTATCATTTTATACACAAGAGTGTCTTACAAATATAATCAGTAATTCATCAGCGGACATAGCCCATTAGTGAAGGGAGATGATTATTCTGAAGAGACGCTGATTATGAAAATACTAGGAGATGAAAGTTTTTTTGAGCTGTCTCCTGCTTTACCAGACACAGGTCCTAGATTGCCAGTTCCACACTCGGATGGTCTGATCATCTGAAGCACTCAGAATCCAAGGATATTCCTGAAAAATATTCCAGACAAAGGGTTTGAACATGAAACAAATGTGTTCTTCCAGGCTGCAGTAACCCATTTCTCTCTTTGGAGGAAATATTCCGTTGCCTAACGTCTCAGCTAGTTTCTAAGCGATTTTGATTTATCAGGCTAGTTATCTATTCCTCCTTACCATTCTACCAGCTTTTCCCAACTTCGGCACTTTCAGCTATAAGGTTTAAGAGTGGAAGCCAGACATAATAGATTCTCAGAGGCAAATAGTATAAAACATATTTACATTTACTTTTACATATGTGCATATGTATATATGATTTATATTTATAAATAATCTTGTAAATTAAGATCTTGCGAAAGGATTTCTTCTCTTTAACCCTAAGATTGGAATATTGTTTGTCTTTTTATAAATTTATTTATTATTATTTTTAAAAATTTTTGGCTGTGTTGGGTCTTCCTTGCGGTGCGCGGGCTTCTCATTGTGGTGGCTTCTCTTGTGGCGGAGCATGGACTCCAGGCACGCAGGCTTCAGTAGTTGTGGCTCTCGGGCTCTAGAGCACAGGCTCAGTAGTTGTGGCACATGGGCTTTAGTTGCTCCACGGCATGTGGGATCTTCCCGGACCAGGGCTCAAACCCGTATCCCCTGTATTGGTAGGCAGATTCTTAACCACTGCACCACCAGGGAAACCCCTGGAATACTGTTTTAAAGTCTGACTTCTCCCTGTCAGACCATCCAGCCTCAAAAAATTCCCAAGTCTCAGTAAACAAAGCAGAAAGTAACGTGTAAAAACAATTCAGCCCTTTTAGAGTCTTCAAGCTTTTTAAGAAAAGGAAGTATTTCTTAGTCACAGTTGTATCTCCAGTGTTCAGCAACGAACTTAATAAGCACAAGGTACACATATACTTATTAAACTGAAAAAATAAAAGGAAATAAGCTTTTCATAACTTTCCAGCTGAATGGCAACTTGTTCTAGGCAAGAGCCTTCAGCAAGCCCTGAATGGCAATGACAATTAGTTCCTTCTGAGTAAATTATCTTATTGAATGGCCCTCATTCTCAAATGTTTCAGCTATAATTTTAGCATTCATCATCTCCTATTCTATCCTAAAATTTTTTTAATTTTAAAAAAGGAAATAAAGTATTATTAGCCAGGAATTTATTGTTTATTTCATTATATTCTTTCTTACTTAATTCAAGAGACTTAGTTTACTCAGAGTCAAGGAATAGTAGCATTCTAATAGCATATAATTATAGAGAAATCCAGTCAGGTTGGGACTAGATTAAGAGGTTGGGAGTCTCTAATCTGTAACTCAGTATCTGTCTACTGTGATACCTAACAGATCAAGAAAGGTAGTAAGCTTGGCTAAAGGAATAGTCTCTACCAGACCCTAAAATCCTAGGATAAAAGCACATGACTGTTAATGTTTCAAAACATTTGTTAGCTCATCAAAATGGCATCTTACCTTGACCTTCCTCTAGACACACTATTTAATAATATCCTACATGTGATTAGCCTGCAAACTTTTGTGTGCTAGCTCAGCAAACCTAAAATCAAATCTCTGCTTTTCCCTACAGAGAATCAATGCCTTCCTCATAAAGCCCACTGAATCCAATTAAATTAAATTCAAATATAACACTGAGTGCTTCCTCTTGCAGAAGGAAACAAAGCAGAAAGGTCAACACCTCACAGATCTTAGAAGAATCAATAACATAATTCTGTTATCAAAGCATGGATGCTTGAGGAGCAAGTAGAAGATTCCTACAGGGAAACTGAAAAATGCTGTAAAACAAAAGCCACAATGGCTACTTACATGATGAAAAAACGTAGTGCGGATGTAGTCTAAGTGCCCAAGCAATGTGAAGAGACAGCGCCGAAGCTTGTAATTCCAAACCTGCAAAGAGAAAAATTCAACTACGGAATAGGACATAAGGTCTTGCACCTCTATAAGGCCCAGGTTTCTCAATAAACAAGTTTGGATTTATATTTTGTCATTTTTAAATAGGTAAGAATCTTGATAGGGAATCTTGTTTAAGGTTTGAGGGGAAAAGACCATGAATGAAAATATAAGTCAGCTAAACAAAATGTGGGGAGGGAAAAAGGGCAAGGCTAGGGAAACCTAAAGATAAAATTATGGAAAGGTTTTTCTTTTTTTCTAGTAAGAAACCATCTGTATTTTATAACGTAAGACAAAATGCTTATCTAAGGCTCAACTTGAAATTCTTCTTTCTACTGCATTACTGTGTTCTTAGCTTGAACACAGATCCCTTACTTAGTGCTTACCTATCACCTTAGCTCAGGATAAGAAAAAGTAGGATGGGTATGACTGCAAAGGAAACAATGATATAATATATAGCATCATCTTTTGTTAGATTCCTAACTTGATGGCAAATGATGTCCATACATTCATGGTCTGTACTTATCTATCATGCAAACATATTTTAACTCATCACTATGGAAAATACTGCATTGCTCAGTTAGGCTGAGCTAAGCAGAAAAATATCATATTCAGATAAGAAATTAAGCCAACTACCAAAGTATCAGGCATCAATGGACACAACTGAGGAAGACGCTGAAACCAGGACCATAAGTGTACAACAGCTCACACTTCCCATCCAGAAAAACTCCCAAAAATGTAAAAATAAGAGGTCAGATGCCTTTTTCTCCTTCTATAACATTTAACACTTGTTTATAATCTATCTAGGCCAGCTTGTTACTATTCCTTCCTATTTTTACTTAAAAACTGTTAAATTTTCTTTCATAAATCACAAAAGGTAATCCCATTTCCTGTAACAAATTTGAATAACCCTTAAGTCTGATTGTCCAAAAAAGAATGTAAGCTCCCTAAAGGTGGGGTCCTTGTCCATCATGCTCAACACTATACCCCTAGCACCTAACATAACAGCTAACACTTAGTACATGCTCAAAAGGTATGTGCAGCAGAAATGAGAAAAGGTAAATAACATGAAAAGTGAAAATATTCTAGTACCTTCACCTTCATCTGTTGAGTCATCTATAAATAAATATACATGTACACAGTGGAGTTTGAGTTTCACACAAAAATTAGATCATTCCATAAATACTATTCTGTAACTAGCTTTTTTTTTTTTTTTTTTTTTTTTTGCGGTATATGGGCCTCTCACTGGACGCGCAGGCTCAGCGGCCATGGCTCACGGGCCTAGCCGCTCTGCGGCATGTGGGATCTTCCCGGACCGGGGCACGAACCCGTGTCCCCTGCATCGGCAGGCAGACTCTCAACCACTGCGCCACCAGGGAAGCCCTGTAACTAGCATTTTTTCCTCTTATAGAGTTCAGTATTTTAAACTTTCATAGTTCTAGCTTCAAACTGTCTTGACTCCTTTATAGTCCTCTATCAAATTCCAGCACTGTGAATTCTGAAAGACCTATAGGGTTTTTAGACCTTGGCCATTTGTAATTCCTGCCTTTCTCTTTGTAAATCAGGATTATACTAATATTACATTTATCTGAGTATAGCAAACAATATTATGGTCCATAAACATAACTTTTCGAGATAATCCCACTTTCATTAGAGAAATATAAATTTAAACCACAGCATAATAGCAGTACACACCCAACAGCTAGCTAATTCCTTTATTTAATAACAGCTTTAAGCTTTAATATTGTATAGCAAACAATATTATGGTCCATAAACATAACTTTTCAAGATAATCCCACTTTCATTAGAGAAATATAAATTTAAACCACAGCATAATAGCAGTACACACCCAACAGCTAGCTAATTCCTTTATTTAATAACAGCTTTAAGATATAACTCAAATCCCATCTAATTCACCCATTTAAAGTATAGAATTCAGTGTTTTTTTAATACATTCATAGTTGTTCAACCATCAGCACAATAAATTTTAGAACATTTCATCACCCCCAAAAGAAAACTATACCCATTAGTAGTCCTCATTTTCTCTCAACCCCCCACCAAACTCCAGACAACCATTAATCAACTTTCTGTCTCTACTGATTTGCTCTACTGATCTGGATATTTTGTACAAATGAAAGATAACTCCTTTTCAAAAATGTAATGATTTGGGGAAAAACAATTTTTTCTTCAATGTCACTCAGTCTTTTTCTTAAACAGATCATAAGGAACCCAAGTTAACCATTATTAATACTTAATGGTCATCACTTTATTAGAAATATTACAAGGAAGTGATACCCTTAGGAGCTTTTGAGGCCTATCAGGTGATTTGAGCTTCCACTAACTGCCCCTGGGATCAGTGCCTAAAACCTAGAAACCAGAAAGAACTGTCCTCCCTATAATTCTAATGCCTCTTTTCTCTACAGGCAGCTGTCACTTTTCACGCCTGTCACCTAAGTTCTTCTGTATAATTTATAACTCCCTGAGGTAGCTTATGAAGACTATTTTTTTCATGAAGTAAATTTTTCTGGTTCAGTTAGATACAACCATCTCCTCTCCCATTTATTTGTTTGTTTATTCATTTATTTACTTATGGCTGCGTTGGGTCTTCACTGCTGCGCGCGGGCTTCCTCTAGTTGTGGTGAGTGGGGGCTACTCTTCGTTGCGGTGCATGGGCTTCTCATTGCAGTGGCTTCTCTTGTTGTGGAGCACAGGCTCTAGGCACGCGGGCCCAGTAGTTGTGGCCCGTGGGCTCTAGAGCGCAGGCTCAGTAGTTGTGGCACACGGGTTTAGCTGCTCCGCGGCATGTGGGATCTTCCCAGACCAGGGCTCGAACCTGTGTCCCCTGCATTGGCAGGCGGATTCTTAACCACTGCACCACCAGGGAAGTCCTATTTATTTATTTATTTGGTTGTGCCATGTCTTAGTTGCGGCACGTGGGCTCCTTAGTTGCGACCAGCGGGCTCCTTAGTTACAGCTCACGGGCTCCTTAGTTGCAGCTCACAGGCTCCTTAGTTGTGGCTAACCGGCTCCTTAGTTGTAGCACACGGGCTCCTTAGTTGTGGCATGCATGTGGGATCTACTTTCCTGACCAGAGATGGAACCCAGGCCCCCTGCATTGGGAACGTGGAGTTTTAACCACTGTGCCACCAAGGAAGTCCCCCATCTCCTCTCCATTTTTAATGTTACTGCCTAAGCTCATGCTCTGTTCATTTCCCACATGGACTTTTATAAGGGTCTCCTAACTGGTATCTGCCTCCAGTCTTGCCCAATTCATCCAATCTTTTCTCTATACTGCCACTCAAGTAACCTTTTCAAAAAAATGTGAATCTGATGTCACTCCTCTACTTAAATGCCTTTAATGACTCATTGTTTTTTGTATGATAACATCTAAACTTCTGAGCACTATAAAGAGATACTCCATAATCTGGCCCTTCTCATCTTCTGCTCCTTCTCTCACCTTTTGTCCAGATTTTATCCACACAAAACTAATTATAGTTTCTCAAATGTATCCAGCTATGTCATACCTTTTTGTCTTTGTACCGACATTGTCCTTCCCTATTTCACTTTGGTTATCTCTCTATTGTATTACTCACTAAACTGTACATGCTATTATTTGGCTATATATTTAACTCCTCCATTAGAATAAAAGCTCTTCAGAGCAGAAACCACGTCTTATTTATTTTTGAATTCCAAAAATATAAAACAGTGCCTGCTACACAGTAAGCATTCAATAAATGTCTGCTGGATAAGTGCTCTGGATAATGTCAAAAGCCTGAGCTCTGTATGAATGAGATGTCTGGGTTTTTAGTCCCTTCCATAATTCCCACACTTCACATTGCCTGTCTTTTACTCCCAGTCATGACAGACCCTCTATACCTTAATCTTATAGTCATCTCCTCCAGAGACAAACAGTGGTTGCTGCTTATGGAAGTCAATGCCTCGTACTGGACCTGGGGAAGAAGGCAGGCAATACATGTTAAAGAGAGTTATACTTCCTAGTCTCTAAGGTGATTCTTATTCAGAATTTTCCAGTTCTATCCCTCCCATGCTCTATAATCCTAAAGAAAGTTGAAACTACTCCAGAAGACAATAAATATTTATATCCCTTTTAGCTTCCTCCTAGAAACTGTTATCTTACCATCATGTTCATCAAACTTGTCAATGAGGGTACACATCCGATAGTCCCATAACTGAATGACCCCGTTGTGTAAACTGGTCAGGATCCAGGGTCTTTTGGGGTGAAAACTGAGTCCTGGGTGAAAAAAGACAGACAATGATCCAATGAGCTAAATAAGCCCCACGATGTCACCTCCTGCCAACTCTGATAAGAAAACAGGACAGCTAGGTTGACCCTAGGTTCATACATGCATTGATTGGATGCCACACATTGTGAATTTTATGGTATTAACATGCTGGATTTTTTGTTATATTTCTTTAGATACTGTTGGGCTTTGGTTTAGGATGCAGTTACTTGGAATTAGTTGGTCCTTTTGAGGCTTGCTTTTTAAGTTTTGTTAGGATGGGTCCATAGCAGCCTTTAGCTTAGGTCTAATTTGGCACCACTATTAAAGCAATACCCATTTGAAATCTCTATATCATGCCCTATAGTATCAGGAGGTCTATATTGGCCAGTATGTGAGCTCAATATGGGATTGTTCTGCCTTCTGCTCTCTAGGGATTCTTTCCCAGGCTTTGGGTCATTTCTTCACATGCATGTGCAGATTAGTACTCAAAGTCCTGACAGGATCCCCTGCAGAACTCTAGGGTTCTCTGTGCAGCTCCCTCTTCTCTAGTATTTTGCCCAGCAACTTCTAGCTGTCTTGACTTCCCTGAACGCTAAACTCTGTCTCCTCAGTGAGACCATGGGGCTCTTCCCCACTCCCCGTACTGCAGCCTGGAAACTCTCTCCAGGTAGTAAGCTAAAACAATCATAGGACTCATCTTATTTATTTCCCTTCTCTCAAGAATCACTCTCGCACTGCCTGTTGTCTAATGTCTGAAAACCTTTGTTTCACACATTTTGTTCAGTTATGCAGGTATTTAAGGTGGGAAGATAAACCTAGTCTCTCTTACTCCATCATGACTGGAAATGGAAGTCCACAGAAGTAACAACTGCTAACAGTTTGGACTGTAGTCTTTCAGGTTTTTAATGCAATCCATATCATTTTATGAAAATGGAGATACCATTATAATGTTCTGCAAACTTCTTTCCTCACTTAACTATATACAATGGATCTCACTACATTTAAGTACATATAAATGTAGACTCATTCTTTTTAATAACTGCAAGGTATAAATGCACCACATTTTAAAATTATTCTACTCATGGGCATTTAAGTTTTTTCTCTTAACTTCTATCTACCAGAAAATAGGACCTAATGAAGATGCTTCCACACATAATCTAGCCTATTTGCATTATTACTGATTTAGGCTAAAGACTGGAAATGAGATTGTTCAGGAATAGGGTATGTGCATTTAACATTTTGGTAGATACTATCTGATTGCAAAAAGACTGTATCAACATACAGTCTCACCAAGTTTCTGAAGGTACCCATTTTGCACACATTGGTCAACATGGGATGTTATCACCTATTTGTTGTTTTGCTTGCTTTACTAATCTAAGACCACTTCTTTCATTATTAGTGAGATAAAGAGTATTTTCATTTATTTATTGAACATTTTTATTTCTTCTTCTAAACTTTCCATTAGGTTGTTCATTCCCCCCGCCGTTATATACAGGAACACTCATTAATGGATATTTACTCTCAAATATTTTGATATCCTCCCCCACACCCCGACTTTCCTTCCCTACTGCCCGATAAGAAATTAGGAGCAGAAGAGAAAACTCGAGGATTACAAAGACCCATTTCAACCATCCAGGAATTCTTAATGGTACTCTTCTTCATAACCAAGATTCCCAAGAGACTTAGAATTTGCTCAGAATCTATTCTTACATTAATAATGGCATCCAGTTTCTGAGCTATCGAGTCTATGCCAGTCACCTTTCATATAGTTTCTCATTTTAATTCTCTCTATAAAAGAATGTTAATTATTCACATATTACAGATGAGGAAATAGATTTAGAAATGTTAAGTTGCCCAAGATCGTGCAGTTCGTTACCGAATGTTTCAGGATTCCAAAGCAAGCCCACCTGACTCCAAGCAGCAAATTTCTAACCACTTTACTATGCTACATTTAAAAATTTTTTTATTTTATATTACTAAACATTCAAGATACAAATCTTTTCCCCAAGTCTCTGCCTTTCTCATTCTAACATTCTAAGAGACTACTACTGCAATTTCAGTTGTTTGTCCTCCACCTCCATCCACTGATGCACAAGTTTTAGAGTTGTCATATTCAGGAAATAAAAATAAAGATGCCCAGTTAAATTTGAATTTCAGATAAAAAGTGAACAATATTAAAAAGTTATTCGCTTTTTATCTGAAATTCAAATCCAATTAGGCATCCTCTATTTTATCCAGCAAACTGAGACTTAACGATGTCCTGTTTCCAGGTAGGCAATAGAGCCCAATGGAGGCACTGGATGTTGATATGGTGCAGCCCAAGGCCTCCTTAAGAGAGGTAGCCAGTGCTCGTCTCTGAAAAACGTAGAGTTGGACACGAATAGCAGAGGTCGAGACTCGATCCCCAGGGCCACTCTCTACAACACAATCATCAAAAAACCAATAGGTCACAGGGCCTTGGGAGCAGAATAAAAGTCGCGGCACAGGCCCCAGAAGAGGAGGGGAGGAGGAGCGAAGCTAAGGAACCTCCTGCGGTTCGTTAACCACTACAGGAAAATCAAATCCCGAGGGCACGCCAAAGAAGACAGGACTGCAGGTGAACCGCCCGCCAGGCCTAACCTCCCTCGGTCCCATCTTCCTCTGGTTCGCACGGTGGGCCCAATTCAGCCCGTTAAGTCTACCTTCTCTCTCTTCCCCGGTGACAGCGCCCGCCCCTGCCATCCAGCCTCCGTTCTCCCCCTTTTAATCTCCATTACCTTTGACCCGCGCACTCTTGGTCTCGAATTTGGTTAGCATCCTTCAGATCTCCGGCTTCGACCTGTTAATCCGAGCCCTGACACTCCCTGCTGTCCTTTGGCTGCCTCCACGTCAGCGTCCCCGAGCCGCGACTCCCGGAAGTTCCCCAGACACGAACTTCCGGCCCCAGGAGCTCCGGGCCACAGAGACGGCGCCATTGTTGGCCTAGAGAGGCCACTGCCGGACAAGGAGGGAACCAAGGCTTCCGCTCAACCGAGACGCAAGATGGCCACAGATGGCGGCGGCTGTGAGGCCGACCTGGGAAGTCGGAGTCTCCTTCGCCTTGTGTCTTTCTGCGTCCTACTGGCAGGTGAGACCTACCCCGCCCGTGAGCTCCAGTTTGTAAGAAGAATCCTCCGGATCTGGCCGGCCCGAGCGCTGCCGTCTCCCTTCTGGTCCCCGCAGCCCCTCCGTCCCCCCACCCTGTAAATCCTCTTTCTCTTTCGTTCCCACGACAGAAGTTCCCCCTTTGCCTGGACCTGAAGGTCCCTTCTCCCCCGTGGCACGTCGTGTAGACCAGTTTCCTCCTCCAGGCCTTTTCCTGGACTTCCAGCCTCACTTTCTCTTACTTTGTCCGGGTATCTCGTTTCCCCCACGGCCCCAGCCACCCCACGCACAATCAGAAAGGAAGGTGTTAGTGAGCGTTCAGCTTTCTTCCCAGTGCGTTTAGACTTTTAAGATAAAAGCGCTTGGTTCTGTGGGTGCATTGCGGCGCTTAGAAAGGTAAATGCCTTATTTGTTTCTCTGTTATTCCACTGTAAACCCGCGTCCCTGTCCTTCACCTCAGTTTGTCCCATCAATAAAGTGAAACTAAGGTAAGATATTAGTTCTCTTAACTGTCTCTGCCGTGAAATAATGACTCAAGAAACTTTAGCCATTTATAATGTGCACAGGTGTTTGCTTACACCCATTTATTTTCTGGTATGTGGCTTTCTAGTTGGTCAAGCCCTAAAATACAAACATGCCTGTTTATAACCACGACGATATCTTCCCCCAAATTGAGATTGTTTGTTTTAAAAATCCCCAAAGGAGAAACTAGCTGCCTCACAGTGTGGGCACACACAAATGACTTACTGATGTTAGATTAACTGACAGTGTGTTTGGCATAAGTTTTCTCCCAGTTCCATTCAGACCCCTGGAAAAATGTCTCAAGAAGATTTTTTTGCTGTTGTGATCTATATTCTTAGACTGGCACCCATTTATTAACTAATTAGTCATGTACATACAGAAGAGAAAAGCAGAAGTGTGGTTGTCCATGCAACCAGAAGCAGGTACACCTGAGGTTAAATACCTTTCCTTTGACAAATCAAGTTTTTTATCTTTTAGCTTCAATGTCAATTGCTTTATGATTTGTAGTAACTCTCTGTGGTACATAGCTGGGTGCATTTATTTGTTTCAATAATGTGCCCAGGAGGTGAGAAGAATAGACATTAGTCCCATTTTAGAAAGTATGATATACTCAAACCATACAACAAATTTGTGACATGATGAAGGCTAGTACCAATGTCTCTCAATTTCTTCTTACACTTTTAATCTTCTGATCAGGTTTGTGTGAAGGAAACTCAGTGGAGAAGAAGATCTACATCCCCTTAAATAAAACAGCTCCCTGTGTCCGTCTGCTCAACGCTACTCATCAGATTGGCTGCCAGTGTGAGTTGAGGTTGGGATTTGTGTTCATGGCCATTGATATTTCAGTCTGTGCCCTAGGTATAATAATCCAAGTCCTGCTTGGGAGTCGTAGCACACAAATTAGGCAGTGTGGGTAGTAGGTGATAGAGAACCATTTGTCAAACCAGGTGAGATAATTAATAAGAGCAAACATTTAGGAAATGCTGCCTACAAGGTTCTTACATGTACATCTCATTTAACTATCACAGCAACCCCATAAGTAGGTCCTGTTATTACCCCCATTTTACAAATGACGAAACTGAGTCTTAGTGAAGTTGAATAACTTTTCCAAGATCATTCTGCTATTAAGTGATGAAGCTTGGCTTTGAGCCCCGGTGGTCTAAGTTCTAAACCAGGACTCTTAACCACCCAGTTGGTTAGATAGAAAGTTATAGTCTTTTGTAAGGAGTAAAAGCCTCTTATTCTGTGAAGTCCGCTCATCACCTGCACTCTGAATGCTCTTTTTGGAACCAAAATGGGCTTCCTTAAGGCAGTGAACTCTTTGAAGAAGAAGGCATCGAGAAACCAAATAGTTACAAAAGGAAATAGTAAAGGATTTAGATTTGTCTTTATGTTTTGTAAATGTGTTCCAAGACAGGCTACCCTGTCAATGTGGTACGGTTATAAAACTATGAGAGGGAAAAAAGTTGTAATCTGAAGGCTGAATCCCTAGTTCCTTTGCTGCTTAACCTGTTATCTTCAGATTTTGTTCTGTAGATAGTAGCTTTGTCAGAATATAGTTTTGCAGGGATGCAGGAAACTTAGAGTCAGATCTTGACTTCTTCGTCATCAAATTGGTTACCTCCGAATTTATTTACTCCTGTAAAAATGGTTAGAATATAAGTGCACAAAGCTGAAAGTCAGACTGCCTTTAATAGGTGTTTATTGATGATGCTGAGTGTGGTCTCAGCAGGGCTGTGTGATTGTCTGAAACCTTCCAGTTTGGTTGGAGAAAAGTAGACAGTGGAAAGTGAAGGACTTGCTCAAGGTGGCAATTACTAGTTTTCTAGCCATCCTTCCCCTAGCTATACTCTACATTAATTGTCCATATCGTTACTACAGGAAATACTGGGAGTAGGTTAACTGGTTCCAAACAGTCCCAAATTAATTTTTTTTTTTTTTTGGCGGTACGCGGGCCTCTCACTGTTGTGGCCTCTCCCGTTGTGGAGCACAGGCTCCGGATGCGCGGGCTCAGCGGCCATAGCTCACAGGCCCAACCACTTCGCGGCATGTGGGATCTTCCCGGACCGGGGCACGAGCCCGTGTCCCCTGCATCAGCAGGTGGACTCTCAACCACTGCGCCACCAGGGAAGCCCCCAAATTATATTTTTGTTGGACCTTGTTTTGTTTTGTTTTTTAATATTTATTTATTTTATTTATGTATTTTATTTATTTTTTTGGCCACGTCAGGTCTTTGTTGTGGCGCACAGGCTTCTCTCTAGTTGTGGCCTGCGGGTTTTCTCTTCTCTAGTTGTGGCGTGCAGCCTCCAAGGCATGTGGGCTCCAGAGCACGTGGGCTCAGTAGTTTGAGGCACGCGGGCTCTCTTGTTGAGGTGTGTGAGCTCATTAGTTGTGGCGCATGGGCTTAGTTGCCCCGCGGCATGTGGGATCTTAGTTCCCTGAGCAGGTATCGACCCCGCGTCCCCTGCATTGGAAGGCGGATTCTTCACCACTGGACCACCAGGGAGGTCCCTGGATTTTGTTCTTAAACTAGATTTGTGAGTAGAAGGGAGCCAGGTCCAGTGTGGGCTGAGATCAGACTGCTGGTCTTGCTGGAACCCCAGTCTAGTGCAAAAGGCTAGGCCCACATCCTCCTGAAGCTGAGCTCTAAGATATCCCCTTTGGGAATGAGTCATTCTGCTGCATGTTCTTAGAGCAGCCCTGTGGGAAGCAAAGCAGTAGCCTTTAGAGATAAAGCCTGGTGCCAACACAGTGGGGCTGGACTCTGGACACTTCCTCATTAAGATCTTGTTTCCTTTTCAACATACTTATTTCTCAGTCTTACTTCATATCTGTCCATCCTGAGCAAGCTACACCCGCTTAAATTTGGAGAGAAAGACCTAGATTTGATTTTCTGATATTGATGCTCTATTTCTGTTGGACCCTTTTAAAAGTGCTCATAAGGGGCTACCTGTAGCTTTCTTTACTTTCCTTCCTTTTTTACTCTTTTCCTACAGTATGAGATGAATAGGGGTGGAAAATCTCCTCCTCATTGAAGGACCAGAGAAAGTAAATAAGTTATTTAAGACTACACAGTCACCAGTGGGAACCCAGTGTCCAATCCAGGTTTTTTCAGGCCTGTGTTATAGCTTGTCTTCTTCCTGTCTTCCTTGGAGCTGAAGTTACATATTTTTTATCTGCCAGATGAGCTTTTCCTTTTCTTGTGTTTTAAATGCTGTGGCATGCACTGTTGTCTATTGTTTTACTTAGAACTGCCATTTGGTAGCTAAATCTTTACCAAAGTTATTCCAGATTCTGATTTTCCTCTATGTTTTATCACTATCAACATGAACTTATGAAGTATTTGCTATATATGACTTAGTTGAATGTTGGGGACCTGCTTCCATATCTAGATTTTACCAGGTCCCATGGGAGAAAAATTCTTCATGGCTGGCAGTCTGAAACGTATCTGTGGGTTTTGTCTCTTGCAAGTTACGAGTATTCCAGTGTCTTGGTTTAGAGCCATAATTCTCATGCCTAATAAAGGACCATGTGATGTGTTTTGAAATTACACATGCTTGGGTCTCACCTTTAGAGATTTAAATTGAGTAGATCTGAGATAAAGCACAAGCATCTCTATTTTTTAAAACTCCAAAGTGATTCTGATATGTAGCCAGGGTTGAGAAATACTGCTCTAAAACAATTTATGAGTAACACATCCAGTTTTGAGTGGGGAGAAAACTTGTGGGGAGACCCTAGGATGTCTCTACATGGATCACTAGGGACTTGAGGGTATTGCTACATAGAACTCAAGGCATTCTGGACTGGATCGTCCATCCTCTAGAGTGGTGCCTTCCAGTCTTTGTCATGAAACATATAGAAAATGTTATTTGGGACTTCCCTGGTGGTACAGTGGTTAAGACTCTGAGCTCCCAATGTAGGGGGCCCAGGTTCGATTCCTGGTCAGGGAACTAGATCCCACATGCATGCCACAACTAACGAGCCTGCCTGCCACAACTGAGACCAGGTACAACCAAATACAACCAAATAAACAAATGTTTAAAATAAAAGAAAATGTTATTTGTAGAGCATCCTGGGGTAATGGATGAGTCTGCTCCTGGCCTGGGGTGACCAGTGTAGGGTTTTTGGAAACCCTCGGTCCCCAGCAATGAGAGGACTCGATATCAGCACACCTAATCTATTCAAGGTCCATCATTTGGGAAACTATTCTACAGAACTCCTTGAACTTCTTGATTAACCTTTCCCAAAACTGGCCAAAAGCAAGTAAAGTCATTTCCAAATAGGGTAAAGGAATGGAGATCCAAGGAGGCTATGAGGCCAAGGAAATCTACACATACGTTTTCACAAAGGAAGATTCAGTGCTAGAACTCTAAGCTTGAGATCTAGATCCTGCCATTTCATGGAGAAAATGCATGTGTAAAGACTTTGGTGTCTGCTGTTACAGAATCTTGTATATGTGGCTAAATGAGGTTGAGGGAAGAGGGCAAGAAAATGAAGATCATAGAGCCTTTCTGACATTTAACAAACAAGGCCTCTAATGAGTAGACTTCGGGCCTCTTTTGTCCTCCATTCCCTCCTAGTAGCCTTCAGATGGAGCCAGGGCAATTCAGCCTTTCAGTTACAGTCCAGAGTTGGCTGCATTACACAATGTCTTGTGACATTTTGTGGGGGGGATAAATGATCTGCAGAGTCAGTGAAGCAAAGTCAGAATGGTCAGCTGTGGTTGCTTTAATTTGACCCATTCTGTTCTGGCAGCTTCCGTTAGTGGGGACACAGGGGTTATCCACGTAGTACAGAAGGAAGAAGACCTACAGTGGGTGTTGACCGATGGCCCTAACCCCCCTTATGTGGTTCTGCTGGAGGGCACGCTCTTTACCAGGTAAGAACTCTGTGTTCCTGCTGCGGAAATGCATCCAGAGAGGGGAAGTGTCAGTGAACAGTCCTCACACTTGTGAGTGAAAACTTCCCTTGGCTGCCCTGGTCCGATCAGGGCAGGGGGTGGAGTGATCCTCTGAAGAAAAGATGGGCCATTAAAAGGAATCGTCTCGGTGACCTTGTAAGTAGAGCTCTAGTTGAATACAGACCCCAGGGAGGAAGAAGGGGTGCACAGAGACAGGGTAGATGAGATTAAGCCCTGAGTTCAGATCAGGTCATGGTTCTCACTCAGAAGCTAAGAGACCGAAAAGACAAGAAATGAGTTGACAGTGTTGATTCCCCCAACTCCCCATTTGTTTGCATCCTAGGGGGCAGGATGTCGGGCTGCCTGATAACCTCCCTGCCTTCGTTCATGGCATTGTCACCCTATTCCAGGAATCTGATGGAGAAGCTGAAGGGGAGAACCAGCCGAATTGCTGGTCTTGCAGTGTCTTTAGCCAAGCCCAGTCCTGCCTCAGGCTTCTCTCCTAGTGTGCAGTGTCCCAGTGATGGGTTTGGTAAGAGCCCCAAGGGGTCAGGGGAGCCTGCGGTCACCCAAAGCTCATCGTTGCTTCATTCTCACATCTTGCAGGGCTTGGGAAGAGGTGTGCGTCTGTCTGTGTACAGTGTGAGCAACTGACTCCCAAACAGATGTGTTTCTTTGTCTTTACCACTCATCCCTTCTCTCTCCTGCTCACCTTTCTTCTGCTTACCTTCCATCCTCCCTTTTTGTCACATGCTCAGATCCCTAACTGCCCAGCTTAGGGCTCCCTGATAGCAGTGTCTGTTTTACTGTAGGTGGTGATAGGTTGATACTTGCTTTGAGTCACCGCCTCCTTCAGAACTCTTAGTCCCAATCCTATGATATCCTAGCCCTCCTTCCTTACCTGGTCCCTGAGCGCTTGGTGTCCCAACATCCTATCCCCTGTCCTCCCTTTCAGGTGTTTACTCCAACTCCTATGGGCCAGAGTTTGCTCACTGCAGAGAGATAGCGTGGAACCCCCTGGGCGATGGCTTGGCTTATGAAGACTTCAGTTTCCCCATCTTCCTTCTTGAAGATGAAAATGAAACCAATGTCATTAAGCAGGTAATGACTCTGCCAGCTCCTAGCAATTCCACTTAGAAAGAGAATTATTTTTTAGGCTCTTCTCCTATTTAGAGAGAGTCTTATTCTACTAGTACACCCTCTGAAAAACAGTTGCTCCAGGAAGAGCCAAGAGGTTTATTTTTCTCACATTCCCCTGTCTCTCTCCTGCCTGAAATTATAGCACTAAATATAACATTTAGACTGGAAGAAAACATAAAGAATACTTAATATGAGATAAGGTATAGAGTCCTGGTTAAGAACCCTTAGTGTGGTAAGAAAGAGCATTGGACTAGAAATTGAGAGATTCAATTCAGTAATTTCTGAAATTCTTTTTAGCTCTAATGTTCTCTAATTTTGATACATAGAGCAGTTAAGAGATTTGTCCAAAGTTACATGGTGAGTTGATGTGCAAGCATCTTGAATTTCATTTTTCATCACTCAATTTGGTGCTCTTTACAGCAAATCACATTAGGAACAGTGGCTGAAGCTCCAAATTGGGGCAGGCCATTGGTATAGGGTAATTTCATCTGCCCCAACTAAGTCATTGACTCTGTGCCCCTTGGCACCTCTTGGTGAGTTTTTCTCTTTGACCTTATAGCTCCTGTGGTTGTACCAGGACAACTGTAGCTCAGGGACAGATGTGGGAATGGAGCTGGGCCCTCCTCCTTCTGGGAGTTATGGGATGGACTCCACAGCTAGCCGCCTCATCAGGGTTCATCTCCCCTTGTAGTGCTACCGCGATCACAACCTGAGTCAGAACGGCTCGGCACCGGCCTTCCCACTGTGCGCCATGCAGCTCTTTTCACACATGCACGCCGTCATCAGTACCGTCACCTGCATGCGACGCAGCTTTATCCAGAGCTCCTTCAGCATCAACCCAGGTAGGACAGGTCCGAGGCGAGCTGGGTGCCCTGGGGTGGGGAGGAGGGGTCAGGCCAGGGAATGTGGGCGAGACCACTATCGAGACAGAGTGAGCACAGGTAGGGAGCACTGGGTGGGAGAAGTGGAAACAGTTCTACACAATCGAGGCAGCTCGTCCCAGAAGTG
This sequence comes from Neophocaena asiaeorientalis asiaeorientalis, assembly GCF_003031525.2. Lineage (NCBI taxonomy): Eukaryota > Metazoa > Chordata > Mammalia > Artiodactyla > Phocoenidae > Neophocaena > Neophocaena asiaeorientalis. Next base: position 2,002,500 of record NW_020172011.1, read on the forward strand.
GACGGTGGCAGAGAAACCAACGTGGAAGAGTGGAGACAGAAAATGACTTACAGAGAGGTCTTCTGGGCCTTCTCTGTAGCTACCTTCTCCCTTACCTGTTGATCTCTCACTGTCTATATCCTGCTCAGAAATCGTCTGTGACCCCCTGTCTGACTACAACGTATGGAGCATGCTTAAGCCTGTAAATATCTCTGAGACATTGGAGCCCGATGACAAGGTTGTGGTGGCTGCCACCCGGGTGAGTGTTGGCCCCTGGTCAGGATGAGCAGGGCTGGCACAGAAAGGGCAGGCAGGCCTGTTTTGGGCATATCAGGTGTCTGAGTTGCTACAGTGGGGAGCCTCAGACAGAGGGCTCTGGGCTGTGGGACTCTGGGGTTCTAGCCATCGCCGCAGGACATGAATATTTTCTTGGCCAGAACAGGAGAGGGGGACTGGGGCCTGCCCCGAATTTCCATTTTCAAAGTGTACCTCCCCTGCCTTGTCTGCCGTGCCCAGCTGGACAGTCGTTCCTTTTTCTGGAATGTGGCCCCAGGGGCTGAAAGTGCCGTTGCCTCCTTCGTCACTCAGCTGGCTGCAGCTGAAGCTCTGCAGAAGGCACCCGATGTGACCACCCTGCCCCGCAATGTCATGTTTGTCTTCTTCCAAGGGGTGAGAGCTCTTTGGCTGGGGTGGGATGGCTGGGAAGGAGCGGGTGGTAAAGATGGGAGTGGCTATTGTTTGGGGAAGATTCAGCACTTGACTGAATTGTTATTCACCAGAGAGCTTCTGGATGTGTCTATGTGTGTCTCCCTTTCAGATTCCCCCACTGTAGGAAGCCTTTGCACCCTGACCTGGAATTGGTATACTGCCAACTCCCTCACTCCCCCACGGATACGGTCTATTTGAAACATTCTTTTACATTCTCTGGACCCTTTCCCTGCCACCTCCACCCAGGAGCCCTGAGGCTCCTGCCTCTCCCCACTGCCACCACAGACTGGCCCTAGGGTAAAGGAACAGCAGCCGTGGCTCAGTCGGCGGAGGTGGGGGAGAAGCAAAAAGCAGACAGTTAACAGCTGATGTTTGCCCTGGGCCTCCACTTAGGCTGCTCTCCCCACATCTGGGCTCGAGAAGTCCTGTGACACATACATGTGAGGCATAGCCACAGCTGGGAGCTGGGGTAGGGAGGAGGGCAGAGTCACATGACTAAGCTGGACAGCAGTTGAGATGACACAGACAGTAACCTTTGTAACTACAGCTTTGATGATCTGGCCCCAAGGCACTGAGACTGCCCTAACACTTTGGAATCTCTGTTCCCTTTCCCACCCGTCTCCATCCCTCAGGAAACTTTTGACTACATTGGCAGCTCAAGAATGGTCTACGATATGAAAAATGGCAAGTTTCCTGTGCAGTTAGAGAACATTGACTCATTCGTGGAGCTGGGACAGGTGTGCAGCATGTATCCTCCACCCCTTCCTTCCTACCTCCTAAAGCTTCACCTCTGCTGTTCTCTTGTACCCACTGCAGGTGCCACCACCTCTTCCCTTGACTTCTGATCCCACTCTTTTCTCCCCGATATGGGCCAGAATGGGAGACTAATTATAAATGTTGCTTCTTCATCTTCCCCTCAGGTGGCCTTAAGAAATTCACTAGAGCTTTGGATGCACACAGACCCCATGTCTCAGAAAAATGAAACTGTACAGAACCAGGTAATCTGAGCATCTCTTCCCCTCACTTCCCACTTCAACAGCTCAGAATATGGGCACCCTCTCGCCCTGGCCCTATCCGCACCAGCCTCCAGGGCCTGTGAAACAGGACCTTAGGTTGGGTGTTGGCCGAAGGGTGAACACCCGACTGTTACAGCTCCCCGGGAAAAACCATGAGTTCAGCTCCTGTCACTGGTTCCCTGGGATGGATGGTCCTCTGATCATTCGGTGCCTAGTGAACTATCACTGCCCATTAAGGACAGGGTGTGAGTGGCTCCTTTCTCTCCTGCTGCCCCAGGGACCCAGCTGTCCTGGCTGCCCTTCCTCATCTTGGCTGTGTAAGACTCCCTACCCAAACTGTCTTCCACTTTCCTCACTCCTTGTTCAAGACCCTCTCTCCCTCAAAATAGGTCTGTTTTTTTCCCTGAGGTCCTCTTCCTGCCATGCGTGCTCTGGCTTCTTACAGCCCTTACAGAATGGACTACTGGTGTGGCATTCAGCATTGTTTTGTATTATTTTTTGCTCCTCTAGTTCTACACAGCAAATAATAAGTAAAACATTGGCTGAGGATAAGACAGTGTCCTGAGGACAGTGGGGTTTACCTGTAAATATGAAAAAAAAGAACCCACAGGCCTCTTACTTCTCTGTGCCGTAACTTAAACAGGATGGTGGGAGCTGCAGGAAAATTCAGAGAGCCTTGATCCCAAAAGGCTTGAAGGATTTAGATCTAGGAGAATTTAGAGCTGCTCAACAGGTTGGGGACTTGGAGTAGAGAGTGTTTCAGGTCTAAGAGAGACCTCTTCCTGCTTCCTCTCCCCAGTGCATGCCATCAGCTAATGCCCCTCATCCCCCAGGTGGAGGAGCTCCTGACCACCCTGGAGAAGAGCGGTGCTGGCGTCCCTACTGTAGTCCTCAGGAGGCTGAGTCGGTCCCAGCCTCTCCCACCATCTTCTCTGCAGCGATTTCTTCGAGCTCAAAACATCTCTGGCGTGGTTCTTGCTGACCACTCTGCTGTCTTCCAAAACCAGTAAGAGTCACCTAGCCTGCATCCTCTTTGTTCCCGAAGAGAATCTGTTCTGCAGCCAGAGGTCCATAGAGAGAAATGTCTCTGTGTCAAGAGAGATCACTGCTTGCCCCTGTCCCCACACGACCCTCACCAAAATCTCAGGTCAATCTGTGTTCTTTGCTCAGTGTCTTTTTCACATCTAACCTGGTCCCCGCGTTTGACTTGACATTTCATCTTAGAAAACAGTCCTCACCCTGAGCCCTTTCCTAGCACAATCCTCCTCATTTGTGGTTCCACCTCTCCAAAGCTCTCCAGGGACCTGAGTTCCCCAGGGCTGCCAGCAGAGGGCGTCATCTCAAACGCGCGGCGGAATGATGTTGGAGGTTCTTTGGCTAGAGCACAGAGAGCTGTCCCTGCTCTCTATGACCCGCCCAAGGGTGCCTATGGCCCGCCCAAGGGTGCCGCAGACAGTACTCATACTCTGTGAAATGTAACATGTTCTTGCCATGTGGTAAGTGCACGTGGTTCAGTGTCGGTGTAAAAATGTCCCTACAGCTGAGGGGGCTCCAGCAATAAAGGATGAGGCCCTGGTAGTCACCTCTCTCCTGGTCCTAGACACCTCTAAACTGCCCCAACTTGAGGCCTAGGGTAACAGGGGACTCGACTCAGGCTGGATTGCTAAGCCCCCAGCCTCCCTTCCCTTCTCAAAACAGGCCAAGTGAGTTTCTGAGTAAAAATGCATAAGCTCTGGTTCTCCAGCCCCCACCCAGTAGCACCTTCTCATTTATTTAGGGTGGTGACGGTTCTGATACATAGGGTCAGCTCTCTTCTCCAAACCTGTCTTCTGTATCACTTTGTGGTGAGGGGTGAGTCATCATTTGAACATATGTTGGACTTGGCCGTGAGGCTGACTTGATTCTGTGGGGGGCAGGCATTCAGTGATGGTAGAGGCTGGGAGCGCTCTCGTCTTAGCTTCTCTTCTAAGATCTGTCTCCTTGGGGCTTCCCAAGGAGCATCAGGGTGGTTTGACCCAGTGTAGTGTTACATATTTGTGGACAGACCTGCTCGTCCCCCTCTACTCCCAGCCACCTTCAATATGAATGTACATTGAAACAATCATATGATTGCTCTGATAACGTATGGCAGGGTTCTCTGAGAGTCGTCTTAGCCACCCTCCTGTATCTCCGACCCAAATGACACGGAAGTGTCTCTTACGTTTAAAGATCTCCCAGGAAGGAACGGTTCCTGCATTGTGATCTTATTTACCTTTTCTATCTTGTCGGTCAGGCGAGTCTTTGTATTTAAGCACTCCCACGCTCACTCCTGCTTCGCCATTCTCTACGCCTTCTTCAATATGGAATCCTGATTTCCTCTCTTCCCTCCTCCCTGTATGAGGAAAAATGAGATCCCAAGTTCCTGCAGAAGGGACAGTTGAGGGAGGGAAAGGCAGGGCCCTGGCTGAGTGCAGCCAAGGCTCATGCTGGCTTTCCTGACAGCTATTACCAGAGCATTTACGACACCGCTGAGAACATTAATGTGACCTACCCTGAAGGGCAGAGCCCTGAAGAGGACCTGAACTTTGTGACAGATACTGCCAAGGTAGCACCCACCCGGGCTGGGTGGGAGCGTGGGGAACACAGTGCAGACGGCTAGCGTGTTCGTGTTGGAGGTCAGAGGACCTGGGCCATTCAGCCACCTCCTCACCTACTACAGGCTCTGGCAGGTGTGGCCACGGTGCTGGGACGTGCGCTGTACCAGCTCGCAGGAGGAACCAACTTCAGCCACACCATTCAGGCCGATCCCCAAACGGTAAGAGCAAGTGGGCCCTGGGTCCTTTCTGTCTCTCTTTACACAGCAGGCTACCCCATCCTTTATCCTGGTCCCTTGCCTAGTTTCCCACACCTTGGCATTCAGCAGCCCTGGATGTGCAGGTGAGGATCACTGATGCCCCAGAGAGCTCTCGGGTGAGCCTCATCTGCATCCTGTGACCAGCCACCGCCTCCCCAACCCCAGTGTGTGGCCAGTCTGGTTCCTACCCCATGACTGGATCTGCACTAATAATTCTTTCCTTGGGCTCCAAGTCACAGGGGTCTCTCTTCTCCCTGTCCCAATCCTAGGTTACCCGCCTGCTCTATGGGTTCCTGGTTAGAGCCAACAACTCGTGGTTCCAGTCTATCCTCAGGCCGGACCTAAGGTCCTACTTGGGTAAGCACCTGGTGTGCTATGGGATCCTTAACGAAGGGAAGGATAGAGAAAAAGTCATCATTTTGATTTAATCTTTCCTTTCTCCTTTTTCCTATTTTCTTTCCCCCCTGTTTTCCTTTCTTCCTCCTGATATCTGTTGGATCCTTTTAACTTTCTCTTCTCTGGCTCCTGCCTGTCCCTGGGCTCTTCCTATCCCTGCCCATCTGCACCCCACCTTCCACCCACCAAATCCTCCCTTCCCTTGTGGTATCTGGTCAGGTGATGGGCCTCTTCAGCATTACATCGCCGTCTCCAGCCCCACCAACACCACTTACGTTGTACAGTATGCCTTGGCAAATTTGACTGGCAAGGTGATCGACCTTACCCGAGAGCAGTGCCAGGATCCGAGTAAAGTCCCCACTGAAAACAAGGATGTGAGTGGTAGTGGACATTGGAGGCGCCCCAAGGGTCCCCTTCCCTTGGGAAAGTTGGTGGATCTCCTAGGCCCAATTGGACCCAAGAGATTGGGACGGAGAGGTGGAGGGTTGCAGCCCTTTGAACTTGAGTATTGAAGAGGCAGTAACCTGGGTAAAAACGGACCATCTAGAGGGTAAAGGGAGTGAGAGAGAGAGGATCCTGTCAGCCCGTTTGCTGTGGCCTGTCTTCTGTGCAGCTGTACGAGTACGCTTGGGTTCAGGGCCCTTTGAATTCCAATGAGACAGACCGGCTTCCCCGGTGTGTGCGTTCCACGGCACGACTCGCCAGGGCCTTGTCCCCTGCTTTCGAATTGAAGCAGTGGGGCTCTACTGAATACTCTACATGGACTGAGAGCCGCTGGAAAGACATCCGCGCCCGGATATTTCTGATAGCCAGCAAAGAGCTGGAGGTGAGACACGGGTTGGGGAGGGTGGGGCGTGGGGGAGGTGGCAGAGGTCTATTTGACCTCTTTTTATTGCCTCTTGTCTCTTACCCCCTTCCATTCTCCCATTTGCCCCAGATTTGCCACAAAAACCTGCTGCAAATCTGTCCCTGGTCAGCCAGCATGCGCCATTAGGAAGCTTGTCTTCACTGATAGTTTACGTATGTGTTCATTCTGGACATATGTTCCCATGGAGACCCAAAGAGATATGCCTTCCCCTCTGGACCCTATGTAGCCCTTCCGCAGCTCCACTCCCATCCGGTATGTCCACGAGCCATCGCTAGGACGAGTCAATCTAATAACTTATTGAGCACCTGTCACAAGTGAGTCAGTCACGTAATTGGCCACAAGAGAATCAAAGTCGTGGGCCCTACCTCTGGATGCTTAAAATCTAAGTAAAAAAGGCAGAAGCAAGGACAGAGGTACTTTACTCCTCTTTCCAAATGGGGAGACGTTGCCTATGATTGCTCAGTACTTGGTGCTTGGAGCCAGCTCTGGAATTCCAGTGCCCTGGCTCCCAGCCCCAAGCAGTTATCCACAACTACACTGAGTTCTGAGAGCACCTTTCTCCTTCCCTGCCCACCCCCTCCTGCAGTTTATCACCCTGATGGTGGGCTTCGGCGTCCTCGTCTTCTCTCTTGTCGTCACCTACTGCATCAATGCCAAAGCCGATGTCCTTTTCATTGCTCCCCGGGAACCAGGATCTGTGTCTTACTGAAGAGGACCCCAGCTTTTCCTGCCAGCTCTGCAGTTCACTTCCTAGATCATCTATCCCACTGGGACATAAACCACTAGTTTGTCACTGGAACCTCTCTGGGCCTGGCTCAGACTGACATTAACATAAAGTGGAACTGCCCAAAAGAGACAGTGAGAGAGAAACGAGTTACCTGCCACCCCCATCTTCCCCTTCCCATCTCCCCTTCCCTGTGTCTTCTTCCTCACCCCTGCCAAATCCTGGGATGACAAATAGAAGCTTCTTGCTCCTGTTTTGACTCCTGGCTACCTACCCTAACTTTCCCTTCTTCAGGATCCCTCTTCTTTTTCTGTCCCACCTTATACCTCCTTCTGCTCCCCGCCCCTCGCCCCCTTCCTGACCAGGAAGGACTTGAAGGGGTGAATGCCAGGAACAAACTGCAAGGAAGCCCTGAGGAGGACAGGAGCCATCTGTGGGCTGAGCCTCCTGTCTCCCTCCTGCTGTCCTGTCTCAAGGCCCTTAGATGGCACATCAGGGTGGGTGTGCTGCTGGGTGGGTATCCCACCTCCAGCCCACAGTGCTCAGTTGTAATTTTTATTAAGCTGTAATATCTATTTTTGTTTTCTTTTTTCTTTTTGTGTGTGTACGTATACGTGTATACAAATACATAAGTAACGGGTCTCATTAAAACAGACTCTCCCACATGTCCTGTACCATTACATGTTATTCTTCCTGAGCCCCCTTGTTCAGTGATCCCAGATTCGAGTCGTGGAATCGTAACCTCACATGCTGTCTTTTGAGTCCCCAGAGAGCCCGAGTAGTAAGGCTCTGTCAACAACAGTGGAAGTTCTGGCAGAAGGGTTCCTTGTGGAGCCCTGGAATCCTGGTTTCCCTCTACAAGAGCGACGTTAGCACGGTTTCTTCCCACTTTGTATTCGACAGACATTTCTCTCCTTATCTGAGGCCCGGGCTGGGGTCCAGAGATGAAGGGAATACAGCAGCCTTGACCCTTGAGTAGCTCACATTTGGGCTAAAGGGAGAAACATACACTCACAACTAGGTGTAGTAAATGGAGAAATCGCAGCCTCTCCAGAGTGCTTTGGTAGCACATGGAGGGGTTCAGGGCAGTGGGGGTGGCATTTAGAAAGGCTGCAGAGAGGAGGAGGCACTTGGGTGGTGGTTTAGAGCTCACCAGGTGTGGAAGCACAGAGCCAAGAAAAGGCATGGCTCACGCTTGAGAATGGTAGGTTGTTCAGTGTTCCCGAGCTGTAAGCATCCGCAGGCAGGCTGGGGCCAGGTCACAAAGGCCCTTGGGTGGCACAGTAAGCGGTTTGTGCTGTCGGTGGGCATTTTGTAGACCAAAACGGGTAGTTTTGGACCTTCTAGAAAGGGAATCTCTGCTCTTTGGAGATACTCTCATTCCCTGGGTCTTCACAGAGGCAGAATTCTGGAGGATAGCAGAACTGCTAGATGATGGGCAGGGGCTGAGTCAACTAAGGGGGGACGCGAACCGGTAGGAGTGGCGCCTGAAGCCAGCCTTCTCCGCTAGCTGCTGGCCAAGGGCCTGTCTGCAACGTGCCTGAAGACAGCAGAGGTGGAAAAGAACTGGCCATTTTCAGAGTCCCAAGCACTCCTCTTAGTTTCCTGATTAGACTACCTTTTCAAATCCTGCTGAGAGGAGGTGATTTTTCTCGAGGTTTCTCTCCAAGTTCCCTCAGGGGGCATGTTTGGGGTTCTGGGATGTGGAACTATACCCCGCTGCTTCCCCTCCACCACACCCCTCCCAGTTTGAGCTGGAGAAGCTGTGCGCTGTGCTGGCGGGAGTTGAGCACAGCTGCCACCATCGCCTGGGCCCACTCCATGCCTCCCTCGGCCAACAGGTCTCCCAGTGGACAGAGTGCTAAGCTCCCTCATCCTGCTGGCAGCTTCTGGAAGCGAGGAAGTGGCTGAGAACCAGTGAGAGGGCTGAACAGGGAAGCAGAGGGTTAGGCAAAATCAGTGGATGGGGTGGGCATGAGAAGGGTACACAGGATGTAGGGTTTTCTGTCCTCCGGTCTCCTCCTAGGGAGGAATCTTCAGCACCAGCTTGTCTTCCGCCTTCCATGCTACCCCTGCCTCCCCCTCCCCCCCAAAAAAGAAATTACAAAACCAAAAAACATGTCTCCTGAGGAGACCAGGCTCCATGGAAGGGGCAAGAGATCCCCAGATGACCCATTGGGGCCCTTTTTCTGAGACCACAGTCTAACTCCTCCCCAGCCACCTCCTGTGTCCTGGAGACTGCGTGCGATTGGCTAGCAGCATCTTAGGGCCACAGGCTTAACTCGTTAGCCTCCCTCTTCCTGCTTGCTCCAGGCCCTGCTTACCTCTGTGCCGCCTTCTGAAATTTGTCATTTTCCAGCTCCTCCCTTGCCGACAGGGCTTCCATCCCTCCCTAATCCTACCCACTGCTAGTTCTCACTGCACCTTCTCTTCCACCCAACCCACGTGGACTGTTGAATAACAGACCACCCTGCTCCAGGACCCAGTCTGTCCTGTCTCTACCTCTTGTGACACCTGGTCCCTCGAGACTAGCACCGAAGGCTTTTCTATTAGCTGGTTTCTCTTTCCCAGCTTCTCTGAGTAAGGGGTTTACTCTTTTCTGTCTCCCACATCCCAGAGGCACATCCTGGGAGGAGATATTTTCACCCAGAGTCTGGTGTTCTGTACCAAGATTCCACCTTTTTCAAGATGACTTTGTTTCTTCCAGGGACCATATGATAAGCCCTGAGAAATTGTGTGTATGGCCTAACTCATTTGATAGATGGGGGAAACAGTAGCCCAGAGGAGTGACGTGGCTTGCTCAAGGTTACACAGCATATTAGAGCAGAGACTGGAACATTTCTTACATCTGCACTGGCAGCTACAGTGGTAATAAACATTTATTGAGCCTCACTACAGGCAAGGCACTCTGTCCCAGCATCGTAAAAGGGTATGAGATATGGCACCTTCCCTTAGAGACATAGGATCCAGAGTCTAGATGGCTGGATGGGACATGACACGAGATAAATAATAACCAGGCCAGGCACCATATGTTCCATGCAAAATCAGTGCTATAAAAAGGTTCTACCCGAGTTCAAAGGATGGAGGGTTTGCTTTGGGTGGGGCCAGTAAGGAGAAGCTTCATGTTGTTGTGGGAAGAGCTCAGGACCAGATTTTCTGGAGTGCCTCTAGTGCTCTGTGTGACTTTGGAAAGGGCACTCCCCTCTCTGGGCCGCGGTGTTCTCATTTGCACAAAGTGGAGGCAGACGAGGCTGCTGTCTGAGGCCCCGCCCTGCTCTGACAGTCAGCCTCTCTTCCCTTCGCCCTTTCACCCTAAACCCCTCAGGGCAGCGGATGGCTTGAAGGGTCGGCCAATTCATGAGCTTTTGAAGGTAGTTAGAAAGTTCTCCCACTGGAGAGGGAGGCCTGGGGGGCACTGATTGCCCTCTAACCCAGGGACAGTAGACTGCGGGTAGTGGCATAATGTGGTAGAAAAGCCATCCTGAAACTCAGCATCCCATCCTCAAAAAAGCTTGGTGGGAGTTGTTGAGTTGGTGGGAGTTTGGGAAGCAGAGAGCCTCTTGGAAGGTCAGGGTCCATGTGGGCCTCAGGTCAGCTTTTGATTCCTTTCTGAGTCCCACACTCAGAAGGTAGAGGGGTTGGCACACCCCTGTTGTTGAGAAGGGCAGCTGGAGCCCCTGTTCCCAACCAGAAGAACGTGGGACAGGAGCGGAGGGGGCATCTCAGGAGGCTTGAGGACATGATGCAACTGTGAGTAAGTCTTACCAGCCTCTGGCTCCGGCTGGCTGGCTGCTCAGGGGCTGGGGGCCAGGACCCTAGGGTCCCCTGTCTCTCTCCCCATCAACTGAGGAAGAGTTAGGGAAACTGGAGGGGAAAAAGGAACAACAGAGATGAAAGAGGGTATCTGGGAAAAGAATAAATGAGTGAAGGGCAAGTGGAAGTAGGCAATCCTTGATGGGCTGAAGGAGGGAAGGAGGCTGGGAGTGCTCTGAGGGAGCTGAGCCCGAGGGGAGAGAGGCCAGGCGGGTGTGCTGCGGGGGTGGGGGGAGTGGGCCCAGAGCTGGTGGTGACAGATGGGTGGACACAAAGAGGAGGGCTTCTGGGAAGACAGATGGATGGGGGAGGGAGGAGGAGAGGTGGGGGGGCAGTGGTCGGAGGAGGCCTAATGAGATTGGGATGGGCTTGGAGCTGGGGAGAGGTGAGCAGAGAGGAGAGAAGAAAGGAGAGGCTGCCTTAGGAGACAAAGGCGACAAGGCCTAGGGGGCCGGGGGTGAGAGAGGGCTCAGGGCCTGGCGCTGAAAAGTGGCTTCCAGCAGGGCTGGAGGCAGAGAAGGGGACAGATTGTGGAGACCCGCTGTCACCTAGAGGCACAGAGAGGTGGAGACAGGGAAAGACAGACTGAGGGAGAACACGTGGAAGCAGACAAGGAGGGAACTTCAAAGAGGGAAGAAGATCCAAGACGAGCCACCGCTTCCCAGGAACATAACAGATCCTGCCCAGGAGCTCCTGTGACCCAGAACACACATGATAACACCCCCGCCCCGGGCCACTCCCGGGACGGGTCGCGCAGTGTGGCACAGTGAGGGTTAATGCCGTCTGCTCTCTCTGCCAGCCGCTTGCCTGGTTGGGTCCCCAGGGCTCCCCACATATGTCACCCCCTCTCCTGCCAAACCCACGGCTTCCCAGCTCCTCCAGGCCCTGCCCCCACCCTCAAGGACCAGGCCCCCTGCCCCCATGTCTTCCCTACATCCCAACCTCACTCCCCCACCATCTAACTCACAGGCAGGCAGTGTGGCGATGAAAAAAGATGGGGAGTAACAATCTGAAAAATTGAACACCTATCAAATGCAAAATAACACTAAACCACAGAGCCCCACTCATCCTCCCACCCCCTCCGCATCTTCCTGCCCTGCTTACAGCAAAGACCCCAACACAACCCCCAGGGTTCTCCTCCCCCCGCGGGGCCTGGAGCTGCCGGCAACCTGAGTTGACCTCAGAGCTCTCCCCAGCCTCCCTCAATCATCATGCCTCATATACACGCATAGACGATTTCTTGCCACCTTTGAATCACTGCAGAAGTGTAAGGGTTTGGGGTACCTAGCACTTTCCCACACACGGTGGGACAAAAACCCTACAAGGAAGGCAATATTTTTCCCATTTCACAGATGACAAAATAGGTTCAGTCAAGGTTAATGATGTGTCCAGGGAATCCCCTGGTGGTCCAGTGGTTGGGACTTCATGCTTTTGCTGCCGAGGGCCTGGGTTTGATCCCTGGTTGGGGAACTACGATCCCACAAGGCTGCGCAGCCGAAAGAAAACGGTTAATGATGTGTCCAAGGTCACCAGGACTCGGACCCAGATCTACTGGCCCCAAGTTCAGTAGAATTAGTAGTTCCTCCCACCACTCCATGCTTTTAGCTCCTCCTCTTTATCATACGCTATGTCCTTTTTAGCTACACCCCTTAGGTGCAAAAACTGAATCCCTGAGTGAACACTGGGACTGGGGGCCCCAGAGTCCAGGACCCTGGAATGACAGATGCAGAGGAGGCAGACAGAGGTGGTCCCAGAGCACTCTCCCACCCCCATGTAACATCAACCCTCAGCTTGCACTGGGCACAGCCTGGGCTGAGTGCTTCAAGGATGGAGGTTGCAGGGTTGAAGTATCTGATCCGAACTGCCTAAAACGAGGGAGGCCGGGAACAAGGATTTGGTTTCTCTCTCCCATCTCCACCCCACCAAGGTTCCCTTCTGCTTCTACAGTCTCTCCAGGTTCTGTTTCTGTTTTTCTCAATGTCTCACGCTTGGGGAACCAGGCCTCCCCATTTCAGTAACAGTCCCTCATCTCTATAGCTGTTTGTCGTGTCTCCCCTCCTTGTCTCCCTGTCTCCAGTATTTTTTTGTTTCCTCACAACTGTCTGCACTCTGCTTCCCACATGTCTGTATATCTCCACCCTGTGTTGGGGCTTCCCTCAGGACCCTCTCCCAGTAACAGTACCTGTCCATCCCTGAATATCCGTGTTTTCTCCACGTCCATAATTCACCCAGGTCTGTGTCTCCCTAACCATCTCCTCTTTTCATGTCTCTCCCCATGTCTCTATCCCCCTGTATCTTGCATCCCGAATCTTCCACAAAGCCTTGGCAACCTGGCAATTCTGCTCCCATCTTCTCTCTTCTATCTCTCTGTCTCCCCTACATCTCCATCTCCCCGTAACGAGTCTTCCCATTTCTCTATATCTTCCCCATGTCTGTAACCTCATGACTCTGTTTTCTCATCTTGTTCCTCTCTGTGTGTGTCTCGACATCTCCCCACGTCTCCCCCTTCATTTCCTCTGCTTCTTCTCCATCTCCCATTTGTTCCGTATCTCTCCTCTCCTCCATGGCCCTCTCTCCTGAGTCTCTCTGTCTCCCAATTTTCTTGGATGAGGTGGAGGGCAAGAGGGTGGGGGAGGTAGGATTGTTGTTGCTGGGGGCTCATTAGGTAGAGATTGTTTTTTAATCAGCACCATGGCAATGATGATGCAAGAACTGAGATGCCACCTGATCCCCTGCCCCCCAGCCCCCCTCCTCAAGCCTCCTTTCCCCTCCAGCTCAGCCAATCTGCTGGCACCTGGGCACCTGTCTGGGCCTGCCCAGGTGGGAGTTGGCACCTCCCAGACCTGGGGGTGGGGGAGCTTGGGGAAGAAGTACAGGACTCCCCTTAGGGAATGCCTTACCCTGGAGAAAGCCCAGAAAAGGTTGATCAGCAACAGGGAAATGGCAAATGCTTCCAAAAGCCTGCAGGTGGACTGTGCTCCTACTAAGGTCCAGACCCATTACGTGCATTATCTCGCTTAATCTCCTTGGCAACCTAAGCGGCAGCTATATTTAATCCCATTTTACAGAGAAGGAAGGTTGAGGCTCAAGAGGTTGAGTTACTCATCCAAGGTCACACAGCCGACAAAGCCGTCTTCACTGTAGCACTGTAGCCGTCTCTGCAGTCCTCCCAGCCATGGTTCCTTCTCGATATTCACAGAGGTTCAATGAAGACATTCAACAGCTGAGTGGGGAAGAGAACTTCAGATACGGAAATGTAGCCCACTGCCTCTGTTCTTCCCTTGCTCCCTGCTCCTGCCACCCTGTATCTCACACACACACACACACACACTCAGACATGCACGCACATGCACACACAGGCTGGAGGCAGCTGAGCTATTGATGTGAACTTAATCAATGCCCATTTGCATATGATTTTGTAGCTAGTTTTCTTATTGCTCATTTGATGCCCCAGCATGCTTGAAGCCTGCCTGGGTGCCCTGCCGTCCTCCCCCAGTGTCCTTCCAACCCTGGTTCCTCCTCTCCCTGCACTCCTGTATCCTGCTCCTTTTAGCCTTTACCTCTTTCCTCCTGAGAGCCCCCAATTCCCAGTGGGTCAGGTTGGGCCAGCCAGCCTAGAAAAACTCCTTGTAGGATCTGTGTCAGGAAACTGACCCCACTCCTTCCCTGGTGATTGGGTAGGTGGGAGGCTGGAGGCTGGGATAAGAGGGTGTGGGGTGATTGAGTCCCAGGGTGACAAGGGCAGGGGCCTGAGCAGTAGCCACAGGCAGCCTGGCAAAGGGGCTGGTGGGAACCAGCTTTACGAAGAATGAGAGCTTGGTGAGGGCAAGGACTCTAGGGACCTCTTCTGCGTTTTCGTGCTGTCCACTTGCCCTTTTCTCAATCTCCCTGTTAGTACCTTGGAGAGCCTTTTTCCCAGGGAAAAGGAGATGTGGGAAGGGGCTGTCAAAACCCAGCTGGGACTCAGAATGGGACCATGGCACTTAAACCTGGCTTGCTGGGGGCCTCTGTCCCTGCTGCCTCTGGTGTGGGAGACTGAGGGGTTTCATCTGTGATCCTGCCCTGGCTCTCGCCCCAGCCCCACCCCTTCCCCAGCTCTCCATTTCTTGCTTATGAAATATGCATGGAGAACAGATGTCCCTGCTCCCCCACTCCTCGCCCCCCCCAGGGCCAGCCCCACCCCCAGCTCCCAGGGGGGTTCCCAGATCCCTCTGCCAATGGCTGCCTGGCCTTACTGTTTAATATTGATAAGGGGGGGGGCTGGGCCAGCCAATGGAAAGCTGGGGGTGTGTGTGTGTATCTCCATATATATACATAGGGCTGGGCCAGCTCAGGTGTGTATGTGTCTGTGAGCGTGTGGTGTGTGTGTGCGTGTGAGTGCGGGTGTCCCCAGTACCTAGCCAAGCTCAACCCCTCCACCTGGGCCCTACATCCCCAACATGTGTACCCCTCTCCTATGCCCCGGAGCCTGTTCAGCCACGCCACGCTGCCCCGGAGAGGTCTAGAAAGCTGGTCAATAACTTTGCAGACGGATGAGCTCTGAGCAGCCAGAGGAGACTGGGGCTGTCAACGCTGCCCCCCTGTCCTGCCAGCTTGGATCCCCTCACAGGCTCCTCCTAGGTAAAGGGGGAACCAAAGGCTGGGGAGGGGTGGGCGTGTCCCTCCCACTCTCTGGCTCAAGTCCCCTCCCAGAGCCTCCCTCTAGTTTTCTCTCACGCTGTGTCTCTCTCTGTCCCTGCACCTCCCTCTTCCCCACTTCTCCCCTTTGACTCTTTGTGCCTATCTATTCTCAGTCGGGTTGGGGATGGCAGAAGTGGGGCAGGAAGTCCTATCCTGGATGCTTGGAATTCTGATCCTCGGAACCTGCAACTTTGAAACCAGAAGTGGATTTTGGGGTGAGGACTGACTTGATGGGTGAATAGGAGCTGCTGCCAGGACAGGAGCTGGGGAAGACAGTGGGTCCAGGTGGAAATGGGACTGGGGTCAGATCGGGAGCAGAAGCGGGGAAGGGAGGGCCAAGTGATCAGGGATGAAGGAACATGGGGACCAGGCAGGGCTGTGATAGATGTGCCGAGAGCCCCGTAGCTGAATTCCTGGGTCATGGGTGTGGGGAGTTGGTGCACTAAACACATACTGGGAGGTGCTGACTTCGGGGCCTCCCACGCTATTGCCATCCATCCCCTCGTGTTTCTTTGGACCCTGGAATATGCGGTGTGTTCTAAATTTCAGCACTCACCCCCGTCTGTTTTGTGTTATGGCTGTGTGTGTACATGCTGTCAGATATTGATGATCTCACACCCCCAACCTCAGAGCTTACTGTTAGTGGGCTACTCATTTGAACCTGTTTTCTGCATGGTGGGGCGGGGCAAGGCTGGGGAGTCCTGACCCTTGTGAAGGTGTCCATCAGGCAGGAGAACCCGGACTGGTGAGGAAGGGGATATGGTGATTGCGAAGGAACCTCTGTGCTTCTGTTTCTGCCACTTTAGTCTGGCTGAGCTCACAGTGAGTGGCCCACTGTTCCCACTTGACATTCCCCCACAGCAAAGCCCTTTCCCCAGCCTTCCCCCGACCATGTTCCTGCTGCCTCTCCCTGATTTCCTCTGGTCTCAGGGACAAGCAAGCTTCTCCAAGCCCCAAATGGTGGCCTCCAAAAGCTACCCCTATCCGTCTCTGCCCGCCACATCTGAACTGGCCTTGGGCTGGGGGAGGATGTGGAGTGGAAAGCTGATTATGTTCCCTTTCCCCAATCTTCCTTGCAGAGTTGCCAAAACGGCCAGGGAATGGCAAGGGTTGAGGGTGTTGAGGACAGAGCTGGAGGAAGGGACTGTCCTGAGCAGGGGGATTGTGGCCAGAGGAGATACCTCCCCCTGATTCTAGTGGTCGGGGTGGTAGGATCTGGTGTCTGCAATGGTCCTGTTTTGGGGTTTGGGGGCTGGGAGGGACTGAACTGGGCAGCTGTGCCAAGCTCCATATGCCCCAGTCCACTCTACAAAAGGCAGTCTGCGTGTTTATCATCCTCTCCCCTCCACACACACACACATACAGAAGCAGCCAGGGTGGAGACAGGCCCTGGGAGGGAGGGGATGGTAGGGCCAAGGCTTGCAATGCTCCCCTCACAACTGGGAAAGGTTTAGAGCCACAGCCAATCTCTCTTGCAGCTGTGGCTCCAGTCTCACTCAGTTCCCCCCGCCTTTTTAATTATTAAAAAAAAAAATCATTGTGATAAAAACATATAACATAAAATTTACTATTTTAAGTGTACAGTTCAGTAGTGTTAAGTATATTCACATTGTTGTGAAACAGAGCTCCAGAACTTTTTCATCCTGTAAATCTGAAACTCTATACCCTTTGAGCAACACCTCCCCTTCCCCACCGTCCCCTCAGCCTCTGGTAAGCACCATTCTACATACTGCTTCTATGAAGATGAATACTTAGATATATCATATTAGTGGAATCATACAATATTTGTGTTTTTGTGACTCGCTTATTTCACTTAGCATAATGTCCTCAAGGTTCATCCATGTTGTAGCATTGTGACAGGATTTTCTTCCTTTTTAAGGCTGAATAATATTCCATTGTATGTGTATGCCACATTTTCTTTATCTGTGTATCTATTGATGGACATTTGGGCTGTTTCCGTATCTTGGCTATTGTGAATAATGCTGCAAAGAACATGGGGATGCAGATATATCTTCAAGATCCCAACTTCAATTTCCTTAGACATAAACACAGAAGTGGGATTGCTAGATCATATGGTAATTCTATTTTTAATTTTTAAAGGAACCTGCATACTGTTTCCATAGCAGTTGCACCATTTTACAATCTCACCAACAGGGCAAAGGGTTCCAATTTCTCTCCACCCTTGCCAACAACTGTTATTTTCTGGGGTTTTTTTTTTTTTTAATAGTAACCATCCTAATGGGTATGAGGTCATACATATCTCATTGTGATTTCGATTTGCATTTCTCTGATGATTAGTGATGTTGAGCATCTTTTCATATGTTTGCTGGTCATTTATATATCATCTTTGGAGAAATGTCTTCAAGCTCTTTGTCCAGTTTTTAATCAAGTTATTTAGTTTTTTGAAGTTGAGCTGTGGGAGTCCTTTATAATATTAACCCCTTACATCTATAGGAATTGCAAATAACTTCTCCCATTGCCTTTTCACTCTGTTAATTGTGTCCTTTGATGCACAAAAGTTTGTAGGTTTGATGTAGTCCCATTTGTCTATGTTTGCTTTTGTTGCCTGTGCTTCTGGTGTGACATATAAGAAATCATTGCCAAGTCCAATGTCATGAAGTTTTCCCCCTGTGTTTTCTTTAGGAGCTGCAGTTTTAAGTCTTACACTTAGGTCTTTAATCCTCTTGCTCAGTTTTATCCTGACCCTGTCCTTCTCATTGCTTCTTCTCCTTTCAAGTTGCCGACTTTCTGGATCTCTTCCCTTCTCTCCATCTTTCCTCTTACTCCTTGACACCATGGCCTCCTGCCTGTCTCTCCTGCCTCACTGCCTCCACCCCTCCCCATGTTTCTGCTGTTCTTTCCCCAAGCTTACCTTCCCCAAGTACCTCCCCCTCTCCCAGCCCATCTTAAACCTTCCTTAACCCTCCCCATCTCTGAGTTGTCCCCTCCTTCCTCCCTCTGCCCTTACCAATTTCCCCTTCTCTCTTCCAGGCTCCCGACCAGAACGCTGACCATGGAACCCTGAAGTGGCTCTCACTTCCTTGAGCTCAGTGGCAGACCCCACCACCCCAGGCCCTTCCTGCCCCTCCCGCAACCAGCTTTCAGGCTCCCAGAGGGAGGGGTGGGGAGGGGATCCTGATCTCACAGGGCGAGGGGCATCCGTCATGATGCTCAACTCAGACACCATGGAGCTGGACCTGCCTCCCACCCACTCTGAGACCGAGTCAGGCTTCAGCGACTGTG
>NW_020172011.1:2020815-2043972 GCF_003031525.2 Neophocaena asiaeorientalis asiaeorientalis
GGAGTAGAAGAGGCTCCAGTCCTGGAGCCAGGAGAGCCGGGCCGGAAAGACCTGCAGCACCTGAGCCGTGAGGAGCGGCGGCGCCGGCGGCGCGCCACAGCCAAGTACCGCACGGCCCACGCCACGCGGGAGCGAATTCGCGTGGAAGCCTTCAACCTGGCCTTCGCCGAGCTGCGCAAGCTGCTGCCCACGCTGCCCCCCGACAAGAAGCTTTCCAAGATTGAGATCCTGCGCCTGGCCATCTGCTACATCTCCTACCTGAACCACGTGCTGGACGTCTGAACACTGCCTGCCTCCTGCCCTGGATTCACTCCTGTCCCCGGGGCTTCGCTGGGGTCCCTCCTCACCGCTCACTGCTTAGAACGGCCTCTCCTCCCTGCGTCCCTGTACCTTGGCATAGCATGTACCCACTGGCCCCGGGCCCAGGCAGAGTGCCCACCGGTTCGATTGGTCGAAGGAGACTTCCTTTTACTCACCTAGGCAGCCGGAGGGCTCTTCTCGTGGGTACCTTCTACAGTTTGTGGTTGGGACCCAGCCGGTTAGAAACGTTTTTGCTTGGGTGGTGGGTATACAGTCTTGGAATCTCCCCTTGGCTCGCTCATGGGCTGCTGCCTCTTCTACTCCTACATCCAAATTTTCAGAGACACACCCCCTTCCCCAGACTCCGACTCTGTCTCCCATCCTGTTTGCACCCTGTTGCAGCTTCTCCTGCCCATGGTAGAGGGGGGGCATGGGAACAGGAAAGGGGAAGGCTGGGGTTAGAGGGTGTGGGCTTTTTCTTAGACATCTCAGTCTAGCCCTTGGGAGGCAGGGGCATGGTGAGGTAACTCCTGTGAGGGGAATCTCAGTAGCTGGGGATTATGGAAAAACTCTTCCTGTTTTCTATCTTGTTCCTGAGGCTTAGCATATACAGACCTCGGATCTTACTTGGTAGTGAGTGCCTTGCCCTCTCTGAGCTATTTGGCCCCCTCCCTATCTCCTCTCACCCCAACCATCCCAATTTTCTTCTTCTTTGTGTGCAGCTAGAGAAAGGGAACCTAGATCTTGGGGTAGGGGGTGATGTCCCCCAAATCAGCCCAGAGTATCTGCAAAAGGCCCAGGCAGTGAGTGGGCCAAATCTCATGTCTGCTTCCTCCATCCCAGTCCACCACAAAGATGTGCAAAACCCACACTGATTTCTCCCTCGGATGCAGGGGGGATGCCCTATTGTTGCCCTCTGGGAAAGCTCAGCTCTCCCGACCCTAGGACCTGTTTATTATATTTTTTCTGCTTCCTTAAGCTGCCTTTAGCAAGGGAAGATACCCCTCTACCCCATCCCACCTCGTGGCTCTCTGCGCTACCCCCATGTTGCTGAGCACCCCCTGCTCAGTAGCCCAGGGTCCGTGGCAGAACGAAGGGCCTGAGGACCTGTGTAGAAGAGATGAGCTCACCGCACTTCCCATGCTTCCACATCCCTCGCACCAAACTCCTAGCTCTACAAGGATATTATTTATTTACGTATTTATTTATTTATTCATCTATTTATTTACTTATTTATTTATAAATATTACTATTTATTGCCAAGTCGTGCACTTTGGGGTCGAGTGAGGGAGCTCCTGGCTGTCCTAGCCAGGTCTCTCTTGCTTCCTCCCTAGTTATTCCCTTCCCTTTCTTGCTCCTTCTGTAACTCCAGGTGTGTGTGGGGATCCCTTTTGCTCACCACACCCATATCCCTTCCTGGGATCCATCTGTCCTGACACCCCAGTCCTCTGGGATGGCGCCCCTCCCCCACTTCCAGGGCTCCTGGATCCTTCTTCAGCTCCCTCCATCCCCAGACAATCCCACGCCAGTCCTGCCTGCTCCTTTTCTCTCTCCATCCCTCTCCCATGACCCTCACTTCTTCCTAAGACCCCCAACAGTGGGCCCTAAAGGTCTGTGTTCTGTGTCCTGTGTGTGATTTCCTCCTGTTGCAGTTCTGATTTCATACAAAAAGAAGAATTAAAGTGACCTCGTTCTAGCACCAGGTACAGCTGTGGATCATTCAATTGGGTTGGGAAGCTGGACTGCAGGTTATGACAGAGTGGGCATTGAGGGTCCCAAGCTTTGAAGGCTTTCCTGATGGGATCATGAGAGCTCACTATGGTGAGCAAATGAAAAAATAGAGAAGGGGTCACAGAGTAAACAGGTGCAGGGGAGGGTGTAACAGGTCCCAGGCCTCTCCACCTAAAGTGCCATGTACTTCCATCTTGGCACCCACTGAGTGAAACTTTCTGACCCCTCTGATGTTATGCTTCTGCTCCTGGTCTCTATGGATCAGGGAATGAGCTGAGTGTCCCAGTGGAACCCAAGTTAGACATGTGTCTGTGGGTCCACGTTGCTGGGTTATGAAACATTTCATGCCATGGCTATGAAACATGGCCTTCCCCATTATTGTCTCTGAGCTGGATCAAAATTCCTTGCAATCACGGTTCTTGGCCCATTTTGTGGTCCCCAACTTTCAGATACTCGAGAGAACACAGTGGAGGACCTGGTACTAAGAGAAGAATAGGAAAAGGGATAAAAAGTAGTGCTGAAGGAATATCAAAGGAATCCTGGAAGGGACTCTAAAATCAATTTATAGATGAGGAAACTAGAGCCCAGAGAGGAGAAGGAGCTTGCCCGAGGTCACACAGTTAGTTAAGGGCAGAGAGAAGGTTCAAACCCCGGTTCTTTTTGTCCTATACTGCCAATGCCCCTCTGCTTCTCTGAAATGAGCCAGCCTGACAGGTGACACTCCATGGACTCCCTATTTTAACAGGAACTTTGATAAACTAGAGAGTATTCAGAGTTGTGCGGCCAAGAAGACAAAAGGTCTGGAAACAGCTTCACAGAAGGAATAGTTGAAACACTGAGGATATGTGTCTTTACAAGAATAGGTTTAGGGACAATATGATACCCATCTTCAAATATTGAAAGAAAAAACAAAAACAGACATTCTATGTGGTCCCAGGAGGCAGAACAAAGACCAGTAGGTGGAAGTGATAGGAAACAGATTTTTAACTCCAAAAAGCGTTGCAACATCTGGAGCTGTCCAGCAGTGGAAGCGCCTGCCTCAAGGAGGAGGAGTCCAAATAGACAGGCTGAAGAAAACACTGTAGGCAGAGTTACCAGGGAGCCATTCCTGCCAGTGAAATCCTGGCTAGGTGAACTTGAAGATCCTTTCCAAACTTTAGAAGGCTGAAGGCCTTCTGAGAAGGCTGAATGCCAGCACTGGGAGGAAGAGGCTGAGATGTCCTTCAGTCTCTGAAGGGTGCTGTTTTCATCTCTGATGGGCAAAGACTGACATCAGCAGCAAGAGGGGTTTGAGTTAGACTTAGGGAAGAACTCCCATACGGGAAGAGGTTGACATCTTCCCTCCCCCATCTGATTTAGATGAAATGTACTCTGCCCAGAACCTGGCAAGAGGGAGGGCTGAACAGAGACCACGGAGAATCTGAGGACTACAAGGGGCCAGGGTGGGAAGGGAGCACAGAAATTGCTGAATCCAACACTTTTGTTTGAAAGGCAGGTGAAATGCTGTCCACAAAGGTGATGGGACTCACCCATGATGGCGGACCGGGGTTACCTGGCCCCAAGTGCTTTTCGCCTTCCACTGCACAGCAGCCTCAGTCCGCTGAGCGCCCTGCCTCCCTCTCATCACTTTGCCCCGCTGGAAAGCAGAAGGGGTTACTGGGCCCCTCCCCACAGGGATCCCTTAGGGCCTGGGGATGGTGAGAGGGGGCGGCTGCAGCTGTTCTACTGCTAGCTCCGAATTTCTTCAGATAATCAATTGGCCTCGGCTGCCGTTCTGCTCCACAGGATGGGAGAAGGAGGTGGAGAGTGGAGGGGGAAGGGAGCAGGGGACCAGGCCCTGGGAGAGGAGACTGTCAGGGAGATGGAAGTCCCTGGATGAGGGTAAAAGAGAGCGCTCCGGAGCTAGCACTCAGGGAGGAGGGAGGAACAGAAGGTTAGAAGAGGATGCATCTGGGGGCCCTCATTTCACAACCTCCAAACCCCAGCAAGTGGGCCAGTGGGGTGGGGGAGGGGCGGTTGGGGGGCACCTGGCAAGTGGGGCTCTGGCACCTCACCCCTCCCTCTTCTAGCCCCTCCCCATCATGCCCCTTTGAGCCTTCCATGCCCTCTTCCATCCCCAGTTACCGCTGGCCTTGACCCTCCCATGCTGTCTGTCATAATTGCTCCCCTCTGACCTTTTTCTCAGAAAACCCCACCCCCAGTGACAGAGCAGACAGCAGGGCCCCAGGGGTTTGAGAGAATGGGGGGGACTTCTTAGCCACTCCTCCCTCTCCTCCCCTTACACACACACACACACACACACACACACACACAGTGTAGGCTGCCAGGCATATGGCCCCTTTGTACCCACACAATGGAGGCCCTGCCTGTGCCCCTTTCCAGTCTGGGCACAGGGCTCCTCTCCCTCATTTCACCCACCTTCCTTCCTTCCCAATGCAGTGCCCGACTTCTCTGCCTTCTCTTCTTCCTCTTTCTGGAAGGCCCCTTAGGCCACCCCCTTCCTTCATCTTTCTGAATCTTTCTTGCTTTCTTATGTCCTTTCCTAAGCTCTTGAAATCCAGCTGGGTAAGGATTGGGGACAGAAGAAAGAAGCTAACAGGAAGGTTAGTCCTCAAATGCTAGTTCACCAGAGAGAAGAAGGAAGAGAGCAGAGAGGGAGTTGGGGAGAAGGGAGGCAGTGTGGTGGCCGCAGCAGAAGCAGCAACATTGTGCTAGAGGAGAGAGAAAGCTCATACCAGGCAGCCGGAGGACGTGAGTCCCAGCTCCATACTTACCTTTTGTGCTTTGTGCCATAATGAGCAAAGCACATGCCTCCCTGGGCCTCAACTTCCTCATCTGCAAAAAGGGGAAGATAATAAGACCTGCCTCAAAGGCGTGTTATGAAGGTTAAACAAGATCATCGTGGCAGTGCTTAGCATGATAAGTTCTCACTTAGGGTACCACAGGGGCAGCGAGTAAAAGGGCCAACCTGTACTGTTGCACAGTCTGTGCACTGTACAATGTGCCAGGCCAGGGCAGTGAAGGGGCCTGATATCCAGCTCTTGTTCCGCCACACCAGTTGTGCCACTGGTGCCAGTGAGGATGCATGCATCCTTCAAGAGGTGACCTTAGAATCAAGTCCCTCATGTGGGCTCCTGAGCATCAGTCAAGAGTCCAACCAAAAACTTAGGAGTCCTGACCGCTTTGGAAACCAAGATAGAGTGGGAGGGGACAAGAGGCTGTGGATCCCTTAGCTCAGGCTTCTCTGGAGAGTTGGGTAGAGCTAAACTCTGAAATCTGCTAAACTGAGGATGGAGACATAGCAGCTGAGGAAAAGCGGGGTGGGTGCTGAAGAAACAGAAAAAGAGGGAGACCTGGGTGGGGGAATATGATCAGAACGCTGTGCTGGGCGGACCTATTGCTCCTCCTCTTCCCCTGTTCCCTCCCTTAAGCAAGTTTCTCTAAGGCAGGTCTGATTATTGCTTATGGAGCACTGCCCCCTGCTGTCCGTGATTAGAGATGTTCTCACTCTTCCCCCTCTCTGGCTGGGAGCTGCTAAGAAATGGGAAATGAGAAGATGGTGCTAGACTGGGGACAAAGGGTGAAGGAGATGTGGTGGGACCTGCAACCCAAAGTTCTCTTCTTGTCAGAGGTTTCTGGAAGGTGGATGAGGGTTGATTGCTGTCTAGGGATAAATGGTGTTTCATTTACATATATTAATGGTTTATAATTTTCGGATTGATTTTTTCCTGTGTCCATTTCATTCAGGGTATGTGTGTGTGTGTGTGTGTGTTCTACTCTGAGGGTGCTTGCCTGCTTCTGTGGTCTCTGTATGCGCATACATCGGTGTGCTTGTTTTTGTGCCATTTTTCATGTTGGAATCTGAGTGACAACTGTCAGGTATGGCACGGAAACCTGAGGCTGTTTAACTTCCTCTCCTTCCCTCTAGGTTTTTTGTTTTGTTTTGTTTTTTACTTTTTATTGGAGTATAGTTGATTTTTACAATGTTGTGTTTGTTTCAGGTATACAGCAAAGTGAATCAGTTATACATATACATATATCTACTCTTTCTTAATATTCTCTTCCCATATAGACTATGACATCCTTCCTTCTAGGTTTTACCTCTGCCTTCCAGCTCCATCAGCCACATGGTTATTTACAAGTGACAGACTTTTGCTGGCTTCTGCCCTGCTTTGATCATTCCAAGAGCAGAGCCTTGTTCCGCTTTAACCTGGGACTCTTGGGTTTAACCTGCTTCCCGAGTGAAGTGAGAGGAGAGAGAGAGCCCTGAGATCAGCACCCCTTTGCCATCCACCTCTCTGCTGTCCTTACTGGCATTTAAACTCCAGCCTTCTCCTTTTACAACCTTGTAGCTGTCTCCTTCACCAGTCACTCCCATTTTATTCAGTGCACCATACATTTATTAACTAGCCAATGTGTGCCTGACACTGTTCTAGGTTCTGAAATACAGGCCCAGGCTCTCCTCAGTATCTACTGGGGAGACAGACATGGAAACACATCCGTTTCCTGAGGGTGAAAAGCATATGCAAGAATCAGAAGTCAGTATGAACTCAGAGGGAGTGCTGGGGAAGGAGGGAGCAGGTAAAACCTGAGCTGGGCTTCAAAGACGGAAAGAGATTTGCCAGGTCTGTGAAAGTGCTTGCAGAAAATTCTGCGGTGTGCTGTCAGGAGCCCCCTTTGCAAATTTTCTCCTTCACTGGACAGGGCGTTCACCTCCCCAGATGCAGGAGTGTTGACTCACAGCCGAGGAATCTCTCTCCAGGAATTGCCTTTGGAGGAGGAAAGCTGCCTTGCTTAAGGCTGCACTCCCTCCCTAGGCAGTGTACATGCAAGGGCTGCTTGGTGCATGGGGCTACACAGCCCCATTCCAGGGACAACCATGAAGGGCTGTCCCAGCTTGAGATCGCCCATGGGATTGCCAGAGGCCTCTACTGCAATCCCATTGCATTTCAGTTTAGCTTTCTGCTTAATACAGCCTCTCTCACACCTCACAGGTATTGTCTCCTGAAAGCATCCTCCGGCATACACCTCAGAGTGTAAGAATCTCTTTCCCAGGGAAGTCTACCTGAGACAGCGATATTCCAGGTAGAATGCACTGTAGGTACGAAGGCATGGAGGCCTGAGGAGGCTTTGTGAGCAAGTGCACACCATAACCAGTTTGGTATTGTTAGGACATAAAATACAAGGGGCTGGTGGGACAGGAGAGTGATGGAGAACGGCGGGAGAGGTAAGCAGGGGCCAGGCAGGAGAGGCCTTATGTGTTATCCTAGGGAGCTTGTCCTTCGCCACATAAGGATGGGAAACCAATAAATGTTGTCAAGTAGGGTGGATAAATGCCGTCAGATTTACATTCTAGAAATGTCACTTTAAGGACGGTTCTGAAGACAGATGAGCAAGGGTAAGATCTGTGCAGGGAACAGTTTTAGAAGGCTATTGCAAGGTCAGCTGAGAGAAAAAGAGAGTCTGTTTAAGCAGTGGCAGAGGGAATGGAGAGGAGAGGACAGATTTAGGAAAAGCTGTTCAAATGTGGATTCAACAGAACTTGGCGATTTATTAAATGTGGGAGGCTAGAAGAGAACTCCCAGGTTTCTGTCTGGGAAGCCTCGATGAACAGTGGCGCTGCCTTCCAAAATAGACCAGATAGGAGGAGAAACTGTGAGGGATTGTGGTGGGGATGGTGGCAGCAGTGGTGACATACTAAGGACACATTGAACAAGAGCTGTTGAGGAGTCTTCCCATGGAGTGTCCAGAAGGAAGTTGGCTCTCTGGGTTTGTGACTAAAGAGTTGGACCTCTTTGCTAGGACGTGTCGCAGAAATCTCCAACTCCACATCCCCAAACTGGCCTCTTTATTCTCTCCTCCCCTCATCCCGACTTCTCCCTTGTTGCTCCTCAAATGACTAAATGGCACCATCAGCATTCAATTGCCCTGGCTCCCACCTCCAATCCATCATCAACATCCATCCATTTTGGCTTCTAAACGAGACTTGGAGCCGTTTCTTTATTTCCACCAGTACCACCCCTGCTTTCCTTTGTCTGGACTAGCGCAGTTGCCGAGCTGTCTCCCTGCCTCTTGGCCCCCTCTCCTTAAATCCACCCTCCAGACTGCCATCAGAGTGACCCTACCCCCAGTGCAAATCTAATCACGACAGTTCTAGACTAAAATCCTTTTAATGGCTCCCCATTATTTCTTGAATAAAATC
This sequence comes from Neophocaena asiaeorientalis asiaeorientalis, assembly GCF_003031525.2. NCBI lineage: Eukaryota > Metazoa > Chordata > Mammalia > Artiodactyla > Phocoenidae > Neophocaena > Neophocaena asiaeorientalis. Next base: position 2,029,049 of record NW_020172011.1, read on the forward strand.
TAAATTCTTCAACATGGCACGAAATTCCCTTCATGGTGCAGCTCCTGCAAGTCTTTCCACCCCGACTGCTATTCCATCCTTCACACTTTGTCCTCTAACGTTATAACGAGCTCTCTGGCACGCTCCACATTGTTCCTAACTTCTGTGCCTTTGCTCCTACTTCACCTATGTAGGTCCTACTCATCCTTCAAGACAACAGAGATGTCCCGTCTTCCAGGAAACCCTCCGATATCCTTCCTGCTCCCCCTTAGCTTTCTATGCACATCTCTATGATTGCCCTCCCCACATTGAATGGTACTGAGATCATTTACCTACTATCACATGGGTTTTGGTGTGCCTTGGGTGGGTTACTTGAAATCTCCAAACATCTGTTTCCTTATTAGAGATAACATATTAAGCCCTTAGCCCCATGCTAGTGCATAACAAAGCTCAATAAATGGTGGTTATATTAAGACAAATTATGGCTTTTATTATCTTCCACTTCAGTTTTCTGTATTGTCCCAACATCTACCTGTTACCATTCACCTTGAGAATACGTATTCATCTATTCCAGTCCATTTGACATTTCAGACGGGGTTCTCATTATGTTATTTTCCTCTGGAAGCTGTGTCTTATCTTTTCACTCCACTGGAAGCCATAGGATTACTCATTTTTAAAAAGCGTTTAAAAAATTACTGGACTTCCCTGGTGGCGCAGTGGTTAAGAATCCACCTGCCAATGCAGGGGACACGGGTTCTGTGTCTGGTTTGGGAGGATCCTACTTGCCGCAGAGCAACTAAGCCCATGCACCACAACTACTGAGCCTGCGCTCTAGAGCCTGCGAGCCACAAGTACTGAAGTCTGAGTGCCTAGAACCTGTGCTCTGCAACAAGAGAAGCCACCACAATGAGAAGCCCGTGCACCTCAACAAAGAGTAGCTCCCACTTGCTGCTACTAGAGAAAGCCTGCACGCAGCAACGAAGACCCAACGCGGCCAAAAATAAATTTAAAAAAATTAAAAAGGCAAGTTAAAAAAATTACCTGAGTAATATATGCCTATTGTAACAAATTCAAATAATACTCACATAAGTACATAGAGTTAAAAGTAGATGTACCAACTGTGTAGGTATGAATTACATACCCTTCCCCCAAAGAAATCTGTATTAACCATTTGGTCTGAACCATCTTTCCAAACTTTACATTACAAATGTATATAAATACATAGGTGCATGCATTTAAAATTATAGTGTACATTTACTGTTAGACTTTAACTTAATATGTACTGTTACTTTTTTTTTAAACAACACACTATAAAAATCTTCTTCATCTGTACATACAGACTAACTTCACTTTTTAAACTTCTGCATAGGACATATGTATGATAATTCATATAACCATCCTCCTGCTGATGGACATTTAGGTTAATTCCAATCTTTTGTTATTAATAATGCTGCAGTGCATATCATTCTATGCATACATTTGTGCATTTATGTATATATTTGCTCACGCAAATGTGAGCATTTTCGGAGGGTAGATTCTTAGAAATGGAACCGCTGGATTCAAGAGAATGAACATTTAGAATTTTGATAGATTCTTCCAAATTGTCCTCCAAAGAGTCTTTATCGACCTCCACTATTTCCAACCATACATGAGAGTCTACATTTCTTCACACCCTTCATAGCAATGGATATTATCATTCTTTTTTATTTTTTCCAACTTTACGGGCAAAAGAAATATCAAATTTTTCTTTAATTTGAATTTTCCCTATTTGAGGTTGATGATAATAATTTCATATGTTTATTAGATAATTTCATATGATTATTTCATATGCTTGTAATTTCATATGCTTATAATAATTTCATATGCTTATTTGTATTTATTCTGTGAATTGCCTGTTCATATCATTGGCCTATTGAAAAAAACTGTTTATTTATTTTTTTAAATTTTTGGGTGAAGTAGAAAAGAACAGTTTTATTGCTTTGCCAGGCAAAGGGGGACACAGCAGGCTCGTGCCCTGAAAAACTGTGTGCCCCAACCTGGGGGGATTTGGTGAGGAGTTTTATGGCAATAGTTCAAGAGTGGGGTTGCGGATCAGGGTGCACGCAGGACCTGCACTCCTTTAGTCTAGTCTCAGGTGGTCTCCTCACGAGCTTCTCTGGTTCTCGAGTGAAAAAAACTGTTTATTTAAAAAAATTTTATGCAATATTTTTTCTTTTAAAAAATACAATTGAGTTTAAGGAAAACAAAAATGTTTTTGTTCTTCTTTTGTTCAACTGCTATAATCAAGTTAATTCCTCAGTTTGTTGCACGGTAAATAATTCGTCCATGCCTCCCTTTTTGTTGCTTCCTCTTCCCATCCTCGACCCTATTTTCCTTGCCACCCCCCCACAGGAATCTACTCATTTATTTAGTGCATGTGTTTGAATCTCCCTTTCATCCCTTTATTGACTCGTATGTATCCATGATCTGTACATTACATTATTTTACATGTTTTTATATTTCAGGACAATATTGTGATGTACATCTCAGTCTGTTTCTTTTCCTTTTCTTTTTTATTCCTACTGAGCATTGTGTTTTAAAATTCGATTCTGCTTTTCTTATGAGATGGAATTTAAAACACAATATATGGTGAACTAGTTCTTTTTTTATCTGCATATACCATATGTGCATTCTATCAATACCATGTACTTATTATATAAGATTTTTCTCCCCCAGTTTTTTTCTGCAATGGATATCCTTGAATATGTCAATTTATTTATCCTTTGCAGGGTCATTTTTTTTTTTTAACATTTATTATTTTTTTTTTTTATACATTTATTTATTTATTTTTGGCTGCGTTTGCTCTTTGTTTCTGCGCACTGACTTTCTCCAGTTGTGGCGAGAGGGGGACCATTTTTGTTGCGGTGCACGGGCTTCTCACTGCGGTGGCCCCCCACCCCGTTGTGGAGCAGGGGCTCCAGGGGCGCGGGCTACAGTAGTTGTGGCATGCGGGCTCAGTAGTTGTGGCTCACAGGCCTAGTTGCTCCGCAGCATGTGGGATCCTCCCGGACCGGGGCTCGAACCCAAGTCACCTGCATTGGCAGGCAGATTCTCAACCATCGCACCACCAGGGAAGTCCCTGCAGGGTCATTTTTGTCATACACGCCTAGGAATGGAACTGGATTAGAGACTATATACATATTCAGTTTTATGAGGTACTTCTAAATTGTGCTACAAAACATATCAACTCATCTTTGCACACGGCAGCTTGTGATGATCTCTATTTCCTACCACCTCACTAGCACCTGATATTATCCAACTTATAAATTTTGCTGTTCAGGTAGATGTAAAGTCATAAGTATTCTTTTATTGTTTTGTTTGATTGTTGGGAATTTTCTAATTGATTGCAGTATCTCTAGGATTATAGGATTGTAAAATCTATAAGATTATGGATACTAACTCTTTTGCCATGCAGAACATTTTTATTTAGTCAAATTTATAGTTTTTTTCTTCTCTGGATTCTGTATTTTGGGCCTTGGCCTTCCCTGCTCCAAGATCAGAAGATAAAAAAAGAGACTCCACTGCTTTCTTCTAGTAGTTATATTATTATTATTGTTTTGGTGTTGTTGCTGTTTATCTTTGGTCCTTTGATCTATCTGCATTTCATTAGATATAAGAAATGAGGTAGGAATTCAACTTTGCTTTCTCCCAATGGTTACCTAATTATACCAATACCATTTATTGAACAATCCATCTTTTTTTAAATTAAAAGAGTAATTTTATTTTTTCCTTTGCAATATTTTTATATATTACTTTTTTTTTTTTTTAGTTTTGAGAGTTCTTTATATAATTTGGATACAAGTTCTTTATCAAATACGTGATTTGAAAATACTTCCCCCCAGTCTGTGACTTGTCTTTTCACCTCTTAGAAGTGTCTTTTGAAAGCACAAGTTCTTAATTTTGGTAAAGTCCAATTTATCATTTTATGTCTTTTATGGACCATGCTTTTAATGTCACATCTAAGAGATTTTTTTCTAACCAAAGGTCACAAAGACTTTCTCTTATGTTTTCTTCTGGAAGTTTTATGCTTTACATTTAGTTTTGTGATCAATTTTGAATTAATTTTTGTGTATGATGCAAGGTGTGGATTGACATTCTTTTCCTGGGCATGTAGATATCCAACTGTTCTATATTAAAAAGACTATCTCTTCTCTACTGTACTGCCTTTGCACATTTGTCAACAATCAGTTGACCATATGTATGTGGATCCATTTATGAACTCCCTATTCTGTTCCATTGATCTACTTATCTTTTTTTTAATGCATATGTTACATTGTCTTGATTACTGTAGCTTTATAATAAATCTTGAATTTATATAATATACATCTTTCAATTTTATTCTCCTTTTTCAAAGTTGTTTTGGCTGTTCTAGGTATTTTACATTTCCATATAATGTTTAGAATCAGATTGTCAATTTCTATAAAAAAGAAAAGATTGCTGTGATTTTGTTTGGGATTGCATTGAATCTTTAGATCACTTTTGGTAGAATTGAAATCTTATCAATATTGAGTCTTCCAATCCATGAACAATGTATACCTTCCCATTTATTTAGGTTATCTTTAATTCATCTGAGCAATGTTTTGTAGTTTTCAGTGCACATCTTTTTTTTTTCTGGCCGCTCCACCCAGCATGTGGGATCTTATTTCCCCGCACCAGGGATCGAACCCACGCCCCCTGCATTGGAAGCGCAGAGTCCTAACCACTGGACTGCCAGGGACGTCCCTCAGTGCACATCGTTTGTCACGCTTACCTTAAATATTTTATATTTCTGATGCTATAAATGGTATTTTTAAATTTAATTTTTTGAGTGTTCATTGCTAATGTTATGGGTTAAATTGTGTCCCCCCCCACTGCAAGAGATATGTTAAAATTCTAACCTCCAATACCTATGAATGTCAACTGATTTGGAAATAGGTTCTTAGCAGATGTAATTAGAGTTAAGATGAGGTCATACTTAAGTAGGGTGGGGCCTTAATCCAATATGATTGATGTCTTTATAAGAAGAGGGAAATTTGGACACAGACATGCAGAGAGGGAAGATGATGTAAAAATCCACAGGGAACAGATGGCTGTGTGACAGCAGAGGTAGAGATTGGAGTGATGCATTTACAAGCCAAGGAACCCATGGCTTGCCAGAAAACAACAGAAGCTAAAAAAGGCAAGGAAGGATTCTCTCCTAGATCCTTCAGAGGGAACATGGCCCTGTCAACACCTTGATATCAGATCCCTAACCTCCAGAACTGTGAGAGAATACATGTCTGCTGTTTTAAACCATCCCAGTTTGTGATACTTTGTTATGGGCAGCTCTAGGAAACTAATACAGCTAGTATGTAGAAATATAATTGATTTTTGCGTATTGATCTCGTATCTTGAAAACTTGCTAAACTCAGTTATTAGTTCTAGTAACTTTAAAAAAAATTCCATTGAATTTTCTACAAAGATGATTATGTCGTTTCTAAATAAAGACAATTTTACTTCTTCTTTTCTAGTCTGCATACCTTTTTTTTTTCCTTATTGCACTTGCTTGAACCTCCAGTATAATGTTGAGTAAAAGTGGTAAGAACATACATCCTTACCTTTTTCCTCATCTTAAGAGAATCAATCTTTGAATATGATATTATCCGTAGTTTTTTGTAGATGCCCTTAATCAGGTTGAAGAAGTTCCCTTCTGTTCCAAATTTATTGAAAGTTTTTTTTTTAATCAGAAATTGATATTGAATTTTTGTCAAATGTTTTTTGATAGATATTGAGATGACCATGTGTTTTCCTTCTTTTTGTTTTTTGTTTTTTTAATCTTTTAAAATGTTTTCAATGTTTCATATGTTAAATCCATCTTGCATTTTTGGTCATGATGTATTATCCTTTTTATACAGTGTTGGATTTGATTTGCTAAAATTTTGTTAAGGATTTTTTGCAACTATTCATACTGGATATTGATATGTAGTTTTCTTGTAATTTCTTTGTCTTATTCCGGTTGTCAGAGCAACACTGGCTTTATATAATGACTTGGGAAGTATTCCCTGTGCTTCAATATTCTGGAAGAGTTTGTATAAAATTGGTGTTGTTTCTTTTTAAAATATTTGGTAGAAATAACCAGTAAAGCCATTTACACCTTGTGTTTTCTTTGTGGGAATCTTTTATACTTCAATTCAATTTCTTTAATAGCTATAGGGTGATTCAGATTATCTATTTCTTCTTGAGTGAGTTTGACATTTTGGTACTTTCATGGGATTTTTACATTCATCTAAATTGTCAAATTTATTGGCATAAAGCTGTTCATAATATTTTTCTATTAATATCTTTAGAATCTGTAGTGATGTCACCTCTCTCATTACTGATATTAGTCATTTGTATTTTTTTTCTTGTTCTTCTGATCAGTCTGGCCAGATTTATCTGTTTTACCTATCTTCTCAGAGAACTAGCTGTTATTTCATTGATTTTTCTTTATTAATTTTCTGTTTTCTATTTCATTGATTTCTACTTGATCTTTATTATTTCCTTTCTTTTACTTACTTGGGGTTTAATTTGCACTCTTCCCCTAATTTTGTAAAGTGGAAGCTTATATTTTTCACTCGAGGCTTTTTTCTTTTCTACTAATAGGCTGGTAGAGCTGTAAATTTCCCTTTCAATACTGCTTTAGATACATCCCACAGATTTGATTATGTTGTGTTCCTATCTTCATTCAGTTCAAAAATTTTAATTTCCCTTTTGATTTCTTCTTTTATCCATGAATTACTTTGAATTGTATTATTTACATTCCAAATATTTGGGGATTTTCTGTATATCTTTCTATTATTGATATATAATTTAATACCACTGAGGCCAGGGAATATTTTTTGTATGGTCTGATTCTTTTTAAATTTATCAAGACTATTTTTATGGCCCAATATGTTCTATCTTAGAAAATGTTCCATGTGCACTTGAAAAGAATGTGTATTAAGTCGCTGTTGAGTGGAATGTTCTATAAATGTCAATTAGGTCAAGTGAGTTGATAGTGATGGTCAAGTTCTTTATATCTTTACAGATTTTCTGTCTACCTGTCCTATCAGTTGAGAGATGGGTATTGACATTTATTTTTTTAAATTTTATTTATTTATTTTTGCTGTGTTGAGTTTTCGTTTCTGTGAGAGGGCTTTCTCTACTTGCAGCAAGTGGGGGCCACTCTTCATCGTGGTGCGCAGCCCTCTCACTGTCGCGGCCTCTCTTGTTGCGGAGCACAGGCTCCAGACGCGCAGGCTCAGTAGTTGTGGCTCACGGGCCTAGTTGCTCCGCGACATGTGGGGTCTTCCCAGACCAGGGCTCGAACCCGTGTCCCCTGCATCAGCAGGCAGATTCTCAACCACTGTGCCACCAGGGAAGCCCGGGTATTGACATTTTTTGTTATAATTGTGGATTTGATAGAGCTCAGTTTTTGCTTCATGTACTTTGAATCTCTGTTATTAGGTACATAAATGTTTAGAATTGTTATGTCTTCCTGATGAATTGACCTCTTTATTATTATGAAATGACCTTCTTTATTCCTAGTAATACCTTTGCCTTGGAATCTACTTTATCTAGTATTAATATAGCCATTCCAACTTTATTTATTTATTTATTTTTAAAATTTGTTTATTTATTTATTTATGGCTGTGTTGGGTCTTCGTTTCTGTGCATGGGCTTTCTCTAGTGTGGCAAGCGGGGGCCACTCTTCATCATGGTGCGCAGGCCTCTCACTATCGCGGCCTCTGTTGTTGCGGAGCACAGGCTCCAGACGCGCAGGCTCAGTTAATTGTGGCTCACGGGCCCAGTTGCTCCGCAGCATGTGGGATCTTCCCAGACCAGGGCTCGAACCCATGTCCCCTGCATTGGCAGGTGGATTCTGAACCACTGCGCCACCAAGGAAGCCCCCAACTTTATTTTGATTAGTGTTAGCATGGCATATATTTTCCCATCATTTTCACATATTTAAATGGGTTTCTTGTAGGCAGTGTATAGTGAGATAATACTTTTATAATTCAATCTGATCAGTGCTGCTTTTTAATTGGTATGTTTATACCATTTACATTTAATGTGATTATTGATATAGCTGGGTTTACAGTTTTCATCTTGCTATTTGTCATTTATTTTTACTTCTATCCTTGATTTATTTTTCTCTCTTTTAATGTCTTTTTCTCAATAACACAAATAACTGAAATTCAAAATATAAAATATGGTAAGAGAGGTTCAGAGAAAAAATTGGGATTTTAGAGAAGGGAGAGATTAAATTGATCAAATTGGTGGTGTCAGGAATAAGTTAACAGATAAACTGTCACCTGAATTGGACCTTGAAATAATTTGGGTAAGGGTGATGGTGAATGTAAGGTACACCATTTAGAGGGAATGGGATAGACAAAGGGGATGGAGGCAGGAAAGTATGTATTTGATTCAGAGGAAAATAGATCATCCAGATGGTCTGAGGAAGAGTGGCAGGAGATGTGGAAGGTACTTGTGCTGTTGCCAGTTTCCTATGGACATCCTCACCCTGATGGCCTGCAGACATCTAAGACACCTGTCAAATCAAACACATTATCTGCCCTTCAAACCTACTCTCCCTCAGTAGCTCCTAATTTGATGTGTGACATCACTATCCTCTTTAATATCTATATCAGAAGGCTGAGTCTTTTTTTTTTTTAAGAGTCATCTTAAATGCTTCCTTGTTCCTCAACTCTATCCATCCCACCTGCAGGGCACCTCTGAAATTTGAACTTTCTTTTCTATCCCCCTACTCTTAGAGCCTGCTTGCTCTGTCTTTCTCCTCAACTACTGCATTAGCCTTCTCACTGGTCTCTCCATTTCTAGATCCTTCTTGCTTCCAATCATCCCTCACTCAACAACTAACTCCCTAAATCCCCTGAAAATGGATGGCAAATTCTATGTGCATTTTTCTGGAGAGAGCCTGTAGTTTTCATCAAAGTCTCAAAGAGAGCACCGGTCCACAAAAAGCTAAGATCCATCTGCCCTGTATCTTTATTTCATGTGAAACAATTAATGCTCAGTTAATATGATATAGTTGACAGACTACTGAACAAGAAATCGGGAGACTTAGGTTCCAATTTTGGTGTTGCCAACTAATCAGCTCTATGATTTGGGGGCAGTGGGTTTACCTGCTCCACCCTTGTTTCCTTATCTGTAAAATACAGAAAGATTCCTTTGACATCAAATACTCCAGTTTATCTCCTCTCAGTTTCTTCTCTGTTAGGTTTCAGTAGACAAACATTTACTGTTGTGTCCCACTCACTGAGCCAAGTTCTGAGGGTAGAAAGATACATAAAGCACTGTTCCTTCCACTTCAGAAGCTCACAGAACCAGCTGGGCAGACAGATATGTAAATAAGAAATTACCATACAATGCCATAAAATGCAGAACTCTGGGAGCACAAAGGAGGATCTCTGGGGAAAGGGGCATCTAACTCTGCTTGGGAAAGTTGGGGAGGAATCAGAGAGGAGACCGCAGTGGAGTCTTGAAGGATGTACAGAATTTTCTAGGCAGAGAGGACAGGGATGGGATTTCAGGCAAAGAAAACACCTCAGAAAGGAAGAGGCAGTAACAAAGCCCTAAGCTGGCAGAACAACCAGTAGATGGGTCTAGTTAGAACGTATGTGTATTGCATGTTTGGGCTTTGAATGCCCAGGGAGCAACAGGAGATAAGGCTGAAGGGGGAGACTCAAAGTCCTTACATGGAGTGCCAAGAAGTTTCGATTTCATCTTGTAGACAGTGGGGAGTCACTGAAGTGTTTTAGGCAATGGAGGGACAGTCCGATTTCTCTTTCAGAAAAATCACACTGGCAACAGATAGAAAGATAGATTAGAAGGGCATGATACAAGTTTGGAAGTGAGAAAGGTCTGAATAAGCCAAGGGATTTGGGATGGGGGAGGGAAGATAATATGTTCCCTTTAAACCTATTATATTTAATGTACCCAAAAGAATAGGCAATAAAATGTCCAATAGGAAGCTGGAAATTTGAGTCTGATGTTCAGAAGAGAGATCTGGATTTAGGAGCATTAATAAGTAAGCACTGACTGAAGGCAAGGGAGAGAATGACATTACTTTGGGGGAGGATGTAGGGTGAGGAGTAAAGGGGCCAAATGCTGAATTCTGGGAAATATCGATATTCAAAGTCAGGAAGAGGAAAGATATTGAGAGGATGGCTGGGTTGCAAGGAGCTGAGGAATGAAGGATAGTGGTGAGGAACCTACTCTTTTGAGAAGACTGGATGATAAGAAAAGAAGAGAGGGCTGAAGCAAGAGGAGGGTGCAGAGTGGAGGGAGGTATTTTATTTTGCTACAAGAGTTTGAAGTTAGATACAGTAGAGACTGGGGATAACGAATGGAGCTGGGAAAGGATAGGATCTAATGAAACCTGGGGGGATTAGTCCTAGGCAAGGGAGGTGGGGGCATTCCTTGTGTCAAGAAAGGAGGAAGCCTATCAAAAAAGATATTCTCACATTAGAATCACTGAAGTAACTTAAAAAATAAATGCTGATAGCTGGGCCACAACTCGGACGTTTCTGGTTTAATTAGTCTGGCATGGGTCCTGGGTGTTGGTATGTTTTCAGAGCTTCCCAGGTGATTAACATCTGCAGTCAAGGTTGAGAACCACTGGTTTAATTGTAGGTGACTTTTTAGATTGGTGATAATAGGATGGGATCTGAGGAAGTTCACACTTGGTAAAGATTGGTTGAATAGGGAGTAGTAAAGTTTGGGGATAGGTTAGGAATAGAGAAAGTGAAGGAAGTTAGAAGGGAAGGGGACCAATCCTAACTTAGTGACTTTTATGTGCCTTTCATGTAGAAATGAGTGAGGCTTGGTCCTTGTTCTCAAAGAGATCAGCAGCTTATCTGAGAGAGACACCTCAAAACAAACCTATTACATCCTACAGTTCTTTTCTTTTAATTTTTTTAAAGTTTTTAATTTTATTTTTATTTATTTATTTTTTGTTTTTGTTTTTTTTTAGATTTTTGGCTGTGTTGGGTCTTCATTTCTGTACGAGGGCTTTCTCTAGTTGTGGCAAGCGGGGGCCACTCTGTCGCGGTGCGCGGGCCTCTCACTATCGCGGCCTCTCTTGTTGTGGAGCACAGGCTCCAGACGCGCAGGCTCAGTAGTTGTGGCTCACGGGCCTAGTTGCACCCCGGCATGTGGGATCCTCCCAGACCAGGGCTCGAACCCGTGTCCCCTGCATTAGCAGGCAGATTCTCAACCACTGCGCCACCAGGGAAGCCCCAAGTTTTTTATTTTTAAAAAATTATTTATTTATCTATTTATTTATTTATTTATGGCTGCACTGGGTCTTTGCTGCTGCACGCGGGCTTTCTTTAGTTGCGTTGAGCAGGGCCTGCTCTTTGTTGCAGTGCACGGGCTTTTCATTGCGGTGGCTTCTCTTGTTGCGGAGCATGGGCTCTAGGCACGCGGGCTTCAGTAGTTGTGGCAGTCAGGCTCAGTAGTTGTGGCTCACAGGCCCTAGAGCGCAGGCTCAGTAGTTGTGACACAAGGGCTTAGTTGCTCCGCGGCATGTGGGATCTTCCCGGACCAGGGCTTGAATCCATTGGCAGGCGGGTTCTTAACCACTGTGCCACCAGGGAAGCCCCATCCTACAGTTCTTAACCAGCTAAGGATTTTTTGTTTGTTTGTTTTTTCTATTTTGTTTCCTTTTACACTAAAAGTGAAAAAAATCCAGTTATTTCACAGTACAAACTGGGTCTGGGATTACTTTTGTAAGCATTGAGACAGACTTTCTAGGAAAGCGGGTGCTGGGGAGAGAGCTCAAAGTTATCCTGAGAGGTTGAACTGTCCCCAGTTTTATCAACAGGGCTACAAGAAGATGGTGGTTCTTGTCCCACATGGGGGGTTCATTACTGGGGTCCCTGTACCTGGGAGGTGGGTGAAATTGCTAATCACTCACACTGGAAACCTTTCATGGCCATCCCGTAGGCTGTGAAGTTTCTATATCTGAGCAAGATACTAAGGATTCCTCTTTCTCGGTAGTGGAGCTGGGAAAGTGCCCTACTTTTCACCAGACTAGAAGACCTAACCTTTGCCACTCCGGTATGGGCCTTACTTCAAGGAACAGCTTCTTGTGCACGGGAAGCAGGCAATTCTTCAGAGCTGGGACCTTCCCTTGGAGAGTGTCCACTACCATGTCTTGAGCCCTTTGCATCTCCCCGGGAGACTCAACCTCCCAGGGCTCCTGAGAGGCCTGTGGTCGGCCTGTTCCATCACTGCTGCCCCAGGCCCACGAGCTGGTGGGGATTTGAAAGAGATTTTACTGAGGACCCCAGCTTTTGGCTGGGAGCCCCCCTCCTTGATCAGGATTCCCCAAAGCACTAGGAATCCCCAAGTCATATAACAGAGAGGGGAAGTTTGATTGGGAATTGACTGGGGCACTATGGGTATGCAGAGGGGGTTCCTTCTGTTACCTTATTAATTCCATATTATATGCAGGAATCGAGGCTTGAAGAAATTAAGAAACTTGCCCATGTGCTCCAAGCCAAGAGCTGTGCATTTGAAGTTCAACCTGTTCCACTCTGCTGTCCTTTAGGCTCCTGACTTCCCTCTGTCACTGTAGGTTGGCGTCTTTGGGAAAATCCTGGTTGGATGTCACCTCAGCATTCTCCTCCCTCCTAAAGAATTAGGCTAGTTCCCTTGGGCCCCAGGGCCCATGGGCCTCTCCTTTGTGTATCCATTTCTTCATTCTGTGAATTAAGGATGTGTGAAGTCCAGATGGGTTTCCATCCTAGGGGTGAGGGTGGACGACGGTTCAGAGAATAGCTGCATGGGACACACCACACCAATTAGATTTAATGTTGGACCTCTCCTCTGAAATCCAGTGTTTTTGTTATAGAGATATAACAGAAAGCCCCCAATCTCACCCTCAGAGAGAGAAAGGAGGGTCGGAGCTTACTGCAGTTTGATGCCTGATTTCTGTTAATCCTGACGCTTCATTTGTTGACATCCTGACTTAGGTTTCAAGCTTTAGGTGGGGAGAGGTTACAGAGCTATCTGTAATTCTGGCATCAGAAGCAGTGTTTCCTATTCTTTGGGCCCTTTTGAGGTCTGTGAAACAGGCTACCATCATGTGAACACAGTTCACAGTAAACCGGCTGGATAGTCAGCTGGGGCTGTGGCAGCTAGGACATTCTCCACACTGTGTCAAATTACACACTTGCTGCCCAGCACCGGGGCTGTGCTCTGGGCGGGGCTGGGAGCACCCTAAGCCCTCTCTACCACCCTTTACCCATCCCCAGCTCTCCTGCCAACCGTCCCCCACACCGGCAGGACCTCCATTGCAGCCCAGCGCCCGGCACGTGATAGACACCAAGCAAATGAACACCTGAATGCATGCAGAGACTTGGGTACCTGAAATGAGGATTCTGCTTATTTCATGCAGTCTCGGTGCTGAGTCACTTGCTGACCCATGATGTGGGAAGAGAGTACTGTATGAGGAAAGGCAAGGGTTTGGGTGAAGAAGGGAAGTCTGTCTTAAGGCTCTGTTAAGAGCTAAAGAATGGCATATTGGAATGGTCACAGTGCAGGTGAAGATGACTCTGTTCTCATCTTTGGTCAGGTTAGAATGGATGACCAAAAAGTCTGAGACTATGTCTCAGAAAAAATTTTTTCATCAGAGAGGAGAAAAATCCCCGACAAGTCAGGAACAGAGAGGCTGGGAGTCTCCTACCCTGAGACTTTTTAATCACAGGGTTGGGTGAGAAGGTATCAGGACTGGAAGCCCTAAGACGCTGAGATGTTGAGAGAGCCTTGCCCTGCCGGAGGTGAAGTGTGCAAAGGTGCTTTTGAAGTATTATTATTCTAGGTAAGTGCGGGTTGCACACAATACTAATGACATAATAATAATACTTTTGCTTTCACTCACTCCAAGGAGTACATGTACTTTTCACAAGCCTAGACTTTTATAGTGGGGGGTCAATCTTGGTGGGTTCAAAGCTATTGCCCCACTTCATGAAACTCAACTGGTTTCTTGGCATACTCTAAAGCAGAAATGCCCCATTATGTCGGATACTTGTGATACCCTACAATCCCTGTGTAGTGCCATCAACTCCAGTGTACGTGAAACCCTGGGGCCAAGAGCTCTGCCTGCTTGGGGTTAGGGACCCGATAGGCCAACGCATTTTTACACTTGGAGGTTTCCTGGGAGAAGGGCCTCTCTCCCCAGCCATCCAAACTTCCCGGCGCCCTCGTCGTCTCCCTTCCCCCACTCCCTCAGGGCAGGGTTTCCTTTGTAATTAATCCCAACGCTCAAACCAGAGGGGAGGAAAAAAGTGTTAATGAAGAGAGCGTCCCAGACTGACTGAGCGGTCGCCGCTCGCAGCTAGAACACCAAGTAATTAAATTATTTCTGGAAGCCGGGGGATATGGTGGCGACTGTGTCAGGGAAATCCCCGTATGCATGGGAAGAAGGGAGCATTTCTCGCCACTAATTAAAATCAGGGATGACTTTCTCTTCTCGCAGCCCTAGAGGGAGGAAAAACTCCATCTCTCCACGTCCCAGATTGCACTGGATTTCGTGTAGCCGGGTCTGGGCCCTAAAGAATTGAACACGGCCACCCCTCGGGGTCGGGGGGCTCGGTCTCCGACAGGCGGGTGGAGAAAAACAGCCCCAGGAGTGGCTGCGGGGTGGGCCCAGGACAGGAATCGAGGCATCCCCCAGACCACCTTTCGGGGCCGGGGTCACAGTCCCGCCGGCAATTCCCGGGATCCAGGAGGACCGCCAGGAATCTGGAGGCGAAGGGCTGGGGGGGCGCCGACTCTTGGAAGAGCGGGGCCGCAGACAATGGACGCGGCGGCGGGAGGGGCGGCGCCTGCGGGAACAGCCGGGAGGCGGCACCCGGGAGCGCGCGCTCCCCCGCCCCCTGCACCCCCTCGGCTCTCGTCCC
>NW_020172011.1:2044111-2090144 GCF_003031525.2 Neophocaena asiaeorientalis asiaeorientalis
CCCCGCATTCCCCCCGGCCCCCTGCCCCTGGGGCCCTGAGGGGGAAGAGACTGCGATCTGGGACGGAGAGGGGGCGACCAGACTCAGGAGCCCCCCTCTACACCCCCCCATCGTCCGCGCTGCCCGTCCGGGAGCGCGGAGTTCGTAGCGACCCGGAACGCTGCGGATACAAAGGCGCCGGACCGAGTGGGGCGCCGGCGGAGCCCACCCGGCAGTTCGCAGCGGCTGGTGAGTGCCGGGCCGAAGGGGCGCGGGCAAAGTTTGCAAAAAAAAAAAAAAAAAAGGAAACAGAAAAGGGGACAATCATGCAAGGGGCCAGGGGGTGCCCAGTCCCCCAGCGAGTGGTGTGGCGTATGGCGGAAGGGGGGCGCGGGGTAACCCCCTTCCGATCCGTTCTCCCACTGCACAGCAGAGTGCCCCCCAACTTTGGGGAGAGGAAGGGGCGCGTGGGGAGGGGGCGGAGCCCGGGCCTGGAGAGCCGGGGACTTTCCTGGGCCCGGGGCCCGGCGCCCGGCGGGGGCCTTAATGTTACCCGGGGAGCCGGTTGAAGTCAAAGGCTGGGAGTGTGTGTTGGAGGTGGGGGGAGAGGCAGTGGAAGGATCGAAATCTGGAGGTGTTGGAAGGCGAGGGTGTTTAGGGGTGCATACACACCTCAGAAGTGTGGGGAGGGCCGGGGGCAGGTATGCGTTGAGCGTGTGATGTGGAGTCTGGGGAGACCCGCCCGAGGAGAGTATAGGGGGTGTTCGTGCAGGTCGAGGATGGGGATGGAGGCCAGAGACCCGGACACTGTGTTATCTATCGGGGCCCAGAGGACAGGCGCCGGCATCCCTCTCTCCACTCATATTTACCCATTTCAGGGGCTGTGGGCTCTGCATTGGTGAGTTTTAAAGGCTTGGTGGAGCATCAGTGTGCATGATTCTTTGTTTTTTTGTGTGTGCACCTTGACGTGCTGTGTGTTCCTGCAGGTGGGTTTGGAGATGAGGGTGGTTTTCTGTGCCTGAGTGTGTGTGCACCCAGGGAGGAGCCAACCATGTATCTGTGGTGTGTTTGGATATGTATTTATGGGTATACTGTGGGGAAGGGGTGTGTATCTATGTGTGTGAACTGGGTGGGGGTTTATGGGAAAGAGATAGACAGGTACTGAGGAAGGTGGGTGTGGGGCAGAATGGGGCATACCTGGATAGGTGTGTGTGCATCTGTGTACTGGAAAGGGATGCGAGTGAAGGTGTTCTCTTGTGTGTAAAACCTGTGCTGATAGATAAGTACCAGCGTGTGCCTGCCACACCACACACAGGTGGTGTGTGTATTTCTGAGTGTGTATTGGGGGTACTGCCACTTGCCTCTGCAGGCAGATTTTCCTGGCAGAGAGCCCCAAAGGAGGACTGCCTGGAGGATTCTGAGGCTTCTTGGATGGCCCTGCCCTGGTTTTGAGGGTAGTGCCTTAAGTATCTGAGACCTATGGGTGGGAGTGAGTGGGCCATTTTATGAGGTGCCTGTTTTGGACAAGGGTGTGTGTTGTGGGGAATAGGGAACAGGGGTTCAGGTTGTAGTCCTAGAGGAATCTGGGGGATTGGAGGAGTCAGGGAGAAGAAAAAGAGGGACATCCTCTTATTCTACCTTATAGGTAGGGTTCTAGTGCTTGGAGAGGCTACATTCTTGGCTTCCCAGCCCAAGTTCAGCCCCCTCAGGCCACAGTTTTCTTGTAAAGCCATCTTGGAGTTTGCCGTTTCAGAGTCCACAAACTGCCCTGCCTCTAAGATCCTATAGTTCCCGAGGAGTCTGGGATTTTGGTATGGGATGGAGGCCGGAGGAAGGAGAGCCGGGGCGTAACATCTTGGGTTCCCTTCCCAAGGGAAGGGAAGGGGTTGAGAAGGTAGCATGGGAGCTCTGGGGAGGGCAGTGGAGGGTGTTTCTTCAGGAGTGTCTGCAGGTGTGTCTGTGTGGTTTATCACACTTTCTTTTTGCTGGTGAGAAGCATGATTGGGATGGAGCTGTGGTCTGGGACCAGGTCTCAGGGTGAGGAATAGGGGCTGAGCTTGCCAGGAGGACAGTTGTCCCTGTGGTGGGGAAGGGGCAGGCACTCATCCAGGGCTGTACTCACCGTCATGATGGTGCGGTGGGAAGTGGATGTATCTGTCCCCAGAGAAGCAGCATCTACGTTCTCTGTCTCTTTCCCTCTCTCTCTCTCTCTTTCATTCTTTCTCTTTTGGGATGAAGGGAAGGGGCTGGCCATCTTTGGGATGCTTGCCTTGTTTGCCCATCTCACTCTCAGTCATTTTCCTTTTGCTGACAGAGGTTAGATCGAGGCACCCAGTTTTAGGAGCTGAGGCTGTGAATGCACAGGCCCATTAGGGTCTCTGGGTAATTCCCTAGTGGGAGTTCCTAATGGGCATGTGCAATTGGAATGTTCCCTCTTTAGCCCTCAGGGCTCCCCACCTTTCTTAAGCCCCCAGATTAAGAGCAGAAGATGTTGGGACTAGGGGTGGGGCAGAGAAGGAAAAGACTGGATTAAAAAAAATGCATGATTGCCCCAAACCTGACACCTACCTGATGGGTAAGGTTCCCAGGGCGAGCGAGGTTCTTGCATCTAGGATGGTGTGCTCTGGGGTACCTTCCAGAGTACCTTGTTTGCTCCTGGCCTCTCACTGCATGCATGATGTATTATACTGGTGTGTGTTGGGGGGCTTTTCCAAGGAGGAGTGGACTTGTGGTCAGACATTAGGAAAGGCCGCCTCTGAAAGTACTTCATACTGAACTAGTGGCCGCGTTGCCCCCTCCTCCCCCATTGTCTTGCTTCTGCCCTCTCTCCCCCTAATTCTTCTGGGGCCGGCCTCTCTGGTGTTCCCCCTCTGCTTCTCTGCTCCTTCGAGATCTGAGGAAGGGCCCCCTTCCCTGTCCCTAGAGCAGGACAGACTTTTATCTGCTTACTTGGTTTCCAAGAGGTCCTTTCAGTTAGAGGGGGATCAACTTGACTTACAGAAGCTTTGTGGGGAACAGTGAAGAGATCTGGGATGCCCCTCATCCCCTGAGCTTGAGGGTCTTCAGTTTTCCTTGGTATTCCTCCCTGAGCAGCTCCCCACACTGTGAGGCCAAAGGGAAGCGTCCAGCAGAGTTGGCTGGAATTAGTACTTAATAATCTTGTGACATTGGGCAGGTTCTTAAAACCTATTCCTCAGCCTCTTAGATGTCTTAAGACACTATCCTCAAGACTGCCCTGGTGGTCCAGCGGTTAAGACTCTGTGCTCCCAGTGCAGGGGGCCCGGGTTCGATCCCTGGTCAGGGAGCTAGAACCCACGTGCCACAACTAAAAGATCCTGCACGCCGCAACAAAGATCCTGCCTGCCGCAACTAAGACCTGGCGCGGCCAAATAAATAAATAAATATTTACCAAAAAAAAAAAAAAAAAAAGGCACTATCCTCCCTCCCCAGATTGGGCCTTCCTCCAGGAACCTCTAGTGGCCTCCTTCCCTGGGTTTTAGCCTGCTCTTAAATTATAGTTTGGCCATTTCCTAGTTCTGAGACCTCAGATAGAGTAGATAACTTTTGAAGCCTCACCTGTAAAATGGAGTTAATAATAGGCCTTACCTCTTAGGTTTATGAGGATTAAATGAAGTAATATAGAGAGAGTACTTCACACGGTGCCTGGCACTTGGGAAGCCCTCAGTAAACGTTAGCTGGAATGGCTTGGGTTCTGATTGATGATTATTAAAGGAGTGAGTTCTGGGTTGGGGAGGAGAGCTAAGCCTTGGTTCTGCACTTCTTCTGGCAGAACATATTGGGCACTGCCTACTATTTGCCAGGTGCTGTGTGAAGCACAAGGGATGGAGGGGTGAATAAGACTGGCTTTCATAGGGAAACTGTGCATAAACATGCCAGTTCACCCTAACCCAGTGAGTAGTATATGGAGGTGTGTTCAGGAGGGCACCGGAACGTGGAGCAAGAGTGCTTGGCCCTGGCATGGGTGTCAGGGAGGGTTCCTGGAGGAGATGTGCCCTTAGTTGGATGTTTTTTAACTGAGATGAAATTCACATCACATGAAATTAGACATTTTAGGGACTTCCCTGGTGGTCCAGTGGTTAAGACTCTGCAAGGGGTGCAGGTTCAATCCCTGGTTGGAGAACTAAGATCCCACATGCCGCGTGGTGTGGGGAAAAAAAAAAAAAAAAAAAAAATTAGCCATTTTATTATTTATTTATTTATCTATTTGGCCACGCTGTGCGGCTTGTGGGATCTCAGTTCCCTGAGTAGGGATCGAACCCGCACCCTCGGCAGTGAAAGTGCGGAATCCTAACCAGTGGACCGCCAGGGAATTCCCTAAAATTAGTCAGTTTAAAGTGAACAGTGGCACTTTGTACACCCACAGTGTTGTGCAACTACCACCTCTATCTAAAAACACTTTCATTATCCCCCAAAGGAAACCTGTACCCATTAAGGATACAAGTTAATGTATCCTCCCCATTCCTTACCTCCCAGCCCCTGGCAACCACCAATCTGCATTCTGTCCCTATGGATTTACCTATTCTGATGTTTTATATAAATGGAATTATACAATGTGTGACCTTTTGTCTTGCTTCCTTCACTTAACATAATTTTTTCAAGGTTCATCCACGTTGTAGCATCACACCTCCACTCCTTTTCGCGGCTGAATCATATTCCACTGTGCGGATCAACCTTAGCTGGATTTAAAGGATGAGTTAGGCAGGCAGGGAGGGGCCTGGGGAGGGTGCTGCAGGTAGAGGCTGAGCGTGAGTTAGAAGGAACCGGGGGTGCTGGTGAGCCACATGCGGCTGGTGTTGTTGGATCTTGAAGTATTAACTGGGGTTTTGGCCTCAGTTTCCCTGCCTATAAAATGAAGTCCTTTGTGGTTGGCTGGGGATGGAGGCATTAGGGAGAGGAGAGGCTGGAATATTTTATTGCCTCTTCTCAGGGTCTGGGTCGCAGATGGGACTTTTTAAAACTTGCTCTTTCTTCCTCTTTCCTGGGCAGCTCCCTCCAGTATGCATCTGCCCTCATCCCTGTGGGTACCCGTCTTCCTGTTTTACTGGGCATTGACTTCCCCTCTCTCTGAATTGACCTGAAATTTCTCTCACGCTCTCCAGGTGGGTATCCCTGTTCATGGGGAGATTTTGGTAGCAGAGGTGAAGGAAAAGGCCTGGGAGTAAATCCTCACACTCGTTCCCCAGCAGCCTTCCCTGTTTTTTTTTTTTTTTTGCGGTACGCGGACCTCTCACTGCTGTGGCCTCTCCCGTTGCGGAGCACAGGCTCCGGTCGCGCAGGCCCAGCGGCCATGGCTCACCGGCCCAGCCGCTCCGCGGCACGTGGGATCCTCCGGGACCGGGGCACGAACCCGCGTCCTCTGCATCGGCAGGCTGACTCTCAACCACTGCGCCACCAGGGAAGCCCTTGGGCAACCTTCTGTCACCTCTTGTCTTGTGATGTGGAGAGAAATGAGGTGGGTCAGGAAGACTCTCTCCATCCCTTTCTCCACACTGCTTGGTTCAGAGTAGGAGGCAGAGGCCTTGTGTGGTGGCGCCCTTTGGAAATTAGGTGTTGCTGTGCTTGTCTGATGCCCCTGGCAAGGCTGGTAATTACAGACATGACAGCTGGGAACGGGTTTGGGAGAAGTGGCCTTAGAATCAGCAGAGCTGAGGATTTCCTGGTAATCAGGGTGGGGCAGTGAGAGGGGAGAGTGGGAAGTTGGGGGCTGGAGTGGGTGGGAAGGCTTGGGGCCCCCTTCTCCTGCCACTCCACACACAGCTGAGCTTAGCGCCTGCAGGAGAGAAGGAGGTGATTAGAGCCCAGGCCCTGCCTCACTGTAAATGTGGAAGGAGGGAGGGGAAGAGAGAGGCTGGAGGACCCAGGAGCCCCTGAGGAAAGAGGCAGAGAGTGTGATGAGGGGTTTTGGCTGCTCTCTCAGACCTGGGTGTGGTCTAAGTTAGAAAGGGTCCGTCATTTGGGGGCTGGGGCCAGCACTGTAGCCGAAGTGTTGTTTCCATCTTATTCCGGGTGGGGTCTTACTTCTCACAATGAGGTTATGGGAACAGGGAGTGAAGGGGATTGGCTGTGCACCCTCTATAGTAGAAAGAGGTGGAAACTAACATTTTTTTTTTTTTTTTTGCGGTACGCAGGCCTCTCACTGTTGTGGCCTTTCTCGTTGCGGAGCACAGGCTCCGGACGCACAGGCTCAGCGGCCATGGCTCACGGGCCTAGCCGCTCCGCGGCATGTGGGATCTTCCCGAACCGGGGCACGAACCCGTGTCCCCTGCATCGGCAGGCGGACGCTCAACCACTGCGCCACCAGGGAAGCCCGAAACTAACATTTTATTGAGCATTTGTTACATGCTTGACTCCGTGATATTCTGTATACATTATTTCTTTGAACGCTCGACCTTCTGAAGTTGGCACAATTATCCCCATTTTACAGATAAGAAAACTGAGGTTTAGAGAGGGCAAGCAACTCCTCTAAGATTACGTAGCTCCTCAGAGGCTATGCTAGGTCTATCTGATGTAATTTCTCTTCCGTTTCCCAAAGTGCTCTTTCCACCTTTCCCTCCTCTCATTTCATTTCGTTCAGGTTTTGTTCATTATTGCCTTTAATCTCGAACTTGAATAATTCCCCTATCTCCTGAAAAGCAGACACGAGTCCAGATGTCAGCCTGAGGAGTAGAGATCTCTACCCTTGAGGGAGGGTGTCAGTCTGCTGGAGGAATGGGGTCTCCTAGGAGGAGCACCTTGTTGTCACAGCCTGGGGCAGGCCTGCCACCTGGGCAGAACATCCCCGGGGGGCTGGCCTGTTCCTGTCTGCTGGGTCACTTCACACGTGGGGGCTCCAGCCACCGGCCACCATAATCCATCGAGCCTTGTTTTGATTGGAAGGGCCTGGCCCTCGTTGTCTGTAGAGTTTTCCAGCAACCCCCTAACAATATCCCTCAGACCCCAGAGAGTTTCACCAGAGAGCTCATGGCTCCCCCAGTCTGGCTAGAAGAGAGAGTGTGTCTGTGTGTGAGGGTCTGGGGCGGGGGCTCTGGTTTTTTAGGGTGAGTGGAGGTACACAGGAACAGGTGCAGAGCCCGAGGTGTGAATGCAGTAACTTGGAAAGCAACTGAGTGTGAACAGAAACACTTATTTTTGTCCCCTGCTTTACTCCAAGATTGGGGTGGCAGATATAAGGGTTGGGGGATGTTGAGGCTCCTCAGAAAGAGTGAAAACCTCAGGTGGTGGGTTTGTCAAGACAGTGGAGGTTGGCTGGTGCTTGGGCCTTTCAGCTGGCTCGGTTTTCCTAGATAAGAACTGGCTGATTTACCAGGTCAGAGGCCCTGGAGTGAAGCAGGAGGAGAAGGTTTTCAGAATGGGGAGACCCAGGGAGAGCCAGGCCTGCCACCCGCACCCCTAGTCACACTGTGTCTTGCACCCTTAGGCCCTCCCTACTGCTTTCCCCACACAAACCGACCTTTGTTGCCAGCGTCCCCACGTCACAGCTCTCCCCGTCCACGTGCAGACCTAAGGTTGGCTGACTCCTCATCCTGAGGAGCTGCTTTCTACTCGCCCCCCCCACCCCCGAGGCGGGCGCTGGGTGAGCAGGCTTTGAAGGTCTCTTGGGGTCAGGGACAGGTGGGGCCCACCTAGGACAGTAGGCTAAGAAGAGGCGGAGGCATTTTTGTTTTCCGTGAGGGTGGGCATGTGGAGCGCACAGGAGTTGGCCTCTGGGTCAACGTGGCTTGCCCGCCTCCTGTTGTCCACCTTCTCCTGTCCCTGAGGACAACTCAAGGTGCCTATTTTCCTTCTTGGCTCTTCCGCAGCTTACGTGGTGGGCACGTAGGGGCCGGTCCTTTGCCCTAGCTGAGGGAGGAAGAAGCTCAGAGCCTGGTGGGTGGGAATTATGGGGCCTGCTCATTGGTGAAAATTTAACAGAGCATCCAGGCATCTAGAAGCCCCGGTTACCTTCTCCCCAGCTTAGCATCCTGTCTCCTCTCTGGCTTCCTCCTGGGACAGATGCCAAAGGGATTACTGGCCCCTTCTACCGAGCACTCCTTCCTCCCGCCCAGTGTTCCTTTCCAGACCGACTGGGAATGGGTCTGGGGGAGGCAGGGAATGTAGCGCTATGGTGTGTGTGTAACATGCGTGTACTTGTGTGCAGTGCGTTGGGGGCAGGGACATTCTGAGAGCCGGGGTGGGGGTGGGCGTGCTGGAGAGAAAGCAGAGCAGGTCTTTACAGAACCTGCCTGGCCAGGGTGGGTGGAGCTGGGCGGGGCAGGCAGGAGCCATTCCAGGTTTCAGAGGGGGAATACGAGGTGTACATGTGTCTGTGTCTGTGCTTAAGTGTGTCTGTGGATTTGAAGGGTCCTCAGTCTCCCGCTCGGCTTTAGTTCGAGAGAGATTAAGGAAGTAGGTGGAGAAGGGCTTGGCTGTGGCTTCCCTAGCTCCTTTTCAGTTAGAATGCAAGCTCAGGTATCCTGGCCGGGAGCCCAATCCATGGGCCCTCCCCTGCTGTGCTCCTCGCACTGGGGTCTGGTGGTGAACAGCTGCTCTGGAAGCATAGACTGTCTGCATGACCCAAGCACGGCTCTTCCCCTGTTACTCAGCCCAGTGAGGAGAGGGATCCTGCCCACTGCCCCAGGGCTCTAAGGAGGGTGAGCTCATGTCTGGGGCCGTCCTGGGAGAGTGCCCTTTAACAGGGCAGGGGCGGGGCTTGGTGCCAGCTTTTGGACATCTGCTTCCGGCTCTTTCCTAGCCCTCAGCCCACTGAGATCCAGCTGTTCTCTCTGGCCTCCTGGACAGCACTGTCACTTAAGGACACAGGGGCCTTTTTCAGGGTACAGGAATGGGGGGGGGAGCAAAATCCCATTTTTGGTCTAGGGCCTGGGGCTGGTCCTGGCCCACTTTGTGCCTTAGTTCTTTTCGTGGTAGGGAGAAATGGGCCTCCTGGGATGCAGGACTTGTCCGTGGCGCAAGGCTGGATGGGAATGAGGAAGGAACACTGAGATCCTCAGTCAGGAGTGGTCAGTGGGTGGAGGCAGAAACCAGCCCTTACAGGGGAAGGGGCTCTTCAGTCTCAACTGTCTCAACAAGCTTAGGCCTGTGTAGCCTCTGTCCCTTTGTCACTGAGGAAGAAGGGGTAGGGCAGGAGCCAGTGAATTCCTCCTGTCCTGGCCATCTTATAGTCTTGGCTATTCCAGGAGCCAGAGTCCAAGAGGAGTGTCGTGGAGGAACCTGGTCTCACTCCAAGAGGAGAATGCCTCAGAGTCAACAGTGTTAGTGAGGTCTTTCTAACAATGGAGGCCAGAAAGGGCTACCTCGGATGTAGTACCATGAGCTAGCACCCTTCTTTCTTTGGG
The DNA here is from genome assembly GCF_003031525.2 of Neophocaena asiaeorientalis asiaeorientalis. NCBI lineage: Eukaryota > Metazoa > Chordata > Mammalia > Artiodactyla > Phocoenidae > Neophocaena > Neophocaena asiaeorientalis. The sequence continues at coordinate 2,053,447 of NW_020172011.1, forward strand.
CCCTACCTTTTTATCTGCAAAACTTGGGGTTGCACCTGGGAGGCCTCTTCTAGCTTAGTGCTGGGACCTACCGAGAGTTGGGTGGGTCAATCCACTGTCTCCTCCTGTGGTGGTGGTGGGGCGTGGAGAACGATGTGGGCACAGTCAGAGGTTCTGGAGCCTCCCTCTCCTCCCTGCGAGCTTGTTAGGTGCTGCATTTTCCTCCCACATCGGACACCTCCTGCCTCTACCAGTGTCTGACAGGGCGGCCTGGATCGAGCACATCTGTGAAACTCAGGGAGTGATGTGGCAAAGAGGAGAAACCAAGTGGGACAGTTAGTTGTGACCTGGAATCTGCTCTCCCTCACACTAGCTGATGTCTTGGCAAGGTGCTTGGTCTCTCTGGGCAGACATCTAGCTCCTTGGATACTGGGCTGGGAGATGGGACTTCTGGTGCCCCCCAGGAGGGTGGGCATCCAGCACTTTGGGTGGAACTCACATTGATATCCTTGGACAGAGGCAGTGGTAGGTGAAGCTTAGGGAGCCATGGGGCTGGGGGCCCACATGTCCACACCTCCCATGATTTGTAGTGGGGAAGAGGGTGCAGGGCACATGCAGTAAGACTTAGGCTCTTGTGTAGGAATCAGAGACCTTTTCAAAAAAATTGAAGTATAGTTGACTTACACTGTTGTGTTAGTTTCAGATGTACAGCACAGTGTTTAAGTATTTTTGAAGATTATAGGAATCAGAGACCTTTAATGGGCAAGGGTCCACAGACTCCTCTGCAGGAAGGGTCTAAAGAGGTGATCATGCCCATTTCCTTGCATCCAGGCAGGACCACCCTTCCCCATCCTGGCCTGAGGAGAGGAAGGCCATTTGTTTAAAAAATGGCCCTATCGGAGCACTGCTCCTGTAGGATGAAAACTTTTGGCTTCCTGTCCTCTTTCTTATCCTCTTCCCTCCTCCAGCTGGAAGTGCATTCTGAAATCCCACACAAGCGCCTTCCGCTGCGCCTCGGGTCTGGAACTCCCAGCCCTGTCCTCGGAGGAGGAACTGCAGGCGCCCTTTCTGGGTGCATGTTTGTGTTCTGTCCCCTCCCCACCTTCTTCTCTACCTGGTTGCCCTGCTCCCACAGTTCCTTCCCCCAGCCGGATCTGGGTCCTGTCTCTGCCTCCTTTCCCCACCCCAGGCCTGAAAGGAGCTGGGACCGGGTGGTGGGATAGCCCCGGGCTAGAGCAGCAGGGGGAGGTGGTGACCACGGCCGCCTGCCATCTTGTCATTGGTCCTCAGCATGCGCCTCGCGTGGGGCTGCCTGCGTCTGTGTCCAAGGCCTTGTCTTCCTAGGCTGCTCCTCTGAGTGGGGCAGTGGGGAAGGGGCTAGTCTTGGTCTGACTTTTGGCCAACACAAACCCCTCCGATGCCTCCCACCCCACCCAGGGCCTTACTCCCTCTGCCTGTTGCCGGGTTTTGAGTGTATTTTTTCCAGAGGCCTCTGATTGTTTCCTGAAGAAACCCGATCCCAGAGCTCATACAAAAGCTGGGGCCGCCAGAGGAGAAACCCCATTCTCTCCCCCTCTGTCCCTACCCCCCCACCTCCATAACCTCTCTCGCTTGGGATGCTGGGTATGGGTTCCAGGACCTGGCTGCCATCACCTAGGCAACAGGGGGCTTTGGTTGCCATGGTGATCAATGTGGGAGAAGCTGGGCAGCAGGGACAAAAGCCCCCACATTTCCCCCCCCCAGCCCTCCTCCCAGTCCTCTTGGGATGATACTGAGACACATTCCATTAATTTTATTTCTGAAAGGCCTTTGGAGGGGAGAAGGGTCTCCTTTTTGTGACGGCCTCTCTCTTCCCTCCCACTCTCCTCTCTGGCCAACCCCAGATAATCCATGGTTGGTTTGAGCAGGGGACCGGGTGAGTGTGTTTGTGTGTCTGGGGTGGGGTGGGGGCAAGGTGAAAAGCAATGGAACACATTCCCTTTTACAGTCTCCCGCCCCCCAAACCAGGGCACTCCCTGCCCTGCAGCAAGTCCGGACTTCCCTCCCAGTCCTGTCATGCCTCCCACATTTCCACTTGTTGATCTCATCCAGCGATCCCCTCCCCCACTCTCTTCCCTGGGAACGCTGCCCACCCAGGAGACCCTCCAAACCCCTGATTCCTGAGACCGATTAAACAAGGGGAACTTCTGCCCTTCTCTTTGCTCACCTCCCATCCTTCCCCACAGCCTCTCCAGTGCTTGGATTAGTTCCCTGGGGTATTTGAGGGGACAGCAGGCAAGGGCCTCAGAAACTGGGTTCATTTTTGGCCCCTCTCTTTGGTAGGGGAGGAAGGAGCATGTTTTGGTGCTTTCTGGGCACCTTGAGTTGGGTTGGCAGGGGTGGGAGAAGCAGGCCAGGGGAGCTGGGTTTATGTTGGGTCTTTAATAAGTAGCTGCGAGGAAGGTAGGGAGCTTTAGGCCAGGGCAGCTTAGAACAAAGGGTTGGGAGGGGACTGGCACCCTTGTCTGGTTTGAAATTTATCTGTAGGGGAAGTACAATGGCATCAGCTTCCCTCCTGGGTGTGTTTGAAGTGGTGGTTCTGGTCTGGTGTGTGTGTGTGTGTGTGTGTGTGTGTGCGCGCGCGCGCGTGCACGCGTGTGTGTGTGTGTGTGTGTGACTTTAGTTGTACAAGCAGCAGGATTTATTTATACCACCTCTTTCCCAGGTCTCAGAGGAAGTATCTGGGGATTAGAGTAGGAATGATCCTGAAGCCAGAGTGTATTCATTGCTTAACTTATTACTTGCTGAGCAGTTTATTAAAGTACTTCTTTTACCCCCAGGATGCGTACAGCAGCCGCACGAGGTGTGTATCATTTTCCCTATTTTACCAATGAGCCTACCAGGCTGCCAAGCACAGAGAAGTTAAGTAACTTGCGCATGGTCACACAGCTCATCAGTGGGACAGTTAGGCTTGGAATTCAGACACTTGGCTGCAAATCTCAGGCTCTTTTTGCTGTTGGCTCTGGCAGACATGAGAATTCAGGCTGGGGAGATGGAGAGTCTGGGTTCTGGTGTCTCTGTCTGGACTGGAGTCCATGGCAGTTCTTTTCATCTTTATTTCTCCACCTGTCTCACTCTGTAACCCAGTTCTCTTTGAACCTCCTGGTGAAATTCAGTTTTTAGGAGGATGACTAGAAAGAATAAGCTGAACCACAGCAAGAGAGCTGCAGGTGATATGTCTGAACTGTATCAGGGACTAGACCAGTAGAATGGGTTCTTGGGGGAGACGGGGTAGTGGAGCCCAACATGTAATTTACAGACAGGGAGATGAACAGAGCCTTCTTTGTAGCAAAGGTTTTTAGAAAGGTTTAGGGTGGGTTAAGATCCTGTGTCTCTGTTTTCCTAAGTATGTTTCTGTCACACACTTGCCTTGACATGGGGCTATTGACAGACATCACTAGGCCGTGGAGTGCCTCCACATAACTCTGTTAGGAGGGTAAATGAATGGATTTATTATTGATTTCACCTCCCTACAGTCGTTGCGGTTTCCCTGAGACTCAGGTGGGTATTAGTTACTTTCTGTCTGCCCATGGGAAGCTGGTAGATACAAATATGTATCAATCATAGTTCTTATTCTCAAGTTACTGATGCTTCAGTTCAGTTGGAGAAAAGTTAACAACTACATAAAGCAAATTAACGTAACTGACCTCTGGCAGCACCTGGCTGATTTTAGTCCTACCTTGAAACACTCTAATTCTTGGCTGCGTGACAGCCCGCTCTTCTGGCTTCCAGGCTCCTCTGGCCTTGCCTTCTCAGCCCCTTTGCCTGATCCCTTTCCTCGGACACGTTTACATATTGGAGTTCTCAGGGACCCCCTATTTATCCCTCTCCCTGGGTGATCTCATCCATTCCCTTAACCTTGCACACCATCCATACCTCTAGCTCAGACTCTTTTCTGAGTCCAGCTCCTCTGACACCAGCTGCCTGTTCCACAGCCTGTCTCACAGCCATGAACTCAGCACACTGGAAACTGAACTCACCAACTTCCTCCCCGGTCTTCCCACCTAATAATGGCACGACCACCTACTCTCTTGCTCAGGCCAGAGATCTTGACGTTCCCCTCCCCCTCACGCAGTCCAATTAAGTCCTGTTGTTCCTACCACCAACATATGTCGCAAAAGTGACTATTTCCCATCTCCTCTGCTGCTCTGCCCCATCCAAGCCTCACCACTGTAGTCGCTTTTTTGTTTTTCAATTTTAATTTTATTTATTTATTTTTGGCTGCGTTGGGTCTTCGTTGCTGCACGCGGGCTTTCTCTCGTTGCGGCGAGCGAGGGCCACTCTTCATTGCGGTGTGCGGGCTTCTCACTGCGGTGGCCTCTCTTGTTGTGGAGCGTGGGCTCCAGGCATGCGGGCCTCAGCAGTTGTGGCACACAGGCTCAGTAGCGGTGGCTTGCGGGCTCTAGAGCACAGGCTCGGTAGTTGTGGCTCGCGGGCTCTAGAGCGCAGGCTCAGGAGCTGTGGCGCACGGGCCTAGTTGCTCCGCGGCATGTGGGATCTTATCTGACCAGGGATCGAACCTGTGTCCCCTGCATTGGCAGGCAGACTCCTATCCACTGCGCCACGAGGTTAAGCCCAGTAGTCGCTTCTTTACTCATCTCCCTACTTCTGCTTTCTCCTCTTTCCAGTCCATACCTGCATAGTTAAAACCCTTTGCAGGCTTCCCATGAGCTCTTCCCCTGACCCATGGAGTGTGCAGTAACCCGGCCCCCGGCCACCTCTTCAGCCTCACCTTCCACTGCCCTCTCCCTTCCGCAGCTCTGGCTCCATTGGTCCACCCAACTCTGCTGCCTTTGGCCTTCCGCGGGGGATTCCAAGCTCTGCAGGCTTTTCCCTCCTCTCTGCCTGCTTAACTCCTGTGCTCTTTCAGGCTTGGCTGTTGCTTTCTGGAACTACTCAGTTCAAACGAGCCCCGCTCCCCGGACTTGCCTGTCATGCTGTCCTCGTTATTCTCCTTTCATCACTGATGTAGTTAGTCGTTTACACTCACCTGTGTACTTGTTTAGCGTGCACCTGCCCCGCTAGATTGTGAACTCAGGGTCTTTTCACCACTGTACCCAGGGCCTAGCAGGGTACATGGTTCCTAGAAGGAGCCTAAGCAAGAGCTGATGACTCAGTGAGTGAAGGTAGGAAATGACTGCTCAGTGCACAGGGATGATGATGGTGGGGTCGGGGTTGGAGGGGAAGATGTAACATTGGGTGCTAGGGGAGGTGGGGGCTTTCGTGAGGGGAGTAGGGGCTGCGCTCTGAGGAATGAGCAGGATTTGGTTGAGAGTGAGAGAGGAGGCGAGAAGGAGAGGTCCTTCTCCCTCCAGAATTAGAAGGTGAAAGTATAGAAGAAAGATGCTGCCCCTCAGCCCACAGATAGCCAGGTAAGCTCATGACCTTGCCTGGTTCAGGATGTTAGGTTGTCAGAGAATGGTTTCTACTCGCCTTTTCCTCCTGCCCCGCACCACGTGATCCGTAGTTTCTATTCCTTACCCCCGCTTTGTGCGTACACACAAGCACACACACACGCACACACACACAGCCTCAGGGGGAGCCGCCAACTTGACCTGGCAGTAACTATGGGTGTGTTTGCCGTAGATGCTGGGGAGCGGATGCCAAGAGAAGCAGCCACAGGCAGTCCCCTGTGGGCACACTCAGAACTTATGAGCGGGAGGAGATGAGGGGAGAGAAGGAGAGGCTTGGGGTAGCCTCTGGGCAGAGCTAGCTGCCTCCTGCTATGGTCTCCACTGGTCCAACCAGTTGGCCTGGCCAGAACCTGCCTTCTCCAAGTCTTAGTTTTCCTGGCTGAGAATAGGAAAGCATTGCCTGGTTCTCCCTTGCAGGGGGTCCAGTGTTGGGTCATTCTGGGTGGCCTTTGCTGGCCCTCTTCCCCCACCCCTGTGCCCTGGGCACAGTCTGGGGGTGCTCTTTCTAGGAGGCAGGGCAGGAGGAACTGGGCCCACTGGACAGAGCAGGAAGCTGGGTGCAGTATTCTCGGGTAGTGGCAAGGCTGCCCTGAGCTTCCTGCAGCTGCCTCTTGGGGATGGCCTTCCTCTCCACTCTGACCCCACGGAAAGCTCCAGCTCCCCACTAATCAGCTGCTTCCTCTCCTCAGGAGGGCCGCTTGATTTTCTCTGAGACCAGCCCACCCGTCCAGCAAAATAGAGTCCCTCAGGGTGACAGTTGATTTTCTAAAGGTGCCCCTTGGCCTGAAGAAGTCGGTGCTAAAGGAGGTGGCAGTGGGGCCCCCCAAAAGGCCCCAGCCTGTGGCCCTGGAGCGCTACAAGGCGCGGCGTTCAGACGCCATGGACACCGAGTCCCAGTACTCAGGGTATTCCTACAAGTCGGGCCACTCCCGCAGCTCCCGCAAGCACAGGTGGGTGTGCGTGGGGCGTGACGCAGGTGGGGGGGAGGGGTGGAAGCATGCACAGGGGTGGTGGACTGGGGGTGGCTGCGGAGAAACCCGGGTCCTCCCCTTGACCTCCTGTGCCTGTTCCCCTGGCCTCCTGCTGCAGGGACCGTCGGGACCGACACCGCTCTAAGAGCCGAGACGGGAGCCGTGGGGACAAGTCGGTGACGATCCAGGCTCCAGGGGAGCCCCTGCTGGACAATGAGTCCACGAGAGGGGATGAGCGGGTGAGCGTCAGGGGGATGAGGTCTAGGCCAGGTGTTTTCCAGACTGATCCTTGGAGAAGTTAGAGGTCCATGAGAAAGGGGAAGGGCCTGGAAACCTGGTGTCTTCCGACAGAGACCAGATCAGGGAGGGCATCTTGTGTCATACTTCTGCCAAGTGTCCCAAGCCAGGACCTTGTTTCAGTAGAATGCAGTAGAATTTCAGTAGAATTCAGAGATCCCTTTGGAAGCAGCAGCCTCTTTCGTCTTTATGACCCATGTGACTTGGGCTGTGTAATGGGAATCGCCTGGCTCCTCTGGGCTCAGGCCCGCCAGTTAGGGGGTTGGGAATCTGGAGTGGGAGGGGCTGGGGGTGTGGCAGCCTTGAGTTCTCCTTGAGCCTAAAGGCATGGGCACTCCAGCGCTCTCTGGTGTCGGACTCTAGAATAGCACCTCTGGTCTTAGGGTAGGTGGGAGGAGTCGATGGAGAAAGGGGAGGGAGAAGAAGTGAGCCTGGAGAGACGGAGGAGGTTCTGCAAGAGAGTTCTCTGGGACAGGGCTGAGCGGGTTGCTCCTGGTCTAGCCTCTCTGGCCCACTGTGTGCACCTGGCAGGGAGGTCAGGGAGCAGAATCCAGTGCTGGCAGAAGGCAGAGGCAGGATTTGAGTTGACTGTGAGGTTGTCCATGTCTCATTCTTCCTTTTCTTTCTTCTTGGGAGCATCTTAGGGGGCTGGAGACTTCACAGGACATCTCTGTGACTGACACTGGGGATTCCTGGGTCTTGGGAGCAGATCACTACCTGAGGGAAATGTTCTTTTTCTCTCTTTCCCAATCCCATCTTCTCCCAGAGACCTGGCCTCCTGGCCTCCTGAATTCTTGAAATGACCCTGAGACCTGATCAGCTCCTGTTGTTGACGATTCCCCAGGCCCTTGATGCTTGGAATGCCTAGGCAGTGTGACTGAGGGTCATATTAGGGTTCCCTGAGCTGAGAGCAGGCAGCGCCTCCACTTTTCATCTTCTGGTCAGACTCTTCTCCTTTCCTCGGGGAGGAGATTCCTCCACCCCCTAGTCGCTGACCCTGCCAGGCAGTCTCCTACACTCCCCATTCTGTGTCTCTGTCCTGTAGCCTGAATCGCCTGGGTGTCAAAATGTGACTCCATATTCCCAGACTGTCCACGAGTTAAGGGTGTAGGCGCGGATGACCACTGGTGGCCTTGGGGCTCCTCTGAGGGATGGCATCCAGCCCCCGCAGAGAAACAGCTTGAGTGGACCACACTCAGAAGGGCACCAGGGGACCTCAGCCTGTCCACCCACTTGCCTCCGGGAACAGGCAGCCCCTGTGTGGTGGGCATTCAGATGGCCCAATAGAGCCAGCCAGGCGGACCAGGGACCCAGAGTGGCCCCGAGTCCACACTGCGTCTCACATGCCCCTCATTAGTCACTCACCTTCCCCAGCCCTTCCTCCCGGTGTCCTCTTCTCTTCGCCGTGCTGCCTTTGTCAGGTCACTCCCTTAACTAGAAACCTTGAGTGGCTCTCCGTACTTGGAGGATAGGTACCTGTTGCTTAACCTGGCCTTGCAGGTGGGCTGCTCGAGCCTGCCCGCTTTGCCTGGAGAGTCTGACCTCGGATCCCAGTCTCTGGCTGAGCGGCTCCCTGGCATCTGTCTTGTACTCTCTGCTCTGAGGGTACATGGGTAGTTTTTTGCTGTCTGGCTGATGGCATGAAGCTCCCACAGGGCCCAGGTCTCAGATGTCCCATCTCTGCAGAGGCCAGGCTTGGGCATGCCATGGAGCTCAGTAAATACTTTGATGGCCGCATGTTTGTTGATTACCTTCTTTTCTCCTCTCCCTGCTTTGCTCTCTATCTTCTCTCCGCTCACCTTTTCTCCTGTGTCCCTGCCTCCTCCTCCTCTCCCCACATTGCTGCGGCCCCTCCCGATGCAGGACGACAACTGGGGGGAGACGACCACAGTAGTAACGGGCACCTCGGAGCACAGCATCTCCCATGATGACCTCACACGCATCGCCAAGGACATGGAGGACAGCGTCCCGCTGGACTGCTCCCGGCACCTGGGCGTGGCGGCGGGGGCCACGCTGGCCCTGCTGTCTTTCCTCACGCCGCTGGCTTTCCTGCTGCTGCCCCCACTGCTGTGGCGGGAGGAGCTGGAGCCGTGCGGGACGGCCTGCGAGGGCCTCTTCATCTCTGTGGCCTTCAAGCTGCTCATCCTGCTGTTGGGCAGCTGGGCCCTGTTCTTCCGCCGGCCCAAGGCCTCTCTGCCCCGTGTCTTCGTGCTGCGTGCCCTGCTCATGGTACTCGTCTTCCTGCTTGTCGTCTCCTACTGGCTCTTCTACGGCGTGCGCATCCTGGACGCCCGCGAGCGTAGCTACCAGGGCGTGGTGCAGTTTGCCGTGTCGCTGGTAGATGCCCTGCTCTTCGTGCACTACCTGGCCGTGGTCCTCCTGGAGCTGCGCCAGCTCCAGCCTCAGTTCACACTCAAGGTCGTGCGCTCCACCGACGGGGCCAGCCGGTTCTACAACGTGGGCCATCTCAGGTATGGGCGCATCGGGGCAGGCAGACGGGCCTGGGGAGGAGGCTGAGAGGACCGTAGGGTAGGAGGGTGTGATGGTGGGGCTGGAAGGGACGGGTTAGGAGGGCTGTGTGGGACGGAGTTGCGTACTCCGCACATCCTAGGTTTTCAACAGCGTTTGTCAGGCTAAGGGTCCTGGAGCAGGTAAGGCGGGAGTCAGGAGTTGGGAGTGAATAGATGAACAGACAGTTAGAGATCGGGGATCTTAGAGTGGGATGGACCAAAGAGGATAAAGGTTTGGGGCATGAACAGGGGCTTTTTGGAATCATGTTTCTAGCTCTTTCTTGGAGGCACAGCCTCTTGAGGGCACTCAGTCAGTGGTCACAGAGATGAGCTGGCCAGAGGAGGGACTCCCCCCCAGAGGAAAAGATAACGAGGAGAGTTCTTCAGCCCCCCTAAACTTGTGGGCAGGATGCCCGCCCTGGCCATCCAGAGTGTCAATAGCACCTCCTGGTCCTGCAGGGAATCTTGAGGGGAGAATGATGGAGGGGAGGAAGTGATCCTTGGCTGGGGACCCTGGCCCAATGCCCTTTCTCCCCTGGGCTTCAGCACGGCAGGGAAGGACTGGCAGGCCCAGCCCTGGGGAAGGCTTGGGAGCCCGGTAAGTAGACCTCAGGCCCTGAGCCAGGCTCCTTGGAAGCAGCTTGTCCCTGCCCTCTGTCCTCTCCTGCCCTGCCAACCTGCCCTGATGTGTCCCTCCCCCTGCGCCCCTTGTCTGTCCGTTCTCCCTCCCCCTCCTGCCGTGTCCCCCACAGCATCCAGCGCGTGGCAGTGTGGATCCTGGAGAAGTATTACCATGACTTCCCTGTCTACAACCCTGCCCTCCTCAACCTGCCCAAGTCCGTCCTGGCCAAGAAAGTGTCTGGCTTCAAGGTGTATTCCCTCGGAGAGGGTGAGCGGCCCTGCTCCTCGGCCTCCTGGTCTCCTCCCAAGCAGGATTCCCAAGTTCCTGCCTCCTGTTTCTCTTTCCCCCTTCTTCCCTTGCTTTCTCCTTTCCCCAGCCCGTGTCCCAGCCCCTTCTGTTCTGTCATTTCCCTTAACTCCAGGTGGCTGGTCTCAGCTGCTGACTCTACTTGCTGTCCCTTTATGCTATGGTGCGTCCCCTTAATCTGGCTCCTCTGCGTCTGCTCACCAGCCCTGGTCCTAAGCCCTCGCTCTCTGAGCCCCAGAACCTCCTGCACTGGGGAGGAACATGTGCGGGACTCCTGCCCTCTGGTGCCTTCCTTGTTGCTTTCCTGTGGGCCTCTCCCAGACGCGGCCAGGAGGGTTGGGAACGGGAGGCATTGCTGGGGGGTGGACACAGCTTCCTCTGGATGCGTCAGGTTGCTGGCTCCAGACTTCCTGGAGCGAGAAAGGAGGCCACGCTCTGAAGTGGCCATCCCCTCTCTCTCCTGCTCCTGTGCAGAAAACAGCACCAACAACTCCACGGGCCAGTCCCGGGCTGTGATTGCAGCAGCGGCCCGGAGGCGGGACAACAGCCACAACGAGTACTACTACGAGGAGGCCGAGCACGAGCGGAGGGTGCGCAAGAGGAGGGCCAGGTGGGTCCCTGGGGGAGGAGGGGTTGCTGGGGGCTGTTGGGTGTGGATAGGCTGGGGAGAGGAAGACCATCGGCTTCTGTAACTGCTGATGATATGGGTGGGGTGTGTGCATTCGCTTTCTGTTGCTGCCTTAATAAATCACCATGAACCCGGTGCTGCAAACACCCCACACTGATTGTCTCACAGTCCCATGGGTCAGGCACAGGTGAGCTGGACCCTCCACTCAGGGCTCATGGGCTGAAATCAAGATGACTCTCGTTTGAGCCTGAGTCCCCTTCCAAGCTCACTGGTTGTTGGCAGAATCAGTTCCTTGTCACCTGGACCCATAGGCAGTTCACCTTTTCCTCCGGGCCAGCAAGACCAGGTCTGTCTCTGACTTCTGCCACCAGCCAGAGAAAACTCTGCTCTTAAAGGGCTCATGTGATGAGACCAGACCTGTCAGCATAATCTCCTTATTTTAAAGTCAACTGACTCAGCACTTTCATTGCATCTGCAAAACGTACCAAGATTATTGGTTTTTTTTTTTTTTTTTTTTTTTTTGCGGTACGCGGGCCTCTCACTGTTGTGGACTCTCCCGTTGCGGAGCACAGGCTCCGGACGTGCAGGCCCAGCGGCCATGGCTCACGGGCCCAGCCGCTCCGCAGCATGTGGGATCCTCCCGGACCGGGGCACAAACCCATGTCCCCTGCAGCGGCAGGCGGACTCTCAACCACTGCGCCACCAGGGAAGCCCAGTACCGAGATTATTGGATAACCAGGGGATGGGCATCTGATGGAAGTGGACGGGGCATTTGAATTCTGCCTACACAGTGGAGCAGGGACTATTAAAGGATGTGAGCCTCCCTGGCAATGGCAGAGATTGAGGCTAGACTAGCCCTCCTTCCAGTAGATCTTGTAGGCTTGCTCAGCAGATGGTACATTTTTACCTGCAAAAAAATACCATATGCTAACACAACTTTGTTAAAAGCAGAAACTAACACACCCTTGTAAAACAATTATACTCCAATAAAGACGTTAAAAAAATAAATAAATAAAATAAAATAATATCCATTTATTTCCCGGGGGAAAAAAAAATGAGGTTCTAGTGCCCATATCTTGGTAAATTCTTAAACGCTGTCCTCACTTCTCCTTTTTTCCTGTTCACATTGTTATGTGAATGCTAGTTGTGCCTGAAGATTCTTTCCTGGTGCTTACTGTTTGCCAGGGCCCACCTTGGTCTGTTGGGATTTCCACGGAGGAGGAGCAGAGGGTCATGGAACTCTGCCCTTCCTCCCACATGATCTCCAGACTTCCAGGGAGAAAGGTAGCCCTGACCCTGTTCTTACACGAGGCTGTAGTAGACTGAAGGTCAGCAGCTCCATTTCTGTGACATTCCAGCAAGTCTCCAGGTGTCTCAGAAAAGGCCCTCGTGGGAAGGAAACCGGAGATGTTCCCTTCCTCCTCTACCTTCGCCCTGACTAGGATCTTTGGATCTCCTGTTCTGCCACCACCATAGAGGACGCTTGCCTTCCCCATTCCCTTGGTTGTAACTAGGAGAAAACTGTTTCCCTTGGTTCAGATCCTGAGTCAAAAGTATCTTTTCAAAAGAAACTTTACTGAGACACTTGGGGGAAGCAAAAGAATAAACAGAGACATGGTAGACTTACGCAGATCCACACGTTTACTTAGCCCAGAATCCCATCCTAAGCTGCTTGAAGTCCCCAGGTTCCTGGGTTTCCGGATACTGGTATTGTTTTGTATGTCTGGTACACTGCTATTGTTTTGTATGTCTCTATGATTTTAATGTAAATTGGCTTCTTTTCCCTGCTTCCCCCTTAACAGTATATTTTTGAGATTCACCCTTGTCTGTATATCTGGTTTGTTGCATCTCATCACTGCAGAGTACTCAGAGAAATCTTCCACCATCCTGACCAATATTTGGATGACGGTCATCTTCCTAATTTTTTCCATTTTGATGAATAAGTAGTATGTTATTAACATTTTAATTCTCTGATTACTATCCAGTGACTACTTCATCTCTTTTTCAGTCTTTCAGGTCTCTTATGAATTATTTGTTCACTCCTTTGCCCATTTTCTATGCTGTTCTTACCTCTTCCTTCTTGATTTGCAGCATATATTTTGCATTACCTCTGCCCACCCCAGGTGTTAGTTAATGTTGCCCATGCTGTCCTGGTTGAATAGACATCTGTCATTTTGATGTAGTTATAGCTATTAATTTTTCACCCACTGAAGTGTGATTTGGCGGGTCTTAAGAAGGCTTTTTCTAGGGTTTGATCCATAGTTGTCTCTCTGGGTTTGACACTAGATTGTCCTCCTTGGGTCCCTGGGCTGAGCTCACTGAGCACTACAGCTGTTTCCTATCCCTAGAGGGGGAAAGACCCTCCCCATCTACCCAGCTGCACACATGCATGCTCACATGCACACACACAGCCCCCAAAGCCTGGTTCTTTTTTTTTTTTTTTTGCGGTACATGGGCCTCTCACTGTTGTGGCCTCTTGCGTTGCGGAGCACAGGCTCCGGACGCGCAGGCTCAGCGGCCATGGCTCACGGGCCCAGCCGCTCCGCGGCATGTGGGACCCTTCCCGGACCGGGGCACGAACCCGCGTCCCTTGCATAGGCAGGCGGACTCTCAACCACCGCGCCACCAGGGAGGCCCCAAAGCCTGGTTCTTGACTCCAGTTGGGTGCGTATTTCTTCAGGGAGAGCACAAAAGCCTGACCTCGCTCAGGCTGCTGGAGGGCTGAAGCTGGGGGGAAGATGAGAGGTTGGCGTCTGGTCCATACTCCTCATGTCCCCCAGGCTTGTGGTGGCCGTGGAGGAGGCCTTCACTCACATTAAGCGGCTGCAGGAAGAGGAGCAGAAGAACCCCAGGGAGGTGATGGACCCACGGGAGGCAGCCCAGGCCATCTTCGCATCCATGGCCCGTGCCATGCAGAAGTACCTTCGCACCACCAAGCAGCAGCCTTACCACACCATGGAGAGCATCCTGCAGCACCTTGAGTTCTGCATCACTCACGACATGACACCCAAGGTAGGCCCATTCTGCCCACCGCATCCTTCCTCTTTCGCCAGTTCTGGCCCCTTCCTTTCCACTTCCTTCTCCCTTATTCTCTCACCTCCTTCCGTACCCTCCCTCCCTCTCTCTCTCATCTCTACCTCTGTATAGTCTCTTCTCTCATCCATACTCCATCCACTCCATCTCTGCATGGGGTAAAATTCTTAGGTGGTGAGGAGAACGGGGAGTTTCAGGACCATTTTGGGAATGGTTGAGACCTATTTCTCATCTCTGTAGGGGTTCTGGAATTTTCAGATCCAAACTCCCACCTTTACCTCCCTCACCTCCAGAAGATGTTCTTTGCACTGTGCTCTTTTTGAGCCATTCCCACCCTTCAGCTCTACGGCCAACTTCCTAGACTTGCATCCCCTGAGCCATCTTTGGGGAACAGGTGATTAAACATGTTGCACTTTAACTGTGACACCTCTAGCTTTCTGCTGGTGCAGCCCTGCTGGACGTTACCCATACGAGCAGAAGGGAGAAGAAGGAAGGACGAGGGAGGGCTTGCCCAGGTCATAGCAAGTGCCAGGGATGAGGGGTCAGGAGAGCTGAGTCCCAGCCCTGACCCTACTGAGCCGTATCACCTCCGTGTGCTCCCGATCCCTCATTGATAAACTAGGGTCTGAGGCTGATGATCTCAGGCCCTTTCCTGCTCTGACATTCTGAGATCGTTTGCAGAGAGTGAGCCTGGGGACATCTTGGTGGTCTTTGGAAGCTGTGCCCCCTGAACCCACCATCCAGTACCACAAGGAACGCTGGCTGGCCAAACAGTGGACACTGGTGAGCGAGGAGCCAGTGACCAACGGGCTCAAGGATGGCATCGTTTTCCTCTTGAAACGCCAGGACTTCAGCCTGGTGGTCAGCACCAAGAAGGTCCCATTCTTCAAACTCTCCGAGGAATTTGTGGACCCCAAGTCGCACAAGTTTGTCATGAGGCTGCAGTCTGAGACCTCGGTGTGACTGTGCAACAGCAGGGGGAGTGGGAGACGCGGGGGGCTCCTGAGGGTGGTGGGGGCGTGGCCCTCAGGCCCTGCCACGTTCCTGCCACCTTCTTCCTCTTGCTCTAGTTTTTTTTTTCTACTTGAATTAACCACCGCCCCCCCCACCTGTCTCCTCCCCTCTTCCTTATTTACCCTATGTGAACCTGGAGAGACCATCCTTCTGTCAACAGTACCTGGGAAATTCCCTCTCCTTCTCCCACCCCCCTCACTTTTGTATCACTCCCGGCCCTGCAGGAACCAGTGCCTCTCTCCCTCTCCTTTCCCCGGGTGACAGTCTCTTCTGAAAGGGCACAGGGCCCACCCGAGCCCCACTCTCGAACCCAGGTTCTTATAAGCAGTTCTATCCAGCGGCCCCCAAAAGGGTTTCTCTGGGGGGCTCCGATCTGACTCCAGAGAGCCACGGTGCCAAACTCCTGAGCAGCACTACCTGCAGCCTCCTGGCGGCAGGTGGATCTGCTCCCCCTGCCCGCTCACCCCAAGCTGGAGTTCTTGGGCAAGGATCCTCCTACACAGCCCCAGAGTCCGGGGCCTCCCTGCCAGGGTTATTTGCTTCCAGCTGTTTGAGCCTCTGTCCCCCATCCACACATATTCAGAGCAAGGGAAGATCCCATCCTTTACCCTGACATGTCTACCTTCCATTTCTGATTTGTGTGGTCACGTGTGACCACAGGCAAACTGAGATGGAGCCCCTCTGTGACCACTTTTCCTGGGCCCTGGGGGACAGACAGTACCTTTCTTCCAAGGGGTCTTTCCTGTGCAGCCCCTGGGGGAAGGTCAGGAGAGAGCCCCGTGAACATCGCTGACCCCTACCCTCTGAACTTCCTTCACCTCTGTTCCCACCATGGTGGGATGGGTCTCCCCCTTCCCAGTGAAGGATGCCACGTAGACTCCTATACAGAATTAGTGGCTTGCAGACCCTGACCCACCCTGGTGATCTCAGCCAAATGTTTTTCTTTCCTTCACCAGCCATCCCCAGTCTTGCTGTCTCTTCTCTCAGCTCCAGAGACCTGTTGCCTCATCTCTTTTTTGGGGGGAGCCAGCAGCCCCTCCTTATCCCCTGCCTTAAGTCCACTTCTTTGCCTCAGGGGTCTCTTTTCCTTGGCCGGCCAGGGTCCCCCCATGTTCCCTCACTGCCTGGTTTTCTGGGCTCTGGTCTCCCTCTGTATTGGGGTGAGGGACCAAGATTGCTGCCCTTGATGGGTACTTAGCCCCTCACCCCATTTAGCTTCCGGAGTCTTTGCACCCAATCTGAATTCTTGAGCAAAATTTGCTGGCCTTCTAATACTTACTTTCACTGTAAATCTGAGCCTTTAAATCAGACACCCTTAAATTATGTAGTTTTAGCCAAGGGGAATAGAACTAAGAAGTACTCACATACCTCCAGCCAGCACACATGTTGGGGAGCATTCTGGTGACTGGGCTGGAGCAGTCCCCTGGGCCAGTCCTCAGAGTAACTCACAATGCCCCCTTATAAGCCCGTCTTTCCCCTGGAAAACCCATTGGTTCTTGCCTTGTAGAGTGCACCCTGGGATAAGATCACAGTTGATCTCTTACCAGGGAGTCTTCTTCTCTGTGTAGTGGCAGCCCTGGGCATGATGGAGCCTGGGGATTGTCTCTCCTGCTGTCCTTTCTGAAAAAGCACATCTTTCCGCACACCACTTACTAGAGAAGGGTTCTTCGTTCAGTGCTTACCTTGTCTGCACTTGGGTGGATTATGGGGCTGACCTAGGCAGCGCCTGGAGGTCAGCCTTGGGCTGGGGCTGTGGGTTTGGGGATAAGCCTGAGTGAGATACATCCTGTCCTGGGGGTCCTGGGAAGGTATTTTTTCCTTCTCTTCAAAGACCTGGTTTCAGAGGAGTCCCTTCTTGGTCACATTTCTAAATACCTCACTATCCTGGAAAATGGGGCCTGGATGGTGATTGGGGTCACTGCCTTTGTGGGCAGGAGTGGGATGTGGTGTGGTTTGAGGAGGAGTTGGGGTGGGGAGAGGGCAAGTATTTGGGATCAGAGTCGCTGCCCTAGGTTAGGGGCCGGGGAATGTTTATTTTAAGAACCTGCCATGTTTTTAATCACTGTGATTTTTTTCATTCCCTTTTCCTAAAACAAAAAGACATTTTTTCCCCCCCGACTCTCTCTCTAAGCACTAAGGGCTGTGACTGAGAATGGTAGTGTTTTGGTCCTTTGCGTCAGAACTGTGGTATCTTTGTGTTCTTTGATTATTGTTATTATTATTTTTTGAAATGTCAGGATGACTTGTCAAGTGTATGGCTGTGTTTGTCTTTTGCTTCTCCTATATGGGAAGTTGTCTTCATGCTGTGAACTGCTGTGGGGTGTGCAGCTGACTCAGTCCCTCTGAGCAGTGTCCCCCACTTTGCCTGTCCCAACACATGCTGGATTTGCTCATTCTTCCCCCGTGGGGGTGCTGCCCACCCATTACCACCCGTGCCCCGTATGCCACCATCAGGGATGCTGTGGCTGGGTCTCTCCAGTGCTCTTTCCTATGACTACATGGCATCCTAGCTCATCCCCACCACACCTCCCAGACCTTCCTTTACACCACCTTGGAAGGCTGGTCCTCCTTCCCTCCACACCAGGATACTGTGCCTCAGTCCTTCACCTACCTCGCCACTCTGCCGCCGTCCCGATTCGTCCCTTTCTCTTAAACTACTCTTCATTCTCTCTCTTTCTATTCTTGTTTATTTCCCTTCAGCTTCTCCTTTTTTCTTCCCACCCCCCTCCATTTCAGCCCTTATCTTTTCACTTCCCCATCCCCACCTCAGTCCTGTTGCAAACCCTGACACAATAACTGTCATGAGACATTGGGATCCTTTCTTATCTGAAACGTTTGTTTCCCAGAGTTTGTGCTTCTCTCCTTCTCTGTTGGGCCCGGATGAGCTCCCTTGCCCCTCTGTGGTGTCTGTCAGTCTGTCTTCTTTTTCCTCTGCCCTCCCCATGGGGCAGCATCTGCTGATGGATTCGGTCCTGGTGTGTGATTGTTGTGATTTGTTCTTCTGTGTGTGAAAGGAAGAGGAATTTTTGAGTTCCTTCCCAGTGAGATTGTATATGTAGAATTTTCCACTGTTGGATCTAGATTTTTTTTTTCCTTTTTTTGGGTTACAGAGCTGAGACCTTGTGCATGCATGTAGAAAATTGTAAAATGTAAATTCTTTTTTTTAATATATAAAAAGCTTGTTTTTACAGTTTGCAGTGGATCTAAACATTATGACAATTTTAGGGATTTTTTTTTCTTAAACATAGGAACTAAAACTGTACAAATTTTTTTTAATATAAAATAAAGACATTTGACTTTTGTGGGGGCATTCTGTTGTTTTCTTCTTTTTTTTACAGAAATAAAAAGAGCCAAAGAGGGTCAGGAAAGAGTGAATGTATGCTCCTTGTTAGGGAGTGGGTGGGCCAGGAGGGGGCAGTGTGAGCTCATCACTGCTCCACTCTTTTCAGGATGAATGAAAAAGGAAGTTGCTTATTCTGAACACTGATTCCGAGAAGAGAGACACTTGGGGAACGTGAAGACTCAGCTGTTCTCTGGGGTGGTTAAGGAGGAAGGAAAGATTCCTGTCCGGGTAGATTCATAGGAGTTTCAGAGAACAGTTGATAATTTCATTCAATAGTGACAGCTCATCACATTAAGAAACATTCCTGAAGTGTATCTTGTGTTACTAAGTATCGTCTTATTTCTACCATTATCTATCTAATCTTACAAAAGAATTCTCTAGCAGTAGTCATTTATTTAAAATGGAAATATTCTGTTGGCACTGTGCTTGTCATCAAGCCTTGGAATTATCATTGAGAGATCAGGGCCCTTCTCTCAGCTCTACCCAGACCCAAGCTTCTCTGTGACTTTGGGCAAAATTCTTAGCATATAAACCTCTTTCTAAGGTTAAAAACAAATGAACAAGCAAATGTAAACTTTCCTGTGTGAAGTTAACCCACTTACTAGATTTGGTCCTCCTCTACCCTGCTTCATACTTTGCCACACTCTGAGGATGCAAAGACCAGTGTTGTACCCTTGTCCTGGAGGAAGATCCAGGCCACAGGGAGGTGACAGACCAGATAACCTAACACGAGACTGTGTGGCCTGTTCACAGGCAGAGCACAGATCAGTCCTGACTGGATTCCAAGGAGCTCAGAGAGCCTCCCTTCAAGAAATTTAAGCAGTTTGTTTAAGAATCAGGACCGGGTAACACTACTTCCTTGAGGGGAGGTTTATCTATTCTGTTCACCTAAGCATTCCTAGCATCTATACCAGTTCCTCACATATAGTCGCTGTTCAGTTAAAAAATTTATTGAATGAATAATGAATTATAAAAAACGAATGATACAATAGGGGCATATAAAAGAGATCATATACTTACTTCTCCCTTTAAATTTGCATTCAGGTCTTTCTCATGTGAAAATGAATTTAAAAAACCTTCCCTTGGAACTGCATCCCCATTCTCATAGCTCTGCCCCTTTCTGTAATAGTCTTTTAATTTCAGTTGCTGTTTTCATTTCACCTCAAAACCAGCTTTTGACTTATTGTGACCAAATTTCTACCCTACCATGCCTCTGAAATTATTCTTGTTCTTAAATACCTTTTAGTTAATCTCTATTCAGTGCCTATGACGTTCCCAGCCTGGGACTAAAGTGCTCTGGTTGGGAAAGATAGTGGATGTTCCTGGCTTCTCTGAGTCTACCCTTGTGGACCCTGGAGGAGTCTGTATTTAACCTCATGACCCTCCTCCTCTAATGCCAGGCCCAGGAATTAACAGATTGAAGGCCAGATCTCATGGGATCATATTTTCTCTCAGGGTTTGCTGAAAGTAAAGGTGATGATCCCACCCATTTGTCATGTAACAAAGGGTATTTGTAACTTAGCCGAAAAGACATATTTTTTCATGGAAGTACTGTACCTATCACTGAAGACAGGAACTCAACTTGGTGGATAGTCAGGATCTTGCCTGGGACTTCTCCTTCCCATAGCTGCCCAGATGTGATTTTCCAGCCTTTGTCTTTGAAATGAAGCCAAGGGGGAACCAGGAGTTAGGGCTCTGGGTGAGAAGACGTAAGAATCTTTAGACCCAGTTCTTAGCGATTCCATATTAATTTTTTTTGTTTGGGTCAGTTTAATGGCTTCTACAAAACAGAAAACCGGCTGCTTAAAATAGCCCCTGGCTTTTTATTTGTTAGTTTAAGCCAGTGATGGAAAATACTCTTCCAGCTGCTGGGAAGGCTGGCTGCGATGGGAGGAAATCAGCCTTTGGAAAACCATTACAGTATCAGCGGACAAATGGTCATGGAAGATGCTAGAGAGATAGTACAGGACCATCCACACAGTGGAAAGATGTTGGGAAACAGTCAGCCCTGTCCAGCTCTCCAGTTTCTCTGTAGGCTGAGAATGGTGTCCATTTCCCGTGTTACAAAGGACAGGGCAGACATGTCATCCTAGGAGCTCATAATAACAAATACAAAAATGAAGTATGTATGGAAAATTGGGAGAAGGTACTGATTTAGATTTGGGAAAGTTGGGCAAGGCATTGACCTCTCATTTCATCCCAGCATGTTTTAGGGGGATACTTAACTGTGTGCCATGCAGGCAGATAAAAAGATAAAACATTGTCCCCATCCTCTAGGAGTTCATGGTGATTCATGGGAAATTTTATTATTTTGTTGCCTATTGTAGGCACCCAAGAGGGGGTCAGTACCATTAGCAAGAGACAGATTGAAGTCAATACTTGGTGAGTGCATTGAGCTTGATAGGTAAACTATTTGATGTCACCACTCAAGAAAGAGACATCAGGACGATCTAATATCCCATAGTGGGGACCACTTTGGTGGAAAGAAGTTAGGAGTATGAGATCTTTAGTTGTGTCCTGTCCCTTCTGCTTGCTTTTGGGCACAGTTCACCAGTACAGCTGCTTCATCAGGGGCAAATATGTGGTTAAAAATGAAAGTGGATTTTTGGGGTAGTGAAAATACTCTGTGTGATACTATGATGGCGGATACGTGTCATTATAAATTTGTCCAAACCCATCGAACGTACACCAAGAGTAAAACCTGATGTAACTTATTGACTTTGGGTGGTCAACGTAGGTTCATCAATTGTAACAAATGGACCACTCTGGTGGGGGATGTTGATAGTGGGGGAGGCTATGCATGTGTGGGAGCAGGGTCCATATGGGAATTTTCTGTACCTTCTGCTCAATCTTGCCATCAACCTAAAGCTGCTCTGAAAAATAAAGTCTGGTCAAAAGGTACAAACTTCCGTTAAAAGATAAATAAGTGCTGGGAATGTAATATGCAACATGATGACACTAATTAACACTGCTGTGTGGTATACTTGAAAGTTACTAAGAGAGTAGATCCTAAAAGTTCTCATCACAAGGAAAAAAAATGGTTTTTCTCTTTTTTTCTTGCATCTACATGAGAGGAAGGATGTTAACTCGACTTATTATGGTAATCATTTTGCAATACATGTAATTCAGTTCGTCATGCTGTATACCTTAAACTTATACAGGGCTGTATGTCAATTATATCTCAATAAAACTAGGAGGAAAAATAAAGCCTGTTAAAAACAAAATAAAACGAAGCATAACCTTAGTTCTAGACACAGACCTACTAATAAAAGAAATAATACAGGCTCTTGTGATTCAGGAAAAAAAAAAAAAAATGAAAACATGCTATTTCCCCCTGGATTCCTCAAAGCGTGTCACCATGAAGTTTGAAAATCTGATAAGGCCAACGGAAGAGGAGAGTCTGGGGACCCATCAACATAGTGACAGCTGAAAATTTGCATGCGTCCACAGCCATTTAACTTAGTTCCAGTTTTGGGTTCTTTCAAGTTCCTGTTAATGTTTGTTCTTTTTCGTATATGAATGTATGACTTTAGGGAGAGTTGACTGGGATAGTTTTTACTGCAGTAAATAACTGTTGTTGAAGGGTATGCCCCTTCCCTTATGAGACAAATAAGCTCTGGGGGGTCTAATGTACAGCATGGTAACTATAGTTAATAATACTGTGCTGTGAACTTGAAACTTGTAAAGAGAGAAGATCTTAAGCATTCTCACTACACACATAAAAAGGTGGTAACTGTGAGGTGGTGGATGTGTTAACTTGCTTGTGGTAATCATTTCACAAAGTAGACATATATCAACTCACCACGCTGTCCACTTTAAATATACAACATTTTATTTGTCAGTTATACTTTAATAAAGCTGAAAAACACTTGTTGAAGAACTACTTGTCTTCTGCCTGTTTACCTACATCCTAACACTTTGCCTCCGTTCTCAAAGGTGAAATCCAGTTAAAAAGGAAGCAGGGAAAGCTGACTCTGAAGACTTCATTTTCCAGGACCCATCAGCAGTTTGGTACTTCTGGTTGGCAGCATATCGAAGAATTTGATACCAGGGAAGCTGCTACCTGGAATTGAAATGTTCAGGTGGTTTTTATTCTATCTTGAAGGAGGTCCCTAAAATAGAGCTTCTCAAACTTTAATTGTGCCATGTAGCAAGCATGAAAATCACTTGAAGATTTAATCAAAACGCAGATTCTGATTCAGCAGGTCTGAGATAGGGTCTGAAATTCAGCAGTTCTAACAAGCTCCCAGGTGTCTTAGCTCAGGTTGCCATAAAAATTACCGTAGACGGGGTGGCTTAAACAACAGAAATTTGTTTTCTCACAGCTCTTAAGGCTGAAAGTCTGTGAGCAGAGTGGTCATGTGGTTAGGCTCTGATGAGAGCTCTCTTCCTGGCTTGTTGGAGGGCGAGTGAGTTCTGGTCTCTTCCTCTTCCTATACAGACAGTAATCTCATCATGGGGCCTCTACTCACAAGACCTCATTTGAAACTAATTACCTCCCAAGGGCCCCAACTCCAAAACCATCACATTGGGAGTCAGGGCTTCAACATATCAATTTTGGAGAGAACACAATTCAGTCCATAGTGCCAGGTGATGCTGCTATTGTTCTGCAGAACTTACTTTAAGTAGCAAGACCCTAAAAGAAGCTTTGTGTTCCTATGACAGCGTGAGGGGCCCAAACATCCCTTACTTAACACTAAGTTACTGGATCCAGGAGATACGTTGAGATCTAAATTTCATGAATATAATAAATAGTTTGGTGAACTCATTGTTCCTTATATTATAGAATTGCACCATCTACATCAAATTGTCATTTATGAGACTCTTAAATGATATGTTGTGATATGGCCTTATGTGTAGAGTTTATGCAAAGCAATTCATCGGACCTCTTAACTGACCCAGAGAGACATTCATAATGACATAGAAAAGAGCCAAGCTGGGGAGACTTCATCACTAGAGGCCACAGAAATTAAAGGAACAGCTTACAATAAAAATTATCTGACCATAAATTTCTTGTCAACATGATCAATAAAACAGAAGAGGGGCTTCCCTGGTGGCGCAGTGGTTGGGAGTCCGCTTGCCAATGCAGGGGACGCGTGTTTGTGCCCCGGTCCAGGAGGATCCCACATACAGGAGAGGCTGCAACAGTAAGAGGCCCGCGTGCCGCAAAAAAAAATTAAAAAAAAAAAAAATAAAACAGAGGAAATTCAAGAGTTTTACCAAGTTTAGAGAGTTTCAGATAAGCTTCTTTTATGTATTTCAATACTTATATTAATTGCTATGGGTATAGAATGAAAATAAACTGTAACAATATACCAATAATTTACACATATCTTCTCAAGTTTCTTCATGAAAATCATTGAGTTTACCATGCAGTCTTTGAGATCATAATGATCATGTTCATTATGTTGCTGGAAGCTGCCTTATCTGTGTCCAGTGTTTTCCACTCATTTTAGTCATTCAACAAATATTTGTTGAGCATCTTCTATGTGCCAGGAACTGTGCTAGGTATTGGTGATATGGCAATGAATAATACAGATGTGTTCTTTGTTCATAGATACTGATCACATAATATCAAATGTGATGAATGTAATGAAGGAGTAATGGGACCTTATAATAGGAACCTAACCAAGAGGGGCCAACTGGGAAGGTTTCCTTAAAAAATGTCATTTCATCTCCACGGAAAAACTTCTGATTGAAAACGTGGGGCACAAGAACTTTTTGACCAGGAAGAGCCTCTCTTTCTCTTCAGTGAGGAAACTGTGTCCAAGTAATTGCTAAAAAGTGAGTGTCAAAATCATGGGACTTTAGGATGTTGTCAATAGGTTTCCTGGAGAAATGAGGGAGTTACTTTATTAAGGTCAGTGATGGTAACTGAAATAAAAGTTATTAAAAAAAAGGGCTTCCCTGGTGGCACAGCGGTTGAGAGTCCGCCTGCCAATGCAGGGGACACAGGTTCGTGCCCCGGTCTGGGAAGATCCCACATGCCACGGAGTGGCTGGGCCCATGAGCCATGGCCACTGAGCCTGCGCATCCGGAGCCTGTGCTCCGCAACGGGAGAGGCCACAACACTGAGAGGCCCGCATACCGCAAAAAAAAAAAAAAAAAAAAAGTTATAAAAAACTATTTTTTAAATAGACAAATATTTTGTTTTAAGAATAAAATAAAAAGAGATAGGGAAAGAATAAAATACCTAGGAATAAATTTAACCAAGGAGGTAAAAGACGTATACTCTGAGAATCATAAATCACTGATGAAGGAAATTGAAGAGAGTACAAATAAATGGAAAGTTATCCCATGTTCATACAATGAAAGAATTAAAACTGTTAAAATGTCCATACAACACAAAGTAATCTACAGATTTAATGCAATCTCTATCAAAATACCCAACACATTTTTCACAGAACTAGAAAAAATAATCCTAAACTTTATATGGAACTACAAAATACCTTGAATAGTCAAAGCATTCCCAAGAAAAAAGAACAAAGCCGGAGGTAACACTCCCTGACTTCAGACTATGCCTACAAAGCTACAGTGATCAAAAAAGTATGGTACTGGTATGGTAATAAAAACAGACGCATAGATCAAGGAAACAGAATAGAGAGCCCAGAAATAAACCCATGCATTTATGGGCAATTAATCTACGATAAGGAAGCAAAAATATACAATGGGGAAAAGACAATCTCTTCAATATGTGGTGTTAGTAATACTGAACAGCTACATGTAAAAGAATGTAATTAGAACACTTACACCATGTACAAAAATAAACTCAAAAAGGGTTAAAGACCTAAATATAAGACCAGAAACCATAAAGCTCCTAGAAGAAAACATAGACAGTATGCTTTTTGACATAGATCTTAGCAATATCTTTTTGGATCTGCCTCCTCAGGCAAGGGAAACGAAAGCAAAAATAAACAAATGGGAAACTTAATCAACTTAAAATCAAACTTAAAATCTTTTTCACAGCAAAGGAAACCATCAACAAAATGAAAAAATGGGAGAAGCTGTTTGCAAATGATATGTTTGATAGGGGGTTAATATCCAAAATATATAAAGAACTAACATAACTCAATATCAAAAAAACAACTTGATTAAAAAATAGGCAGAGGACCTGAATAGGCATTTTTCCAAAGAAGACATACAGATGGTCAACAGGCACATGAAATGATGCTCAACATCATTTATCATCAGAGAAATGCAAATTAAAACTACAGTGAGATATCACCTCACACTGGTCAGAATGGCCATCATCAAAAAGAGCACAAATAACAAATATTGGCAAGAGTGTGGAGAAAAGGGAACCCTTGTACACTGTTGGTGGGAATGTAAATTGGCCCAGCCACTGTAGAAAACAGTATGGAGTTTCCTCAAAAAACAAAAAAATAGAACTACCATATGACCCAGCAATTCCAGTCCTGGGAATATATCCAAAAAAAAAAAAGAAAAAAAAAGAAATCACTAATTCGAAAAGATATATGCATCCCAATGTTCATAGCAGCATTATTTATAATTTCCAAGATACAAAAGCAAACTAAGTGTCCATCAACAGATGAATGGATAAAGAAGATGTGAGATACACACACACACACACACACACATACACACACACACAATGGAATACTACTCAGCCATAAAAAGAATGAAATTTTGCCATTTACAACAACATGGATGGACTTGGAGGGTATAATGCTAAGTGAAATAAGTCAGACAGAGAAAGATAAATACTGTATGATATCACATAAGTGGAATCTAAAAAATAAAACAAGTAGTAAATATAACAAAAAAGAAACAGACTCACAGACATAGAGAACAGACTAGTGGTAACCAGTGGGGAGAAGGAAGAGGGAGGAACAAAATAGGGGTAGAGGATTAAGAGGTACAAAATACTATGTATGAAATAAATAAGCTACAAGGATATATTGTACAATACAAGGAATATAGCCAATATTTTATAATAACTGTAAATGAAATATAACCTTTAATATTGTGAATCACTATGTTGTACACCTGAAACTAATATAATATTGTAAGGCAACTATACTTCAATTAAAAAAGAGAGCGAGAATGAACTTTTGCCATTTGCAGCAACATGGATGGACTTGGAGGGCATTATGCTAAGGGAAATAAGTCAGAGAAAGATAAATACTATATGATATTGCTTACATGTAGAACCTAATAAATATAACAAACTAAGTGAATATAACATAAGAGAATCGGGTTCACAGATGTAGAACACAAACTAGTGTTTACCAGTGGGGAGGAGGGTAGGGCAATATAGGGGCAGAAATATAGCCAATATTTTGTAATAATGGAAAGTAACCTTTAAAATTGTATAAAAACAAAAATTTTTTAAAAACCAAAAAGCAAAAGAACAAAAGCTCTCTTTGGAAATCTAAAAAGAGAGAGAAAGAATTAGAGAATCTAATGTGCCCTGCTGATATATATGTATATACCAATTGCTCAAAACTAAAGAAAAGAGGAACTTTGCGGAAATCTCTCATGTTTAGACCACAGAGTCCATACCTGGTACTCGCCTGTCCTCAGCTGCCATAGCTCTTCCTGAGAGCAGGATCTTTGCCTTGCCAAAGCTTATAACTAGTTGCTGAAAGTGTGTACTGTTTGAGGAAAATCCTGAGTTAAGGATTTTTAGTTTGGAATTTTATTTTCTTTGAATTTTTAACAAGCCACATGGAAACCTACTTTCCAGAATTCCTGGAATGACACATATTGTGACTAAAAAGATGCCCACAAAAGCCTGCTGGGTGCTTCAGGTGGGACCCCACAGAGTTTTAGCATTTTGGAAGGTCACTACTTGTTCAGACTTTCTATTTTTATCAATTAGTCAAGGGGAAATAATGGAATCAAACCAGCCATACATACAATTATAAATAAGAATGCTACTTTATTAATTTATAACAGCTGGTAAGTCTAGTTTGGGAGCTGGGTTGGTCATCTGTACAGGCATATTCTTGGTGAGGCAGATTGAATGGGTAAATTAGCCTCCTGTAGGGTAAGTACAGAACCAGACAGAGGAAACTGTAAATTCTGAAAGGACATGACTAAGTGCTGTAGTACTTCAATGCCCTTCTCTCTTTATCTACGCACTGTACCTGGGTGACGTCATCTGGTCCCATGGCTTTAAATACCATTGTATTCCAGATAACATAGCATAGTGGTAATGCACTTGGACTCTGAAGTTAGCCTGCCTGAGTTTTTCTTCTGACTTTACCTCCATTAGCTAAGTGACCATGGGGAAAATTTCTCTGTTTCTTCATCTTTAAAATGAAGATAATAATACAGTGCTAACCCCATATGGATGTTGAGAGTATAACTAAGAAAATATTCATGAACTGCTTAGATAGTGCCTGGGACACAGTAAGCACCTAATAAATGTTAGTTATATGCCAAGTGCTCTCAAGTCTCTATTTCTTGCCCTCATTTCTCCCCAGAACTCTAGAAGTGATTCCCTGCTCAAATCTGCTTCTTTCCTCATGATCATGTTTCATTAAACAGTATCACCATCCACTTACATGCTCAAGCTAAAAAACATAGGAGTTACCCTTGATTCTTCTCTTTTTCTCATTCCCCACATTCAGTCCTTCTGTCTGTTCCTGGAACACATCTTGCTCATTTTCAACGAAGGGTCTTTTATTTGGTATTCTCTGCCTGAAATGCTGACCACTTGACCTTCTTTTGCCAGACTCTTGTCATTTAAATGTCAGCTTAATGTCACCTCCAAGAGAGGTTTTCTATAAACAGCTCAACCTGTAATAGGCTTGGAAGATAAAGATAGTGTTTCTCTGTGGAGCAGAGGGCAATGACTTAACCAGACTCTTGAGAGTGGCTCTGTGTCAGTAAGCGAGGCTTTGCATTTATTTTCCATTTCACGTGATGGGCCCAGGCTTGAGCAACCAAACTTCTGATTTTGGTCTACCCAAAGCTCTATTTCCTCACTACTGACAGCATTAATTTTAACTTTGGGGATGCCTTGACTAAGTGAACACCGCCTTATCACCTTATGGCTGGTACCTGTGGGGCTTGCTGTTGCATTGTTGCAATAACATCTTTTCCTCCTCCCACTCAGCAGAAAATGAACAGTCAACACCACTTGGACAGCTTGCCTCAATCTTAACTCTCACCTCTCAGCCACATTAACAGGTAGAATATGGGGACCCTTACTCCTCAGCTCTTGCCCACCACTTGCCCCGTACAGGGTTCAGAGAGCTTCTGGGTTGGTGAACACATCCACCAATTGGGAGAGTGGGGCCACCCCAACTCCATGGAGACAGAAACTCCTATCCTCAGGACCCTCCCAGACTTCACCCTATGTATCTCTTCATCTGGCTGTTCATCTGTGTATTTTATAATATCATTTATCATATAATAAACTGATAAACATAAGTAAGTGTTTCCCTGAATTTTGTGAGACATATTAGCAAGTTATGGAACCAAAGGAAGGAGTCATGGGAACCCTGGTTTATAGCTGATTGCTCAGAAGTACAGGTGATAACCTGAGACTTGTGATTGGCATCTAAAGTGGGGGTAGTCTCATGGGACTGAGCCCTTAATTTGTGGGATCTAACGCTAACTCCAGGTAGGTAGTGTCAGAACTGAATTGATTGCAGGACACCCAGCTGGTGTCATGGAGAATTGCTTAACATGTAGGAAACCCACACTTTGGGTGTCAGAAGTGAAGTGTTGTGAGTGTAACAGTGTGAGAGTAAAAGAGAAACACACAAGACAGAAGAGTGTGTTTTTCTTTATAAAGGTACGTTGAATTTTAAAAAAGTGTAAAATTGAGGGGCTTCCCTGGTAGTCCAGCCAGTAAGACTCCACGCTCCCAGTGCATGGGCCTGAGCTCGATACCTGGTTGGGGAACTAGATCCCATACGCATGCCGCAACTAAGAAGTCCGCGTGCTGCAGCTAAGACATGGCGCAGCCAAAATAAATAAATAGGTATTTTTAAAAACTATAAAATTGAGGTGAGAGGGCTACTTATAGGTGAGACAAGTGAAAATTTGCCTCTGATTTTGTGGTCTATGCTCATTGTGAAGTAGTTTACAGTCTTTCGTTTGTTTGTTTCTGCATATTCTGCTCAGGTGGCAAAACATTGCCTCACCAGAGTGGGTACTCTTCTGAAAATTAACTTTTAGACTGACTGTGGCTATGCTTTTGGGTACTTCATTAATTGTAAAAACAGGGGTTTCTCACTTCTGGACAAATAAACATTTCTCAAGTTCTTTTCTGACTTTCTGTTTTAGTTATTATAAAATGGTTAGTTTGGATAATAACACAGCCAGGGTTGTTGTAATTTTCTATTCATAGGTATCTTTGTTCTTACCTTTATCAGCTGACTATATTCCCCTGACAGTTCTGTCAAATATTGCTCTTCTCCAAAGTCAGGGCCCACTTTCTGAATTCTTGGAGACTAATATGGTGTTTTGTGTTCTTTTTCTTTTGATACCCAGATCATCTTTAGGGCTTCTCAGATGGCTGCTAGGTGGCACCAAGCTTGTGAGGCCTATCACATGGCACACATGAACAAAAAGTGTTCTAGGAATTATTAGGCATGGCTGGTTTGCTCCATGGGTCCAGAGCTGCTCAATGGTATTGTACAAGTTATCCTACCACCAGGCCTCAAGGCAAAGAAGACAGCTCATCCTCCCTCACTGGGGCTTTGGTAAATACTTGGGTTGATTTTATACAAGTGAAATTTTTTCACCTGCATATGCTTTAGTGACCATGTGTACCTTTATAGCTTTATACCATGTTCATAAGTAAGTGCTTATGACCAGTGATGGTCAGCAAATGATTTCTAAAGACATTATCTCTCAGTTTTCAATACCTTTGTCTATTGATAGTCATCAGGGCACACATTTTGTGGGAGAGGTGATAAAATTTGAAAACCTCGAGATTCATTGCCTTGAGATCCTATGATTTCACTGCCTATTTCTTCCAGAAAGAAAAGAGGGCAATAAAACATCAATATAGAACTTAAAAAACCAAAATGGCCTAGGGTTGTGTCAGTTTATTTATCCAAACCACAGTGGCCAGATGTTCTGTCCATAACTTTAATGAACATGAATGTTATAGCAGATAGAAGGCCAGAACTCTTTCCAAATGAAATACCAATGGGTAGGCCCATGAGTTGTCTGGTCACACATGGCCACACACTAGTGAAACACCCATGTGATGGATAATGTTGTGTTAAATTATTTTAAGGTGTTAAGGGCAATTCATTCACAGGTTCAATAAGCCCTGACTCAATGGATTAAAATCAAGTTACATTTTCAGGAGACGTTGCTTGAACTTTGTAGAGAGTTTTCAACTTCTGTTGAAAAGCAAGTCTCATTTCTGACCTCATGTATTTGTTCCTAAAGTGTAACCTAGATTGTAACTGGATTCATTTATTTGTTCCTAACTAGATTGTGCACCTAGTTCTGCCCCTGAACAACCCCTGTACCACTACCCTCCACTGAAAAGTTATTATTTTCTTGTGTATCCTTCCATTTTTTTTTATACAACAGGTTCTTATTACTCATCAATTTTATACACATCAGTGTATACATGTCAATCCCAATCACCCAGTTCAGCAGCCCCCTGTCACCCTCCCCGCGGCTTTCCCCCCTTGGTGTCCATACGTTTGTTCTCTACATCTGTGTCTCAATTTCTGCCCTGAAAACCAGTTCATCTGTACCATTTTTCTAGGTTCCACATATATGCGTTAATATATGATATTTGTTTTTCTCTTTCTGACTTACTTCACTCTGTATGACACTCTCTAGATCCATCCACATGTCAACAAATGACCCAATTTCGTTCTTTTTTAGGGCTGAGTAATATTCCATTATATATATGTACCACATCTTCTTTATCCATTTGTCTGTTGATGGCATTTAGGTTGCTTCCATGACCTGGCTATTGTAAATAGTGCTGCAATGAACATTGGGGTGCATGTGTCTTTTTGAATTGTGGTTTTCTCTGGGTATATGCCCAGTAGTGGGATTGCTGGATCATATGGTAATTCTATTTTTAGTTTTTTAAGGAACCTCCATAAGAGATTTCTGTGCATTAATTTTGTATCCTGCTACTTTACCAGATTTATTGATTAGCTCTAGTAGTTTTCTGGGGGGCATCTTTAGGATTCTCTACGTATAGTATCATGTCATCTGCAGACAGTGACAGTTTTACTTCTTCTTTTCCAATTTGTATTCCTTTTATTTCATTTTCTTCTCTGATTGCCGAGGCTAGGACTTCCAAAACTATGTTGAATAATAGCGGTGGGAGTGGACATCCTTGTCTTGTTCCTGATCTTAGAGGAAATGCTTTCAGTTTTTCACCATTGAGAATGATGTTTGCTGTGGGTTTGTCACATATGGCCTTTATTATGTTGAGGTAGGTTCCCTCTATGCCCACTTTCTGGAGAGTTTTTATCATAAATGGGTGTTGAATTTTGTCAAAAGTTTTTTCTGCATCTATTGAGATGATCATATGGGTTTTATTCTTCAATTTGTTAATATGGTGTATCACATTGTTGATTTGCGTATATTGAAGGATCCTTGCATCCCTGGGATAAATCCCACTTGATCATGGTCTATGATCCTTTTAATGTGTTGTTGGATTCTGTTTGCTAGTATTTTGTTGAGGATTTTTGCATCTATGTTCATCAGTGATGTTGGTCTGTAATTTTCTGTTTTTGTAGTATCTTTGTCTGGTTTTGGTATCAGGGTGATGGTGGCCTCATAGAATGAGTTGGGAGTGTTCCTTCCTCTGCAAATTTTTGGAATAGCTTGAGAAGGATGGGTGTTAGCTCTTCTCTAAATGTTTAATAGAATTCACCTGTGAAGCCATCTGGTCCTGGACTTTTGTTTGTTGGAAGATTTTTAATCAGTTTCAATTTAATTACTTGTGATTGGTCTGTTCATATTTTCTATTTCTTCCTCATTCAGTATTGGAAGGTTATACCTTTCTAAGAATTTGTCCACTTCTTCCAGGCTGTCCATTTTATTAGCATAGAGTTGCTTGTAGTAGTCTCTTAGGATGCTTTGTATTTCTGTGGTGTCTGTTGTAACTTTTTCTTTTTCGCTTCTAATTTTATTGATTTGAGTCCTCTCCCTCTTTTTCTTGATGAGTCTGGCTAATGGTTTATCAGTTTTGTTTATCTTCTCAAAGGACCAGATTTTAGTTTTATTGATCTTTGCTATTGTTTTCTTTGTTTGTATTTCATTTATTTCTGCTCTGATCTTTATGATTTCTTTCCTTCTGCTAACTTTCGGTTTTGTTTGTTCTTCTTTCTCTGGTTACTTTAGATGTAAAGTTAGATTATTTATTTGAGATTTTTCTTGTTTCTTGAGGTAGGCTTGTATAGCTATAAAATTCCCTCTTACAACTGCTTTTGCTGCATCCCATAGGTTTTGGATCATTGTGTTTTCCTTGTAATTTGTCTCTAGATATTTTTTGATTTCCTCTTTGATTTCTCCATGATTTTTTGTTTATTTAGTTACTTATTGTTTAGCCTCCATGAGTTTGTGTTTTTTATATTTTTTTCCCTGTAATTTATTTCTAATCTCATAGCGTCATGATCAGAAAAGATGCTTGAAGTGATTTCAGTTTTCTTAAGTTTACTGAGGCTTTATTTGTGACCCAAGATGTGATCTATCCTGGAGAATGTTCCATGCACATGTGAGAAGAAAGTGTAATCTGCTGTTTTGGGATGGAATGTCCTATAAATATCAATTAAATCTATCTGGTCTATTGTGTCATTTAAAGCTTCTGTTTCCTTATTTATTTTCATTTTGGATGATCTGTCCATTGGTGTAAGTGAGGTGTTAAAGTCCCCCACTATTATTGTGTTACTGTCGATTTCCTCTTTTATAGGTGTTAGCAATTGCCTTGTGTATTGAGGTGCTCCTATGTTGGGTGCATATATATTTATAATTGTTATATCTTCTTCTTGGATTGATCCCTTGATCATTTTGTAATGTCCTTCCTTGTTTCTTGTAACATTCTTTATTTTAAAGTTGTTTTTTCTGATATGAGTATTGCTACTCCAGCTTTCTTTTGATTTTCATTTGCATGAAATATCATTTTCCATCCCCTCACTTTCAGTCTGTATGTGTCCCTAGGTCTGAAGTGGGTCTCTTGTAGACAGCATATATATGGGTCTTGTTTTTGTATCCATTCAGCAAGCCTGTGTCTTTTGGTTGGAGCATTTAATCCATTCATGTTTAAGGTAATTATCAATATGTATGTTCCTATGACCATTTTCTTAATTGTTTTGGGTTTGTTTTTGTAGGTCCTCTTCTTCTCTTGTTTTTCGCATTTAGAGAAGTTCCTTTAGCATTTGTTGTACAGCTGGTTTGGTGGTGTTGAATTCTCTTAGCTTTTGCTTGTCTGTAAAGCTTTTGATTTCTCCATCGAATCTGAATGAGATCCTTGCCACTGGGGTTTTATCTTGTTCCTTCATCTGGTACATAGCCCTCTGCCTTTTCATCTTGTCTATCTTTCTGTGAATGTGGTTCTGTTCCACAGGCTGCAAGATTGTAGTTCTTCTTGCTTCTGCTGTCTGCCCTCTCCTTCCAAGATTTTGTATGCATATAAAATACATTTATATCTTCTTCTCTGCCCACCTTTCATACAAATGATATTCTACTGTTTTGCACCTTGTGTGAAGACATGAAAAGGACAAAGTGTAGAAGATAATATTGATAAGCTTCACTGCATTGAAGTAAAACATCTTTTGTTTAACTAACAAATTCCTTGAAGTGAGTAAAAAGGATTCATCATAGATGGGGAGAAGATATTTACAATGTATGTATTTGTATTATTATAAGAGATAAATATATATAGATCTCCTATAAATCAAAAGAGAAAAGACAAATGATTTAATTAAGATTGGGCTGCAGATATGACAGGGAATCCAAATGCCTGATAAATTATTAAAATATCAGAGAAATACAAAATAAAATTGCATTGTGAATTAAAACTTCCTTTCACATTCATCAGATTAGCAAAAATGGAAGTCTGACAATATCAGGTGCTGGTTGCAGATGAGGCAACAGAAGTGAGAACTGCTTCAATCATTTGGAAAACAATTTCATAATATCTGGTAATCTTGATGAGGTTCCCACCTGATAACTTGTAATTCTGCAATTAGGCAGAGGACCTAGAGAAACTCTGAATATGTACATAAGGAGACATGTACATTTCATTCTTCTTTTAAATAGAAAAACAAAGCAAAGGGGACAAACCCTCAACTTACATATCCACCATTGTGGTTTATTCATATAGTGGAATACTACACAGCCATGAAAACAAACTATAGCATCATGGATAAACATGAATGAATTTTTCAATCACAATATTGTGCAAAAAAGAAAATTATAGAAGAATACATATAGTATACTACTTAAAAACATACATCATAATAGCTTTTGTTGTCTAGGGACACAAATGTAGTCAAAATATTTTAAAAATGCACAGGAATAATAAGCACCAGTATACTTGGCAAGTATACTTTCAATTAAGGAAAGGTAATTTATATGGTAATCTAAATTTATAAACTAGGTGCTGACTACACAGATTTTATTATTATCCTTTATATTTTTCATTTGTCTGAAATATTGAAATATAAATTGTGTGACTTTTTGTAGTGCTGTTAATTTTGCTGAGATTCAGATGTTTTTCTGAGATCCAAATATTCATATTAATTGAATATTTGAATAGCATTTTAAAATTTCCACAGCATTTTCTTATTTTATTTAATCTACAACATAATTTTTGATCATTGGTTGCAAAGAAATATACTAACTCACATAATAAAATAAGAAGTTTGCTAGCATAGGGAGACTCTCTACATGAGCTATGGAGCCTGAGTCCAGGTACCAGCTCTCCCACTTGTGTTGTTCCCTATTTGCCTTATCCATGAGTATTTTTCATTTATGCCATTATGACTCAATATTAGACTCACAAATTTCCACTTACTTCCTCAGAGCACAGCCAAGACCTTTTCTTCAGGAAAAACTTCACTCTCGCCCAAAGGCGTGAGGTATTTCCTTGGGACCTCCACAGGTCCACCAAATAAGAATTCAAGGTTGTAAGCTCCCCATACTAGCAACGTGTCACAGACAGAGAGCTGGAGGTGTTGGAGTTTATTTAACAAATTAATGGATAAGAACCTTACCTATCATTGTGGCTCTCATCCACTGCAAGCTAATGACTAGGCCAAAATAATAGTGCATCCTTCTCTGTGGTCCCTGAAGTGGTCTGATGGAGGATAGCAGTCATTAATACTTGTCAAGTTTCCCATCACTTGCAACATGTCATTCTAAGCTCAGCAATTGGACACCTGTCAAATGATTGATGGAGTAATACCTCAATTTTAGCTTCACTATCACTATCTCAGGCTGTAATAAAGATTTAATAGACAAACAAGAATCTTCTTCTTATGCTGCTATATCTGTAGCTGGACCATAGTATTCACTCAATTTTAAACACTGGAGTTGGTCTCTGTGAGTAACGGTGGAACTGGACAAAGGTGAATTTTGGCCAGTGCAGTTGAGGAGCTAGGGCCTTTTTCATACATGCTCTAGGACTGAAAAAAATCCATATAGTACTTTCAAACTGATCACCTTTGCAGGTGGTCCTCACAAGGTTGTACATTGTTGTACACGTTAGACTTGAAGGAATTCCTGACAGGTGCACCAGGAGACATATGCAAGAATGTTCACAGAAGCATTGTGCTTATTGGCTCAAACCCAGAAAAAACCCAAATGCTCTTCAACAATAAAATGCATAAATAAGCTGTGATTTATTCACATGATATAATATTATACAACAACAATCAAAAAAACTATAGTTGCAGGCATACTGTTTTGCTACAACAGTAGCAAAACCATTCACGATTTTTCACTTCTGGGCCATGCTTTTGGGGTTTGGCAGCTTCACTACATGAAGTAAGTAATCATCGATGACTAGTCTAGCCACTGCAACCCAGGTCACACATACCCTGCAAGCATCTTTGTAAAGGGGATCTTCTGAGTAAAAGCTAATGTAAGCTAAATGGGGGAAGAGTATTGTGTTTGCTCAGTCTAAGTATTTTCATTTTGAATTTTTTTTAATGTTTGGTTCCTTTAGAGATTTTGGAATAGTACTGGACCATAATTTATGGTGAGAGCTACCAAGGGGAGTTTCTCTATTATTAAATGATTAATTCAAGAAAACAGAGGCCCAGAGATTAGATCCAGATATCTGTGACATCACAGGCTGAGGGTATCTTGGGAATTTTTAAAGGATGCAGCTCACACTTGGCTCTGAATTTTGGAAAGCCTGTTGCTTTGTCTTAATTCACCTGAAGTATCAGCTGAACTATAGCATAAAACTTGATGTTCTCACCTGAAATTTGAAAAACAGAGCTACACAGTGTTTACATTTTTGTATAAATTTCCTTCTTTCCGCATGTTTGTTTCTTTGTTTTAACTAAGCTGGTTGAGACTGAATATAAAATAAGTCAGAGATTTTTTTTTTTTTTTTTTTTTTTTGG
>NW_020172011.1:2090192-2112637 GCF_003031525.2 Neophocaena asiaeorientalis asiaeorientalis
GCATCGGCAGGCGGACTCCCAACCACTGCGCCACCAGGGAAGCCCTAAGTCAGAGATTTTAAACGTTCTTTTGGTTCCAGGTTTAAACTGAGCTTCCAGCCTTTGGTGCCTCTTGCTGATGGTGAGTGGGGTGGGGTAACTTATGAAAGTGGAGTGAGGACCATCGGCAAAGTCCGTCCTGTTTTTGCAGTGGATACCTCCCACTTCCTATTTATTTTTTAATGTTCTATACAGAAATAGCATGAATCCAAATTTAAAAAAGGAGTTTCAGAGTGGAAAAACCAAGCCACCTGCTGACCTTGGTGAGGCAGAAATCCACCCTGGTCTGAACAGCCTGCAGCTCTATCTTAAAATGGACCTTGAACATCCAAGGGCTGCTGCCACTGCTACCCTGAAAGTCTCGGCAGACCAAGCCTCACTGGCACATCTGGGTCTCCTGGAAAGGCAGCTTGGCATTTGTTTTAGACTCCTTTCAGGGCTTTTGTTCTTTGTGAGTTGAGGGGGTTTGATTGAGTGACCTCTAGGTGGATTTTTGAGAGGTCTTGTTCTCTTGAGTTCTAGGATCTCAATTTTGCACTAGGAGGTTGGGGTTAGAAAGAGTATGGCTTAATTCCCTCTTGAGAAACTCAAGTGTTGAGTTCACATCTGACTGTGTGGAAGGCAGTGTTGGCTCTATCCTAACTCCTGTTGGCTGCTTTGCTTCCAGTGCTGTCAGGGTGATCAATGATAATGGACTAACATGGACATGTAAGAGGATAAAAATAGTCATAGTGCTTGCATGGAAACGTGTGCTTTTTTCAAAACATATTCATATAATTTTTTGCACCTTTATGAAACTCTCTGAAGAAATATGAGGGAAGACAATGGGACCCAATAACATGACTAGCATCAGTTATTTCCAAAGTACCAAGCATTGTGCTAAGCTATTTATATACACTGTTAACACATTCTTCATTTAAATTTATGTATACACTTCAGAACAGCTCTATAAGATAGATACTACTATTACAGCTGCTTTACAGATGAGGAAATCAATGCCTTAATAACTTAATCAGGTCACAGGGATACAGCTCGTAAGCAGGGCTGGGATTTAAACCTAGGTCTGCCTGACTCCAGAACCCCAGTGCTTACCCACTAGTCAACATTGTTTCTCTACAGAAACAAGGGTAGAAAGCTCCTATGTGGTCTTAGAATCCAGGTTGGAGCCTAATTAGTCATCTTAGAACCTAGGTTTCCTGACTGCTATCTAATGCTTCTTTCTTTTTTTCGTTTTTTATTGTGAAATAGATCGTACTGTATAAACACACATATATACGTATATTTTATATTGTAAAATTGTCATGTAAATTTGTCAATATTTGCTCAGATTTGACATATAAAATGGCAATTTCATGATTTAATATACTATATACTTTTTCATGAACTAGTTTAAAGTTAAAACACATTCTAGTATAACCACCATCCCAGTTTAAAGAATAGAACATTGCTTTCTGTGTCCCTCCCTGGCACATGCTCCTTCTTTCCCCTTCTAGGTAACACTGTCCTGACCTTGTGATAATCGTTTCTTTTCCTTATAGCTTAACAACTGTTAAACTTCAGGGCTGTTGGCATCCCTAAAGAATATAGCTTATTTTTGCTTGGTTATGTCTTTACATAAATGCGTCACACCACGCATGTTATTTTGTGACTTGCTTTTTTCATGCATCACTATGTTTGTGAGCTAGATTGATGCCTGCAACTATAGTTTTTTTGATTGTTGTTGTACAATATTATATCATGTGAATAAATCACAGCTTATTTATGCATTTTATTGTTGAAGAGTGTTTGAGTTGTTTCTGGGTTTGAGCCAATAAGCACAATGCTTCTGTGAACATTCTTGCATATGTCTCCTGGTGCACCTGTCAGGAATTCCTTCAAGTCTAAGGTGTACATTTATGGGTAGAATTTCTAAGTGGAAGAAAAGACTAAACTATTTGTACCAAATTTCTCTGCACCCAGCAGGTGTAACTTATACCAAGTTTACATTGCTCTATGTTCTTACACTTGATATTATCAAACTTAAATATTTTTGTATTCTGAAGGCATGTAATGGTACTTCATTTTGGTTTTAATTTGCATTTCTGTGATTACTAAAAAGGCTGAGCAATTTCTCATGTCTTCATTGACCATTTGGATTTCTCCCTTGCCCTTTGGGAAATGTCTGCTCATATCTTTTGCCTCTTTGTTTTATTGTCTCTCTCTCTTTCTTCTTCGTAGGAGTTCATTATATATTTCTGGATATTAGTCCTTTGTCAGTTGTATATATATTATAAATATCTGCTCTCAATTTGTGGCTTGGCTTTTCACTTTCTTGATGATTTCTTTAGTTGAACAGATTAAAAAAATTTAATGTATGAGTATGATTAGTGCTTTTTGTGTCTTGTTTAAGAAATCCTTTCTTATGCCAAGATCATCAAGATATTCTCCTATATTGTCTTTGAAAATCTTTATATTTTTGCCTCTTATATTGAGGTCTTTAATATTCCTGGAATTGCATTTTGTGTATGGTGTCAGATAGGGGGAGGAGTCCAGTTGTTCCAGTATGATTTATTTTAAAAATCCATCCTTTTCCCACAGATATGCACCACCACTTTCCACTATGGGTAATCAATGACCCCCTGTTCAAATTTGAGAACAATGGAATTATTAACTTTTTATACTTATTGTTTTACTCTTCTCACTTATTTTTTCCATGTGGTTATTTTACAGATGTAGTATTATGAAAATACTGAAGTATTATCAATATTGTGTATCTCTTAACTTCCCTGAGTTGAGGACTACCACATTCATAACGACCTGTAAATTCCCCTGGATACCTGTCCCCTTCTGCTACCTTGCTCCAAGCTACACAGATCAGAGATGCCTGTGTGGTGACTCTTGTCAATAGCTGACTCTCGGTTTTGAAACTTTGGAGAGAACAAAGGGATAATTCAAGTCACCAAGCAAAGAGTTAGGGAAATGAGCCAGGGGAGCCAAGTTGTGTACTGGGCCTGGAAGCGAGAAAGCATGGGTCCCTTCTGTAACTATTTTCTGTGTGATCTTAGACTAACCTCAGTTTTCTTATTTGTTGGGCTACATGAATTATAATGACTCTTTCACTTCTAAAATTCAAATGGGACTCAGTCATTATCTTTCTGTATGACTATAAGTATATATACATATATAGATTTTAGTTTCTTTTTCTATAACTCTAGTTTCTTTTGCATGTTTATTCAGAGTGAGTGCTTAATAAATATCTGATTTCTTACCTGTTTTAGGACAATAGCACTGATGTACCCAGGGAAGAAGTGGAAAGGAGGTATGGCAAGAGTTGGTGAGAAGTTTACAAGAAAGGGTAAGGCCCACCAGTCTGCCCCCTCAGTCACTATAAAGTTCTTTAACAACAATACATGTACCTCTTTGAAACTGTTTCCTTCACTTGCAAATAAGGATAACAGTACCTACCTCATTTACTTTACATACTTTTTGGGAAGATCAAAGGAGATATTAGAAATATAAATAATGAAGTATTTTAAAAAATGGAAGCAGTTATATATACACTTACTGGGTACTGTCTCTGATCCTGCAAAAACAACACATAATCAATTCCAGCCTTCAAGGAGCTCACAATCCACAGATACAACATGGTATAGTGGCAAAAATACTGCAGTAGAAAAAGACACCCTATTTCCTGGTATTATATTTGTTGTGTGAACTTGGACAAGTCTTTTAACCTCCCTGAACCTGATCTTTTATTTGCAAAATGGGCAGGAAAAGATTAAGTCACACAGCTGATAACATTGCTTCTAAAATTCCCCGATTCCATGTCCCTGGACAAATTACAACTATTCTTCCTCTTTTTTTTCTTTAATATTTATTTACTTATTTATTTATTTTGGCTGCACTGGGTCTTCATTGTGGCAGGTGGGATCTTCATTGCGACACATGGGATCTTCATTACGATATGTGGGATCTTTAGTTGTGGCATGAGGACTTCTTAGCTGAGGAATGCAGACTCTTAGGTGCAGCGTGCAAACTCTTACTCGCAGCATGCTGACTCCTAGTTGTGGCATGCAGGCGGGATCTAGTTCCCTGAACCCGGGCGCCCTGCATTGGGAGTGCGTAGTCTTACCAACTGGTCCACCAGGGAAGTCCCTCCTCCTTTTTCTTTTTTTTCCTTCTTAAAAGAAACATTGTGAGGGTCAAGCAAGATGTGCCAAATGACTTTGAAATCTTAAGGGGCTGTGTGAATGTGATGTGTGGTTATTTCTATCTCCCCCACCTCCCACCCTTGGTGTGAGTGGGTTTCAGGACCAGCTATGTAATTTGCATGGCCTGTTGCAAGATGAAAACATGGTCCCTTATTAAAAAGTTATTAAGAATTGCAGGACAGCAACATCAGAGCATTAAACCAAACACAGGGACCTTCTCAGTGTGTGGCCCTGTGTGACTGCACAAGCCACAAGACCGTGAAGCCATCCCTCGTGGTTTTGTAATTTCCCAAGTATCCAGCTCTCCTAGCACCTCTTGGTGGTTTACAGGTTTATGACCTGTCCACCTGTCTTTTTACTCGTCTGTTGCAATACACAAGGACCAGTCATGCAAGTTATTACCCACTTAGTAGAAAGTGAGGGAATTCATGGCATTGGGTAATATACCAAAATGTAAGTATTCTTAGCTTTAGTTTCATTTAAAATTACGCAGTAGTGTTTTGATCTACTTTACTGACAGGTCTTCTTGACTTGGTCGACCTCAAAATTCTGCCTTGAATGGTTTTAAACAGTCCCTTGGACTTTTCAACTCGTGTCACCTAACTTCTTGCTCTGTTGCTTCTCATCCTCTATCCCAGACAAGTTCTACAGACATCCTGCTGTTCCAGCCCATCTTCCAAGCCTATGCTCAATTGGCTTCTTTTACTTACTTCAGCTTTCTGTTTGAAACTCAAGTGCTTAAGAATAATACCTTTTAAACCTTCCCTGGTACTTCCCTTGGATACTAATTTAATGCTCAGTTCCAGAGATCCCCAACTTTTTCCTAGAACAGATAGTTTTGATTTTTACAGTCTTAAGTTTTCTGGAGTTAGGACTTCTTGAAGTTTTTGAGCTGAGGGTTAGGGCTTACAGGAGGTAGCCCATGTGAGGCTTCAATGCTTTAAAGAATAACTGCAATAAATGGACCTGACCAAGGATGAAACGGTTTGTTAAATAAGACAGTTACTTACCTATCGCTGAATGTTGTCTAACTAGGCTCGGTAACTATAGAGGCATTTGAGCATGGGTGGAAGTTTGAGTGAGATGGTCTTAAAAGGGCTACAACACTGACAGTCTGGTGATTCTGTGTTAGCAAAGTTATTATCAGGTTGACTCCTCCTCCTTTACTTTTTTGAAAATCTCTTAAACTGCAAGTGGGCATAAGGTTCTTTTTTGGAGTGATGGAATGTTTTAAAATTGGATTATAATGATGATTGCACAAGTTTGCAAATTTACTAAAAATCATTGAACTGTACATTTGAAATGGATGAATTATGGTACATAAATTATACCCCAATAAATCTGCTTTTAAAAAGTCTTGAGAACATACACTGTCATATTTTTAAAACAATATATTTATTTTACATTATACATTATATATGTTTAAAGTATATGCTAAGAATTGGGATAGTTTTAAGAGACTAGATACTCAAATAAGAAGTTAAATCTAATGCCTGGAAATTTATCTAGAATATGTTAAAGTGATGTAAACATAAAAAAATGTATGTGAATCACCACTTAAGTTACTGACTCATTCTTTAAAAAATTATTTAATTAGTTTTAAATTTACACACAGTAAAATTCATTCTTTGTGATATATACTTCTGTGGGTCTTCTCAAATGCATATAGTTATATAACCACCACCACAATCAAGATATGGAACAATTCTATCACATTCAAAAATCCTCTTGTGCTGCCCATCTGTAGTCAGCCTGTCTCCCACCTGCAGACCCTGGCAACAACTGAGCTGTTCTCTGTCTCTATGGTGTTGTCTTTTCAAGGACATTACATGATATATACATTTTGAAAAGATTTTCAAACAGCAATTACTAATTTTAATTTTTAACTGAGATATAATTGACATATAACATTATATTAGTTTCAAGCGTACAAAATAATGATTCAATATTTGTATATATTGTGAAATGATCACTACAATATGTTTAGTTTACTAAACATCTGTCACCTTACAGAAAAATTCGTAACAAACTTTCTTTCTTGTGATGAGAACTTTTAAGAGTCACTCTTTTAGCAACTCAAATATACAATAAAGTATTATTAATTATAGTCACCATGCTGTGCATTACATCCTTATGACTTATGTATTTTATAACTGGAAGTTTTTATTTTGTGACCAACTTCACCCATATTGCACCCACCCCCGCCTTCCAATGACACCACCAATCTGTTCTCTGTATCCATAAGCTTGTTTTTGTTCTTTGGAGGGGGGTGGGGGGAAAGTTTAGATTCCACATATAAGTAAGATCATATGGCATTTGTCTTTCTCTCTCTGATTTATTTCACTTAGCATAATGCCCTCAAGATCCGTTTAGGCTGTCGAATTTTAATTTTTGAATTATAAAAATAATGGCTATTTTGGGGTTGTCGGAATTTCCCTGCTGATAACTAGTCAGATTGAGAAGGCTGAGATAGTCACAGACAGGATGAGGTTAGTCTGAATTCAGTTATTCTCATAGACTCACACTCAGTTAGAGCTGGAAGGATTTTTAGAGTTATTTAGCCAAAATCCTAATTTTAAATACAAAGAAACTGAGGTCCAGAAGACAAGAGTGAATCTCAAGCTTATGTAAC
This sequence comes from Neophocaena asiaeorientalis asiaeorientalis, assembly GCF_003031525.2. Taxonomy (NCBI): domain Eukaryota; kingdom Metazoa; phylum Chordata; class Mammalia; order Artiodactyla; family Phocoenidae; genus Neophocaena; species Neophocaena asiaeorientalis. Next base: position 2,097,054 of record NW_020172011.1, read on the forward strand.
TAGTAGTAGAATTGACCTGGCACTCAGTTTCTTTTTTTTTTAATTTAATTAAAAAAATTGAAGTATAGATGATTTACAGTGTTTCAGGTGTATAGCAAAGTTACGTAAATATTTCAGATTCTTCTCCATTATAGGTTATTACAAGAAATTAAATATAGTTCCCTGTGCTATATAGTAGGTCCTTGCTGGTTATCTATTTTATATACAGTAGTAAGTATCAGTTAATACCAAATTCCTAATTTATCCCTCCCCACCCCTTTCCACTTTGGTAACCATAAGTTTGTTTTCTATGTCTGTGAGTATATTTCTGTTTTGTAAATAGGTTCATTTGTATCGTTTTTTTTTTAGATTCTACATATAAGTGATATCATATGGTGTTTGTCTTTCTTTGCCTGACAACTTAGTATGATAATCTCTAGGTTCATTCATGTTGCTGCAAATGACATTATTTCATTCTTTTTAATTGCTGGGTAGTATGCCATTTTATGTATATATCACATCTTCTTTATCCATTCATCTGTTGATAGATATTTATGATGCTTCCATGACCTGGCTATTGTAAATAGTGTTGTTATGAACATTGGGGTGCATGTATCTTTTCAAATTAGCGTTTTCATCTTTTCAGGGTATATGTCCAGGAGTGGGATTGCTGGATCAAATGGTTACTCTATTCTTAGGTTTTTAAAGAAATTCCATACTGTTCTCCATAGAGGCTGCACCAGTTTACATTCCCACCAATAGTATATGAGTGTTCCCTTTTCTCCATACCCTCTCCAGCATTTTTTATTTGTAGACTTTTTGATGGTCATTCTGACTGGTGTGAGGTGATATCTCATTGCAGTTTTGATTTGCATTTCTCTAATAAGTAATGATGAGAATCTTTTCATGTGCCTATTAGCCATCTGTATGTCTTCTTTGGAGAAATGTCTGCTTAGGTCTTCTGCCCATTTTTTGATTGGGTTGTTTGTTTTCTTGATATTGAGCTGTATGAGTTGTTTGCATATTTTGGAGTTTAATCCCTTGTCAATTGCATTATTTACAAATATTTTCTCCCATTCTGTAGGTTTTCTTTGTTTTGTTTATGGTTTCCTTTCCTGTGCAAAAGCTTTTAAACTTAATTAGGTCCCACTTGTTTATTTTTGCTTTTGTTTCCATTTCTCTAGGAGATGGATCCAAAAAAATATTTCTGTGATTTATGTCAAAGAGTTTTCTGCCTATGTTTTCTTCTAGGAGTTTTAGAGTATCAGGTCTTACATTTAGGCCTTTAATCCATTTTGAGTTTACTTTTGTATATGGTGTTAGAGAATGTTCTAATTTATTCTTTTACTTGTATCTGTCCAGTTTTACCAGCACCACTTTTTCAAGAGACTGCCTTTTCTCCATTGTATAATTTTGCCTCCTTTCTTGCAGATTAATTGACTATAAGTGTTTGGGTTTAGTTCTGGGCTTTCTACCCTATTCCATTGATCGATCTATGTGTCTGTTTTTGTGCCAGTACCATACTGTTTTGATTACTGTAGCATTGCAGTATAGCCTGAAGTCAGAGAGCATGATTCCTTCAGCTCCGTTCTTCTTTCTCAAGATTGTTTTGGTTATTTGGGGTCTTTTGTGTTTCCACACAAATTAAAATTTTTTTTTGTTCCAGTTCTGTGAAAAATGCCATTGGTAATTTGATAGGGATTGCATTGCATAGTGTTAATCTCTATATTAGCACTCAGTTTCTTAACAGTCAGATTAAGTATGCTTTTAACTATTATATAACATGATTTTTACTATTGGTTTTGTCTGACTTTCAGTTCTAGCACAAATTCTGCCTTTTTGTACTTCCTCTGCCACATTCCTGATTACTGATGATCAAAGCAATACTTGGTATATATCACTAATACTGGAAAAAGGATGGTTTTGGACTACCATCTCATTGTTAATTCCTGACTCTTTGCATCACGAAACTATTTCAGTAACTCACTAATTAATATGTATTTGGTGGCTGTTCATTCTGCTTATAGGATAAATGCCCAAGAGAAAACACACAATCCAGACTCAAATCATTTTATTTTATTTTTTATGGTCAGAGAGGTAAAGTTTTTTTTTTAATTGGGGTATAGTTGTTTTACAATGTTGTGTTAGTTTCTACTGTACAGTGATCAAGTCATTTTAAATGGTGAGAACAAGAAAGGCCTTTATAGATCATTTGAGGTGGTTCTGAGGCATTGTTAGGCATCTGTAGAGTCCCCACCTGGAGCACCTTAGTAAAGGGGTAAAGAAAGGGGCTGAGTGGTAGCTGTGCTACCTCCTCTGATGAAACCATTTGGTATCATTATCATTCTTCCTGAAAGGTTTCCTTTAACATTTCTTGTGGTGCCAGTCTGCTGGTGATGATTCAGCTTTTGCATGTCTGAAACAGTCTTTATTTCAGCTTTGTTTCTGAAGGCTATTTTCACTGGGTATAGAATTCTAGGTTGACAGTTTTTGTCTCTCACTCTCAAGATGTTGCTCCATTGTCTACTGTCTTGCATTGTTTCCAATGAGAAATCTGCTGTTGTTATTACCTTTATTCCTCTGTACATATGTCCTTTTTCCTTTGGCTGCTTCTAAGCTTCTCTCTGTATCACTGGTTTTAAACAATTTGATTATCATGCACCTTGGCATAATTTTCTTAAGATTTTTTGTGGTTGGAATTTATTGAATTTCTTGGATCTATGGGTTTATAATTTCATCAAACTTGAAAAATTTTACTGTTAATTTTACTTCAGACATTTTCCCCCTCCCCTTTTCCTGGACTCAAGGTACATGTATATTGGTCCATTTGAAGTTGCCCTAAATGTCAATAATTCTTGGTTATTTTGTTTTCAGTCTTTTCTCTATGTTTCATTTTGGGTAGTTTCTATTGCTAATCATTTTTTATGCAGAGTTTAAGTTCACTAATCTTTTTTTTTTTAATGCAGAGTTTAATAAGTTCTTACTTTCAGCCAGTGCATTTTTTCATCTCTAGAAGTTCAGTTTGGGCCTGTTTTATATCTTCCATGTTTCTCCTTTTTTTTTTTTTCCCCTGGCCATGCTGTATGACTTGCAGAATCTTAGTTCCCCAACCAGGGATTGAACCCAGGTCATGGCAGTGAAAGTGCCAAGTCCTAACCACTCGACCATGAGGGAATTCCCTTCCATGTCTCTCCTTAATATGCTCATGCTTTATTCTACCTTCTTGGACATATAGAATATGTTTATAACAGCTGTTTAAATGTCCTGTTCTATTATTTTTATCATTGGTGTCATTTTTTGGCTCTTTTTTTTTTTTTTTTGTCCTCAAAATGAGTCATATGACCCTGATTCTTTGCATGTCTGATAATTTTTTTTTATTGGATGCCAGTTTTGTGAATTTTAGGTTATTGGAGGTTTTTGTATTTTTTAAAAATAATTCTGAGTTGTGTGTGTTGTTAATTTATTTGGAGACTATTTAATATTTTCAGTTTTGCTTTTGAGTTTGTTAGGTGAGATTAGAGCCAATCCTCTTTATTCCTTAGTGTACATCCAAACTTCCATCTGCAATCTTTTTATTTTAGCCTTAAGAACTTATTTTAATATTTCTTGTAGTGTATGTCTTCAGGTCATGAATTCTTCTATCCTTTTATTCTTCTTAAAAAGTCTTTATTTTGCCTTATTTTCTAAAAGATATTTTCTCTGGAAAGAACTCTAGATTTAGTGTTTTTTCTTTCAACACTGTAAAGATGTTTTTTGTCTGCTTGCTTACAAAATTTTTTTACTAGACATCTGCAATAATTCTTATCTTTCTTCCCCTGTATGTAAGGCTCCTTTTTCCCTTGACTGCTTTTAAGATTTTTTTATCACTGGTTTTCAACAATTTGTTTATGATATTACTTTTTGTGGTTTTTATGTGTATCTTGCTTGGGGTTGACTGAGCTTCTTGGTGCTGACTGAGCTTCTGTGAGTTTATAGTTTTATCAGATTTGGAATATTTTTGGCCATTATACCTTGAAATATTTCTCTGCTCCCTCTTTTGGGTCTTTGATTACATTTATGTTATTCTGCTTAACAGTGCCACACTTTGCTGAGGTAATGTCCTTGTCTCTTTTTTAAAGTAATTTTTTCTCTGTATTATTCAGTTTGTCTCTCACTCTCAAGATGTTTCTTGAGAGTGTTGTTAATGGTTTTAATGGTTTAATGTTGCTAATGGTTTTTATTACTATGTTATCAAGTTCACTGGTCATTTCTTTTGTAACTGTTAAGCCCAGCTAGGGAATTTTTATTTCAGATATTGTATTTTTTTAACTCTATTACTTCCATTTAATTGTTTTCTGTGTCTTCTATTTTTTCCCATATGAACACAATAAGGAGAGAAGTGGAAGTATAGAAAAGAACCAAATGCAACATCAGCTTAAAACATTTTTAAAAAATTGATGTAGTCCTGAAAGTATGTCACTGAGATCTTTTGTTGCAGAAAGGCTAATTGATTGATGACTCCAGCAGCATGCTCTGAAGCCAGCATTGTGTTTGTACTGAAGTCATGGTTTTCATGGGCTGCTCTTAGTCAGTGATTGAATGTGGTTTGTATACTAATGCAGGCCTTTTCTTGTAAGATGCAGACTCCTCTGATGGGTGATTTTGGCTTGAGGACTCATCAGCCTAGCTGAGACTTTCTTAGAACTGCATGGCAGTTGGAAACTCTACTAATCCAATTCTTCTTCCTTTCCTCTCTTTTTCCTAAGGGTCAGATATACATCATGGTCTGAAAACCCTCCCTCCTTCTCCAGTTCCTTCTCTTTTTCTCATAGGCATCTCTCTCAGTAAATCTTTGGCATCTTGTTCATTGGAGGATCTGAACAAATATATTTATTATTTTTTTATTTTTGTTTTCAGCCAGTATAGAATTTCATTTAAATAAAAGGTTACAGATCTAAAAGTTTTTGAGAACTAGTGATCTATTTTATATCATTTATAGTTTAGATACTGAAGCTCAGAGGGTCCTTCTGAATATTGAGTTTGTGAAGCAAAACCAACCTATATTATGGCAATAGGTGATAAAGGCTTGTTCTATCTGGTGACCTGAGGTCCTGGATAAAGAATCAGGAGCCCTGACATTACTGCTAACTCTCTTTTGTACCTAGACAAAACACTTAACTTCTCTAAGTTTATTAAAAGGTTTGGGCTAGCTCACCTATATAGACCCTTTAACTCTAAAATGTAATTTTATAGAAGAGAAAGCTTAAGTAATTTACCTGTCCAATTATCCAAAGTCTTGTTAGTGAATATCTGGATTGGACTTTTTTTCCTAACAGCCAACAAATGTCCCAAGACTTTTTTTGTATTGAACTATCTTTAGGAAAATACCTTGATAAACCACTCGTGGTAAAGGATGTAATCTGAGAACATGGATTTTGGGGCCAATATAATGAAAAAAGTGGCTGAACTGTTCTGTATAAAAAGAGAAGGCATTTAGTTTTCACTCTAGGAGGGAATAGAAAAGAGAAGGAAGAAGCAAGGAAAAAGAGTGAAGCTATCAAAAGAGTAAGAAGCTAGAGAGCTACATGGGGTGAACATTCCTGGGTGTAGAATGGGGAAAGGGTTTTTAAGCCTAGAGATACACAACATTTAATTGAAGCTTTTTTTTGTTTTCTCTGTATGAATTAGGCTTCTGTGTTTGAAAGTAACACAAACCCAACTCAAAGAAGCTTCAATAAAAAAAATCTTAGTGGCTCACAAAGTTTGGAAAGATACTAGGAGAGTTTGTAGCATCTAAGGAAGAGTTACAGAAACCAGAGCTGCAGGAACTGGAACCAGAAACTTGATTTAAAGTTGCCAGATCTCAGGAGGAGCTTCAAGATGGCGGAAGAGTAAGACACAGAGATCAACTTCCTCCCCACAAATACATCAGAAATACATCTACATGTGGAACAGCTCCTACAGAACACCTCTTGAACGCTGGCAGAAGACCTCAGACCTCCCAAAAGGCAAGAAACTCCCCATGTACCTAGGTAGGGTAAAAGAAAACAGAGACAAAATAATAGGGACGGGACCTGCACCAGTGGGAGGGAGCCGTGAAGGAGGAAAGGTTTCCACACACTAGAAGCCCCTTCGCAGGCGGAGACTGCGGGTGGCGGAGGGGGTGAGCTTCAGAACCATGAAGGAGAGTGCAGCAAGAGGGGTGTGCAGGGCAAAGCGGAGAGATTCCAGGCCAGAAGATTGGTGCCAACCAACACTCACCAGCCCAAGAGGCTTGTCTGCTCACCCGCTGGGATGATTGGAGGCTGGGAGGTGAGGCTCGGGCTTTGGAGGTCGGACCCCAGGGAGAGGACTGTGGTTGTTGGCTGTGTGAACACAGCCTGAAGGGGGCTAGTGCACCACAGCTAGCCGGGAGGGAGCCCAGGAAAAAGTCTGGAGCTGCCGAAGAGACAAGAGACTTTTTCTTGCCTCTTTTGTTTCCTGGTGCGCGAGGAGAGAGGATTAAGAGCGCTGCTTAAAGGAGCTCCAGAGACTTGCGCGAGCCACGGTTATCAGCGCGGACCCCAGAGATGGGCATGAGACGCTAAGGCTGCTGCTGCCGCCACCAAGAAGCCTGTGTGCGAGCACAGGTCACTCTCCACACCTCCCTTACGAGGAGGCTGTGCAGCCCACCACTGCCAGGGTCCCAGGATCCAGGGAAAACTTCCGCGGAAGGGCACACAGTGCATCTCAGACTGTTGCAATGTCATGCTGGCCTCTGCCGGTGCAGGCTCACCCTGCACTCCGTACCCCTCCGTCACCCCGGCCTGAGTGAGCCAGAGCCCCTGAAGCAGCTGCTCCTTTAACCCCGTCCTGTCTGAGTGAAGAACAGATGCCCTCCAGCCACCTACATGCAGAGGCGGGGCCAAATCCAAAACTGAACCATGGGAGCTGTGCAAAAGAAGAAGAGAAAGGGAAATCTCTCCCAGCAGCCTCAGGAGCAGTGGATTAAATCTCCGCAATCAACTTGATGTACCCTGCATCTATGGAATACCTGAATAGACAACAAATCAGCCTAAATTGAGGAAGTGGACTTTGGGAGCAACAATATATATTTTTTTAACCCTTTTTCTCTTTTTGCGAGTGTGTATGTGTATGTTTCTGTATGTCACTTTGTCTGTATAGCTTTGTTTTTACCATTTGTCTTAGGGTTCTGTCTGTCCATTTATTTTTTATTATTTTACTTAAAATATTTTTTCTTAATTATTTTTTATTTTAATAATTTTATTTTATTCTATTTTATTTTATCTTCTTCCTTCTTTCTTTTTTTTTTCTCACTTTTATTCTGAGCCATGTAGAGGACAGGCTGTTGGTGCTCCAGCCAGGAGTCGGGGCTGTGCCACTGAGGTGGGAGAGCCAAGTTCAGGACACTGGTCCACAAGAGACCTCGCAGCTCCACATAAAATCAAACGGTGAAAATCTCCCAGAGATCTCCATCTCAAGGCCAAGGCCCAGCTCCACTCAATGACCAGCAAGCTACAGTGCAGTACACCCTATGCCAAACAACTAGCAACACAGGAACACAACCCAATCCATTAGGACAGAGGCTACCTAAAATCATAATAAGGCAACAGACACCCCAAAACACACCACCAGGTGTGGACCTGCTTACCAGAAATACAAGATCCAGCCTCATCCACCAGAACACAGGCACTAGTCCCCTCCATCCGGAAGCTTACACAACCCACTGAACCAACCTTAGCTACTGGGGGAAGACACCAAAAATACCAGAAACTATGAACCTGCAGCCTGTGAAAAGGAGACCCCAAACACAGTAAGTTAAGCAAAATGAGAAGACAGAGAAACACACAGCAGATGAAGGAGCAAGGCAAAAACCCACCAGACCTAACAAATGAAGAGGAAATAGGCAGTTTACCAGAAAAAGAATTCAGAATAATGATAGTAAAGATGATCCAAAATCTTGGAAATAGCATGGAGAAAATAAAGAAAAAATTAACAAAGACCGAGAAGAACTAAAGAGCAAACAAACAAAGATGAACAACACAATAAATGAAATTAAAAATTCTCTAGAAGGGATCAATAGCAGAATAACTGAGGCAGAAGAACGGATAAGTGACCTGGAAGATAAAATAATGGAAATAACTACTGCAGAGCAGAATAAAGAAAAATGAATGAAAAGAATTGAGGACAGTCTCAGAGACCTCTGAGGCGACATTAAATGCACCAACATTCGAATTATAGGGGTCCCAGAAGAAGAAGAGAAAAAGAAAGGGCCTGAGAAAATATTTGAAAAGATTATAGTTGAAAACTTCCCTAATATGGGAAAGGAATTAGTTAATCAAGTCCAGGAAGCACACAGAGTCCCATACAGGATAAATCCAAGGAAAAACACTCCAAGACACATAATAATCAAAGTATCAAAAATTAAATACAAAGAAAAAATATTAAAAGCAGCAAGAGAAAAACAACAAGTAACACAAAAGGGAATCCCCATAGGGTTAACAGTTGATCTTTCAGCAGAAACTCTGCAAGCCAGAAGGGACTGGCAGGACATATTTTAAGTGATGAAGGAGAAAAACCTGCAACCAAGATTACTCTGCCCAGCAAGGATCTCACTCAGATTTGATGGAGAAATTAAAACCTTTACAGACAAGCAAAAGCTGAGAGAGTTCAGCACCACCAAACCAGCTTTACAACAAATGCTAAAGGAACTTCTCTAGGCAAGAAACACAAGAGAAGGAAAAGACCTACAATAACGAACCCAAAACAATTAAGAAAATGGGAATAGGAACATACATATCGATAATTACCTTAAATGTAAATGGACTAAATGCTCCTACCAAAAGACACAGACTGGCTGAATGGATACAAAAACAAGACCCATATATATGCTTTCTACAAGAGACCTACTTCAGACCTAGAGACACATACAGACTGAAAGTAAGGGGATGGAAAAAGATATTCCATGCAAATGGAAACCAAAAGAAAGCTGGAGTAGCATTTCTCATATAAGACAAAATAGACTTTAAAACAAAGACAAAAGAGACAAAGAAGGACACTACATAATGATCAAGGGATAATGATCAATCCAAGAAGATAAAACAACTGTAAATATTTATGCACCCAATAGAGGAGCACCTCAATACATAAGGCAAATATTAACAGTCATAAAAGGGGAAATCGACAGCAACACAATCATAGTAGGGGACTTTAACACCCCACTTTCACCAATGGACAGATCATAACAATAAGATCAGGAACAAGACAAGTTTGCCCATTCTCACCACTATTATTCAATATAGTTTTGGAAGTTTTAGCCACAGCAATCAGAGAAGAAAAGGAAAAAAAAGGAATCCAAATCGGAAAAGAAGTAAAGCTGTCACTGTTTGCAGATGACAGGATACTATACATAGAGAATCGTAAAGATGCTACCAGAATAATACTAGAGCTAATCAATGAATTTGGTAAAGTAGCAGGATACAAAATTAATGCACAGAAGTCTCTTACATTCCTGTACAATAATGATGAAAAATCTGAAAATGAAATTAAGAAAACACTCCCATTTACCACTGCAATAAAAAGAATAAAATATCTAGGAATAAACCTACCTATGGAAACAAAAGACCTGTATGCAGAAAATTATAAGGCACTGATGAAGGAAATTAAAGATGACACAAACAGATGGAGAGGTATACCATGTTCTTGAATTGGAAGAATCAACATTGTGAAAATGACTCTACTACCCAAAGCAATCTACAGATTCAATGCATTCCCTATCAAACTACCACTGGCATCTTTCGTAGAACTAGAACAAAAAATTTCACAATTTATATGGAAACACAAAAGGCCCCAAATAGCCAAAGCAATCTTGAGAAAGAAAAATGGAGCTTGAGGAATCAGGCTCCCTGACTTCAGACTATACTACAAAGCTACAGTAATCAAGGCAGTATGGTACTGGCACAAAAACAGAAATATAGATCAATGGAACAGGATAGAAAGCCCAGAGATAAACCCAGGCACATATGGTCACCTTATCTTTGATAAAGGAGGCAAGAATATACAGTGGAGAAAAAACAGCCTCTTCAATAAGTGATGCTGGGAAAACTGGACAGCTACATGTAAAAGAATTAAATTAGAACACTCCCTAATACCATACACAAAAATAAACTCAAAATGGATTAAAGACCTAAATGTAAGGCTAGACACCAACAAACTCTTAGAGGAAATCATAGGCAGAACAGTCTATGACATAAATCACAGGAAGATCCTTTTTGACCCACCTCCTAGAGAAATGGAAATAAAAACAAAAATAAACAAATGGGACCTATTGAAACTTAAAAGCTTTTGCACAGCAAAGGAAACCATAAACAAGATGAAAAACAGCCCTCAGAATGGGAGAAAATATTTGCAAATGAAGCAACTGACAAAGGATTAATCTCCAAAATATACAAGCAACTCATGCAGCTCAATATCAAAAAAAACAAACAACCCAATCCAAAAATGGGCAGAAGACCTAAACAGACATTTCTCCAAAGAAGATATACAGATTGCCAACAAACACATGAAAGAATGCTCAACATCATTAATCATTAGAGAAATGCAAATCAAAACTGCAATGAGATATCATCTCACACTGATCAGAATGGCCATCATCAAAAAAATCTACAAACAATAAATGCTGGAGAGAGTGTGGAGAAAAGGGAACTCTCTTTCACTGTTGGTGGGAATGTAAAGTCATACAGCCACTATGGAGAACAATATGGAGGTTCCTTAAAAAACTAAAAATAGAACTACCAAGCAACCCAGCAATTCTACTATTGGGCAGATACCCTGAGAAAACCATAATTCAAAAAGAGTCATGTACCAAAATATTCATTGCAGCTCTATTTACAATAGCCAGGACATAGAAGCAACCTAAGTGTCCATCAACAGATGGATGGATAAAGAAGTTGTGGCACATATATACAATGGAATATTACTCAGCCATAAAAGGAATGAAACTGTTATTTGTAGTGAGGTCGATGGACCTAGAGACTGTCATACAGAGTGAAATAATTCAGAAGGAGAAAAGCAAATACCATATGCTAACACATATATATGGAATCTAAAAAAAAGAAAAGAAAGAAGAAAATGATCAGAAGAACCTAGGGGTAAGACGGGAATAAAGATGCAGACCTACTAGAGAATGGACTTGAGGATATGGGGAGAGGGAAGTGTAAGCTGTGACAAAGTGAGAGAGTGGCATGGAAATATGTACACTAGCAAACGTAAAATAGATAGCTAGTGGGAAGCAGCCGCATAGCACAGGGAGATCAGCTTGGTGCTTTTTGACCACCTAGAGGGGTGGGATAGGGAAGGTGGGAGGGAGGGAGATGAAAGAGGGAAGAGATATTGGGGACATATGTATATGTATAACTGATTCACTTTGTTATAAAGCAGAAAGTGACACACCATTGTAAAGCAAATATACTCTAATAAAGATGTTAAAAAACAAACAAACAAAAAACATTGCCATCTCTCTCTCTCTTTCTCTTCTTCCCCCCTTCCTTCTTTTCCTATCTTGCTCATCTCTGCTTGACTTTTTCTTTCCATGCTGACTTCACTCTTTACTGCAGACAGAACTTTGCCATGTGGTAGGAAACATGGTTCCTGCCAGACCCAGCTCAGTGACCACGGAAACAGAGCTTTTTGGGTTCCAAGTATGCATATAACAATGCTAGGGACCTTCTCTAATTAGCCTTGCTTGGATTACATTTCCATCCCTTGGATCAATCATCAGTGCCAGTGATACTAGGCACTATGATTGTCCTACAGAAGTCATGTGACTACATTTTTGCCTAGAGGGGAAGGGTCTATTACCAGAAGAATGGGAACAAAAATACTTACTGGGAAGATAAAAATAAGAGTGGAACTTTGTGTTGCTCTCTTCCAAAAACCTTCAGTACAATCTTCTACCCATGCAACAGCTTTGTGTAAATGGAGCTTTTCAGGTGGAAATTTTGGAAAGGATCTTAGGCCTTGTCGGCTCTTTTTAAAAAAATACCTATTTATTTATTTATTTAGGCTGCACCGGGTCTTAGTTGCAGCATGCAGGATCTTTGTTGCAGCATGCAGGCTCATAGTTGCAGCATGTGGACTCTCAGTTGCAGCATGCAAGCTGGGTCTAGTTCCCCAACCAGGGATTGAACCTGGGTCCCCTGCATTGGGAGTACAGAGTCTTACCCACTGGACCGCCAGGGAAGTCCTCTTGTCTGGGTTTAAGGTAGTAAGGGGTAGGGAAACACACATAGGTGGTCAAATGATCCATAAACTGAACTAATTTAGCAGAAGCAGGAATTTGGAGCCAGAAGTGACAATGAGAACAATGCCATGAAAGAGGGCATCGGATTACTAAAAGATGTAGGTGGAGATTTGAGGCCATCTTATGTAGTTCTGTGACCTGGAAACGGGCAGATTAATATTGTTGGCTTATTAAAATGGGGTATTGTAAGTTCTTCAAAGATTCCCCTGCTGGGAATCTGTAAGTGTAATTCCTGTCATGTGGTTGATGCTTCTTATCTGACAGGCCGGTTTTAACTTCAACTCCTAGGAATGAGCCTCCTATAGTAAACATAAGGTACCTCTATGGAGTCATGAGTTTTCAAACTGGCTCCAGGTCAACTCCATTTTAGAAAACCTGTGTCTGGTATGAGGAAACATTCTTATTTCTGTTCTGCCCTCTGTGGATGGTCAGCCTTCTTTTTTCTCTGCTCTGTGGCCTCAGGCCCATCTATCCATAACCTCTCTTCACAGTCCTTATAAACCCCAAACTCCAGAGGACACAGGTCACTGGATGATCTGCTCTTTATGATTCTATTGAAGCCCATCCAGTTGGCTTAGGGTGAAGGGAAGTCCCCCTTCCTCGTGCTGTGAACACGAGTATTTACACAACTCTTTTAAAGAAATTCTGTGCTTCCCCTTCTCTTCAACTTTAACTCCTGATACAGGGGATGTGCTAAGGGTCACAAAGCCAGCTTTTGATCATCTCCTTAGTAAATTCCTGGAAAAGAGGGCAAGCTTTGTACTGTGAGGAGAGCTTGGCATCTACTGTTTTATTTTTGGTTTTGTAGACTTAGCCCAAACTAACAAAGAAAGAATACTGTTTTAAGCTCCTTTTACACAAGCATTACCTCACTTAAACATTTCAATATATTGGTCCCATTTTACACATGAGAAAACAGGTTTAAAAAGGTTACGTGACTTGTATGAGATCATATAGATAGTAAGTGGCAGGGATAGAATGTGAACGCAGATCTTTCTGACTTCAAACTTTATGCTCCTTCCACTTTAAAAGTGTTAACTGATTACCAGGGAGGCCCAGCGTCTTGTGGTTAATGCTGTGAATCAGGCGTGAGGAGGCTTGATCAAGTGCTGGTGCCTAGGACTCACTATGGTGCTAGTCCATTTGCCTTTGTGTCTCAGGTTTCCTTTATGTGAGCTGTGGAACATAAAAGTAATACAAAATCTTATGTACAGAATCTTACTTCCTCTCCTTGTGACAGTGCTCCCCAATCAAGATACATGTGCATTACTGAGAGCAATACAAAAGAAAAAGAAAGAAGGACAGTGGGGGAACAGATCAAAAAGAAAGAAAGGGAGTCAGAGAAAGAGAAGAAAGGAAGGAAGGAAGGGGGGAGAGAAGAAAAAAAGCCAGCAAGAAAGAAAGCATTCAGAACAGGGCTAGTTCTGGAGCTTTGTTTCCACAGTTTAATCATATAGGCTCACAGTGAATGGAAAGTTTGCAAATTTAGAAGTTATTTCTGACTCTCTAGCAGCTTTCAACATCAAAGTGCTTCAGACTCCCCAGTGTATTCACTCAACACCAGGGCTCCGGTAATCATGACCTGGGAGGGGAGGTAAGGGTAAAGGGTACAGACTCAACTGTTACTTGTGGAAAAACCAAGGATAAACAGGAAGAATTAAAACAGGAAATGACTCATAGACCATAGAAGGGGCACTCCCTTTACCTTGATCATTCCTCTCACAGAAAGAAGCATTTCCATTATCTTTGTTTTTAGGATTTTTCCCTCAACAACTCAAACTCTTTTAACTCCCTCCTATGAGGCAAATTCAGTTTTTCCGAAGAAGTCATGACCAACCTCTCTGGCCTCTTCTTTCACTCTGACTTCTTTCAAGCATACTGAATAGTTGTGTTGAGTTTTTGCTATTGAAGAAAACAGGATTAGTCAAAGATTTGTAAATACATTGCTTATAAAAAAGCACAGCAGCAGCTGCAAATTTTATGGGTCTGGTAAAATCATTTAGATAAGTGATGGGTTTAGAAAAGCTCCTCAACAGGCCTGTTTGGTTCAGATCCTGTTCTGATCCTGTTCTGAAAAGGGAACAACTGTGACAGAGTTCAAATTGGTCTGCATAATAAAGTAACAGGTGTGTTTCAGTTTTCCCCTTGGGGGAAGACAAGTGGTGTGCTAGCAAATGTTTAAAAGCCACTTCTCTGGGCTTCCCTGGTGGCGCAGTGGTTGAGAATCTGCCTGCTAATTCAGGGAACATGGGTTCGAGCCCTGGTCTGGGAAGATCCCACATGCCGCGGAGCAACTAAGCCCGTGAGCCACAACTACTGAGCCTGTGCGTCTGAAGCCTGTGCTCTGCAACAAGAGAGGCCGCGATAGTGAGAGGCCCGCACACCGCGATGAAGGGTGGCCCCTGCTTGCCACAACTAGAGAAAACCTTCGCACAGAAACGAAGACCCAACACAGCCAAAAATAAATAAATAAACAAATGTGGGGTTTAAAAAAAGACAAAGCAAAAAACCACTTCTCTAATAAAAACTACAGACGAACAGAAAACCCACAAACCCCTGATTTATAGCACTTGTCCATTCTGTGGTAACATTTGCATAAAGATGTGTACCGTTATACAGTATTTCCACTCAACAGGTAAAATAGATGTAAATAGTCTCAAGAGCATCGAATACTAAAGTGTAGTAAAATAATTAGGAAGTGAATACTTACTATCTTTTAAAAATATAATTTATTTGAACGTAAGCTTATATAATTTAGTTTTTAATAACGGCTGTGTTTAACAACAGGCTTGTGAAATTCCTGAAATTTTAGCAATGGACTTATGTGTACCTGTATGCAGCTATGGCATACCACTAGCTTTGGGGGCCTGAAACTTTAAGAGGAGAAAGAGAATGGTCTCTCAGGAAGGGTACATGCCAGAACAACAACAAAAAAGTGATACCCAATGAGAAACTCTCTGTGCAGAGATGACCAATGGACTTTGAGGACAGTGATTTAAATAACTCAATTTTAATTTGTTTTTTATTCCAGCCTTTTTCCTCAAGTCTTTAAGTGTGTTAAATAATGATTAAAGAAGACAATTTAGGTGATACAAACAATCTTTACCTACCGTTTTATGAAGTGGAATGTCTCCATTTGGAGAACTGCAATATGGGGCAGAGGGCAGGAGATTTCTTTTTTTTTTCTTTCTTTCTTTTTCTTTTTTCTTGAAGTATCATTGATTTACAATGTTGTGTTAGTTTCAGGTGTACAGCAAAGTGATTCAGTTTTATATATATATATATATATATATATATATATTTCAGATTCTTTTCCCATATAGGT
>NW_020172011.1:2112688-2115921 GCF_003031525.2 Neophocaena asiaeorientalis asiaeorientalis
CAGCAGCTTTTAAAGGGTAAAGACTAAGGCAAAAGCAAGTAAGTATAGAGCCCAGACTTGGCTTGGTGTTTAGGGACTGGCTGACTGGATATACCGTGTTTCTGGTCAAACAGAGTGTAGGTGAGCAAAACTTGCCACCCCAAAACGTCTCTTTCGCATGAGGATTATTTTGACCTGAAAACAATCAAGTCTTAAAAGACTCAGGAAGAAATTTCGACCTTCCCCCTAATTGCCTACAAGAATTTAGATAGACTGTTCCTGGAATAGGGCTGTCACCAGAGATAATCTGCAAAGAATATGGGCTAGGGGTGCTGGGGAAACTCAGCAGGGCCTATTGATAAGAGTCCACTCTGTGAACTATTGTCTCAGGTGGCCCAGCAAACATTTGTTTACCAAACGTTTGCTTTTCAATCTCCATGTGAATTGCCTACCTCCCCTTTGAAGTCCCAAACCACTACACCCAGCATCCTTTTTTGTCTTTAGCTGAAGATGATATTTAAGGTGAGGGTTTTGACCATTTTGGTAAGTTACTCAGTTTTCCAGGATCTCTCCCAGTTGTATATGCTATTAAACTTTTGTTTTATTTTCTCTTGTTCATCTGTCTCATGTCAATTTAATTCTTGGGTCAGCCAGAAGAACCTACAAGGAAAATTTCTTCCTTCCTGACAAGAGCATTTACTAGGACATGAAAGTTGTCAGTTTTGGTTTGATGACATGGCATCTGGGGCAGGCAGAGCTCCATCTTGGGCCTAGAAAGTTATTTGAACAAGTGAAAGTGTGATAGACACACAGACTAGTGTTTGGTGGTACTTTCAGTGTCAGGGTCCATGCAAATGTAAAACAAAGAATGTTGCCCACCATCCTTGGGCTGTCTGTGAGGATTAAGTCATTAGCCACTGCAGTTGCTGACTGACAGTATGCCCTGAAAGGAATTCCAGATGAAAAACAGCATAAGTCACTCTGTGCTTTGGAAAAATAAGCCCCTTAGTTAGTTAGAGATCCCAGAAATAATTTTAATGAACCCAAATTCTTGTGTTTTCCCACATATATATTTTAAAAAACACTTAGATCATTAACAGAGATACCTGTTCCTCGTGACTAGCAGTTACCTTTTACTGAGGTGTGTGTGTGTGTGTGTGTGTGTGTGTGTGTGTATATATATATATATATATACTGGCTTGTCCTCTTACCTCCTCAGAGCAGTTAGCCAGAGCTACCTGAGAGGCTATTTCCCTGGCTATAGTTCTCAGTAAGACCCTGAATAAAATTCAACTCAAAGCTCTGACATGTATTTTTTTTCAGTCAACACTAGTGATGAAATAGTATGGAGAGAACACAGCTGTAGAAGGTGAAAGGACAATAGGAAATGGAAACTCTATAGGTGTAGCAATTTGGAGTGAGGTTACCAGGTGAATATAAGCACTGCTTCCTTCCCAGCCATACAGCAATCCCCTGGAACAGGAATTTCTGAGTGTAGGATGGGGCTTGAGGTGTTTTATCTGGGTGTTAAAGGAAAGGGTGACCCTAGAAGTCTAGAAGAATTAAAAACATTTGGCTTGGACTTCCCTGGTGGTGCAGTGGTTGAGAGTTTGCCTGCCAATGCAGGGGACATGGGTTTGATCCCTGGTCTGGGAGGATCCCACATGCCGTGGAGCAAATAAGCCCGTGTGCCACATCTACTGAGCCTGCGCTCCAGAGCCCACGAGCCACAACTACTGTGCCCACGTGCCACAACTACTGAACCCTGTGCGCTCTAGGGCCCGGCTGCTGCAACTACTGAAGCCCATGTGTCTAGAGCCCGTGCCCCACAACAAGAGAAGCCACTGCAACGAGAAGCCCATCCACCACAACAAAGAGTAGTCCCTGCTCACGACAGCTAGAAAAAGCCCATGTGTAGCAACGAAGACCCAAGGCAGCCAAAAAAACCCCCAAAACTAAACAACAAGAGAAAAAATATTTGGTTTAAATATTTAAGGAATACTTTATTTAAAAAATGGTTTAGGAGGATTGGGAAGATGGTAGAAGAGTAAGATGCGGAGATCACCTTCCTCCCCACAGATACATCAGAAATACATCTACACGTGGAACAACTCCTACAGAACACCTACTGAACGCTGGCAGAAGACCTCAGACCTCCCTAAAGGCAAGAAACTCCCCACCTACCTGGGTAGGGCAAAAGATAAAAGAATAAACAGAGACAAAAGAATAGGGACGGGACCTGCACCAGTGGGAGGGAGCCATGAAGGAGGAAAGGTTTCCACACACTAGAAGCCCCTTCGCAGGCGGAGACTGAGGGTGGCGGAGGAGGGGAGTTTCGGAGCCGCAGGGGAGAGCGCAGCCACAGGGTGCGGAGGGCAAAGCGGAGAGATTCCCGCACAGAGGATCGGTGCTGACCAGCACTCACCGGCTGGTCAGCCCGGGCGGGCGTGGGCTGGGAGCGGAGGCTTGGGCTTCGGTCTGAGCGTAGGGAGAGGACTGGGGTTGGTGGCGTGAACACAGCCTGCAGGGGGTTAGTGCCCCGCGGATAGCCGGTAGGGAGTCCGGGAAAAAGTCTGGACCTGCCGAAGAGGCAAGAGACTTTTTCTTCCCTCTTTGTTTCCTGGTGCGCAAGGAGAGGGGATTAAGAGCGCTGCTTAAAGGAGCTCCAGAGATGGGCGCGAGCCGCGGCTATCAGCGCGGATGCCAGAGACTGGCATGAGACGCTAAGGCTGCTGCTGCAGCCACCAAGAAGCCTGTGTGTGAGCACAGGTCACTCTCCACACCTCCCTTCCAGGACCCTGTGCAGCCCGCCACCGCCAGGGTCCCTGAATCCAGGGAAAACTTCCCCGGGAGAACACAAGGCGCGCCTCAGGCTGGTGCAACGTCATGCCGGCCTCTGCCGCAGCAGGCTCGCCAAGTATTGTGCCCCTCCCTCCCCCCGGCCTGAGTGAGCCTGAGCGCCCGAATCAGCTGCTCCTTTAACCCTGTCCTGTCTGAGCGAAGAACAGATGATGGTTGCCTAAAACCATAATAAGTCCACAGACACGCCAAAACACACCACCAGACGTGGACCTGCCCATCAGAAAGACAAGATCCAGCCTCATCCACCACAATACAGGCACTAGTCCCCTCCACCCGGAAACCTACACAACCCACTGACCAACTTTAGCCACTGGGGACAGACACCAAAAACAACGGGAACTACGAACCTGCAGCCTGCAAAACGGAGACCCCAAACACAGTAAGTTAAGCAA
>NW_020172011.1:2115985-2199330 GCF_003031525.2 Neophocaena asiaeorientalis asiaeorientalis
CACTATGAGACTAGATATCAATTACAGGAAAAGATCTGTTAAAAATACAAACACATTTTTTAAAATCTTTTAAATTTATTTACATTTATTTATTTATTTATTTATTATTTTCGGCTGTGTTTTGTCTTCATTGCTGTGCACAGGCTTTATCTAGTTGCAGAGAGCAGGGGTTACTCTTCATTGTGGAGCATGGGCTTTGGGTGCACGGGCTTCAGTAGTTGTGGCAAGCAAGCTCAGTAGTTGTGGCTTGTGGGCTCTAGAGCACAGAGAGTAGTTGTGGTGCACAGGCTCAGTAGTTGCTCCGTGACATGTGGGATCTTCCTGGACCAGGGCTTGAACCCGTGTCCTCTGCATTGGCAGGCAGATTCTTTACCACTGTGCCACCAGGGCAGTCCCTATTTTTAGTTTTTAAAGAAACCTCCTTACTGTTCTCCACAGTGGCTGTATCAATTTACATTCCCACCAACAGTGTAGGCGGGTTCCCTTTTCTCCAAACCCTCTGCAGTATTTATTGTTTGTGGATCTTTTTTAAAGACTTTATTTTTTTATTTTTAAAGTTATTTATTTATTTATTTTATTTTATTGATTTTTGTCTGCATTGGGTCTTTGTTGCTGCACGTGGGCTTTTCTCTAGTTGTGGCAAGTGGGGGCTACTCTTCATTGTGGTGCGTGGGCTTATTGCTGTGGCTTCTCTTGTTGAGGAGCATGGGCTCTAGGTGCACAGGCTTCAGTAGTTGTGGCTCATGGACTTAGTTGCTCCATGGCATGTGGGATCTTCCTGGACCAGAGCTTGAACCCATACCTCCAACACTGGCAGACAGATTTGTAATGACTGCACCACCATGGAAGCCCATTTGTGGATTTTTAATGATGGCCATTCTGACTGGTGTGAGGGGACATCTCACTGTAGTTTTGATTTGCATTTCTCTAATAATTAGCGATGTTGGCTATCCATATGTCTTCTTTGGAGAAATGTCTATTTAGGTCTTCTCCCTATTTTTGGATTGGGCTGTGTTTCTTTTGATATTGAGCTGCATGAGCTGTTTGTAAATTTTGGAGACTAATATCTCGTCTGTCACATTGTTTGAAAATATTTTCTCCCATTGTGTGGGTTTTCTTTGTTTTGCTTATGGTTCCCTTTGATGTGCAAAAGCTTTTGAGTTTAATTAGATCCCATTTGTTTATTTGTATTTCCATTACACTGGAAGACAGATTGAAAAAGATATTGCTGCAATTTATGTCAAAGAGGGTTCTACCCATGTTTTCCGCTATGAGTTTTATAGTATCTGGTCTTATATTTAGGTCTTCAATCCATTTGGAGTTTACTTTTGTGTATGGTGTTAAAGAATAATCTAATTTCATGGTTTTTTTTTTTGCTTATATGTGGAATTTTTTCTTTTTTTTTTTAACATCTTTATTGGAGTATAATTGCTTTAAAATGGAGTGCTAGTTTCTGCTGTATAACAAAGTGAATCAGCTATACACATATATACATCCCCATATCTCCTCCCTCTTGCGTCTCCCTCCCACCCTCCATATACCACCCCTCTAGGTGGTCACAAAGCATAGCGCTGATCTCCCTGTGCTATGAGGCTGCTTCCTGCTAGCTATGTGGTAGTATACATAAGTGCATGTATTTTTGGTAGTATATATAAGTGCATGCCACTCTCTCACTTCGTCCCAGCTTACCCTTCCCACTCCACGTGTCCTCAAGTCCATACTCTATGTCTGCGTCTTTATTCCTGTCCTGCCCCTAGGTTCTTTTTTTAGGACTTATTTTTTTAGATTGAATATATATGTGATAGCATACAGTATTTGTTTTCTATTTCTGACTTTTTCACTCTGTATGACAGACTCTAGGTTCATCCACCTCACTACAAATAACTCAATTTCGTTTCTTTTTATGGCTGAGCAATATTCCATTGTGTATATGTGCCACATCTTCTTTAACCATTCATCTGTTGATGGACACTTAGGTTGCTTCCATGTCCTGGCTATTGTAAATAGTGCTGCATTGACCATTGTGGTACATGACTCTTTTTGTTTATTTTATTTCATTTTTAACATCTTTGTTGGAGTATAATTGCTTTACAATGGTGTGTTAATTTCTGCTTTATAACAAAGTGAATCAGCTTTCCATATACATGACTCTTTTTGAATAATGATTTTCTCAGGATATTTGCCCAGTAGTGGGATTGCTGGGTCATATGGTAGTTCTATTTTTCGTTTTTTAAGGAACCTCCATACTGTTCTCCATAGTGGCTGTACCAATTCACATTCCCACCAGTAGTGCAAGAGTGTTCCCTTTTCTCCACACCCTCTCCAGCATTTATTGTTTGTAGATTATTTGATGATGGCCATTCTGGCCAGTGTGAGGTGATACTTCATTGTAGTTCTGATTTGTATTTCTCTAACGATTAGTGATGTTGAGCATCCTTTCATGTGTTTGTTGGCAATCTGTATATGTTCTTTGGAGGAATGTCTATTTAGGTCTTCTGCCCATTTTTGGATTGGGTTGTTTGTTTTTTTTGATATTGAGGTGCATGAGCTGCTTGTATATTTTGGAGATTAATCCTTTGTCAGTTGCTTCATTTGCAAATATTTTCTCCCATTGTGAAGGTTGTCTTTTCATTGTTTTTATGGTTTCCTTTGCTGTGCAAAAGGTTTTAAGTTTCATTAGGTCCCATTTGTTTATTTTTGTTTTTATTTCCATTTCTATAGGAGGAGGGTCAAAAGGATCTTGCTGTGATTTATGTCATAGAGTGTTCTGCCTATGTTTTCCCCTAAGAGTTTTATAGTGTCTGGTCTTACATTTAGGTCTTTAATCCATTTTGAGTTTATTTCTGTGTATGGTGTTTGGGAGTGTTCTAATTGCATTCTTTTACATGTAGCTGTCCAGTTTTCCTAGCAGCACTTATTGAAGAGGTTGTCTTTTCTTCATTGTATATTCTTGCCTCCTTTATCAAAAATAAGG
Source organism: Neophocaena asiaeorientalis asiaeorientalis (assembly GCF_003031525.2). Taxonomy (NCBI): domain Eukaryota; kingdom Metazoa; phylum Chordata; class Mammalia; order Artiodactyla; family Phocoenidae; genus Neophocaena; species Neophocaena asiaeorientalis. The sequence continues at coordinate 2,118,960 of NW_020172011.1, forward strand.
TGACCATATGTGCGTGGGTTTATCTCTGGGCTTTCTATCGGGTTTCATTGATCTATATTTCTGTTTTTATGCCAGTACCATACTGTCTTGATTACTGTAGCTTTGTGGTATAGTCTGAAGTCCGGGGGCCTGATTACTCCAGCTCCATTTTTCTTTCTCAAGATTGCTTTTGCTATTCGGCATCTTTCATGTTTCCATACAAATTGTGCAATTTTTTGTACTAGTTCTGTGAAAAATGCCATTGGTAGTTTGATAGGGATTGCATTGAATCTGTAGATTGTTTTAGGTAGTATAGTCATTTTCACAGTATTGATTCTTCCAATCCAAGAACATGGTATATCTCTCCATCTGTTTGTATCATCTTTAATTTCTTTCATCAGTGTCTTATAGTTTTCTGCATACGGGTCTTTTGTCTCCCTAGGTAGGTTTATTCCTAGGTATTTTATTCTTTTTGCTGCAATGGTAAATGGGAGTGTTTCCTTAACTTCTCTTTCAGATTTTTTTCATCATTAGTGTATAGGGATGCAAGAGATTTCTGTGCATTAATTCTGTACCCTGCTACTCTACCAAATTAATTGATTAGCTCTAGTAATTTTCTGGTAGCATCTTTAGGATTCTGTCTGTATAGTACCATGTCATCTGCAAACAGTGACAGCTATACTTCTTCTTTTTCGATTTGGATTCCTTTTATTTCTTTTTCTTTTCTGATTGCTGTGGATAAAACTTCCAAAACTATGTTGAATAATAGTGGTGAGAGTGGGCAACCTTGTCTTGTTCCTGATCTTAGTGTAAATTGTTTCAGTTTTTCACCATTGAGAATAATGTTGGCTGTGGGTTTGTCATATATGGCCTTTATTAGGTTGAGGTAGGTCCCATCTATGTCTACTTTCTGGAGAGTTTTTATCATAAATCGGTGTTGAATTTTGTCAAAAGCTTTTTCTGCATCTACTGAGATTATCATATGGTTTTTATCCTTCAATTTGTTAGTATGGTGTATCACATTAATTGATTTGCATATACTGAATATTTCTTCCATCCCTGGTATAAAACCCACATGATGTTGGTGTATGATCCTTTTAATGTGCTATTGGATTCTGTTTGCTAGTATTTTGTTGAGGATGTTTTCAGCTATGTTTATCAGAGATATTGGCCTGTAGTTTTCTTTTTTTGTGACATATTTGTTGGGTTTTGGTATCAGAGTGATGGTGGCCTTGTAGAATGAGTTCAGCAGTGTTCCTCTCTCGGCTATATTTTGGAAGAGTTTGAGAAGGATGGGTGTTAGCTCTTCTCTAAATGTTTGATAGAATTTGCCTGTGAAGCCATCTGGTCCTGGGCTTTTGTTTCTTGGAAGATTTTTAATCACAGTTTCAATTTCAGTGCTTGTGAATGGTCCATCTATATTTTCTATTTCTACCTGGTTCAGTCTCAGAAAGTTGTGCTTTTCTAAGAATTTGTCCATTTCTTCCAGGTTGTCCATTTTATTGGCATATAATTGCTTGTAGTAATCTCTCATGATGCTTTGTGTTTCTGCAGTGTTTGTTGTTACTTCTCCTTTTTCATGTCTAATTCTGTTGATTTGAGTCTTCTCCCTTTTTATCTGATGAGTCTGGCTAATGATTTATCAATTTTGTTTATCTTCTCAAAGAACCAACTTTTAGTTTTATTGATCTTTGCTACTGTTTCCTTCATTTCTTTTTCATTTATTTCTGATCTGATCTTTATGATTTCTTTTCTTCTGCTAACTTTGGTTTTTGTTGTTGTTGTTCTGTTTTTTTGTTGTTGTTGTTACGCAGGTCTCTGACTGTTGTGGCCTCTTCCGTTGTGGAGCACAGGCTCCAGACACACAGTCTCCGTGGCCATGGCTCACAGGCCTAACCACTCCATGGCATGTGGGATCTTCCTGGACCGGGGCAGGAACCTGTGTCCCCTGCATCGGCAGGCGGACTCTCAATCACTGCGCCAACAGGGAAGCCCTGTTGTTGTTCTTGTTCTTCTTTCTCTAATTGCTTTTGGTGTAAGGTTTGGTTGTTTATTTGAGATGTTTCTTGTTTCTTGAGGCAGGCTTGTATTGTTATAAACTTCCCTGTAAGAACTGCTTTTGCTACAACCCATAGGTTTCGGGTGGTCGTGTATTCATTGCCATTTTGTTTCTAGGTATTTTTCAATTTCTGCTTTGATTTCTCCAATGATCTCTTGGTTATTTAGTAGTGTATTGTTTAGCCTACATGTGTTTGTATTTTTTACAGTTTTTTCCCTCTTGTTGATATCTTCTCATAGCACTGTGGTTGACAAAGATACATGATACGATATCAATTTTCTTAAATTTACCAAGGCTTGATATGTGACCCAAGATATGGTCTATCCTGGAGAATGTTCCATGAGCACTTGAGAAGAAAATATATTGTGGTGTTTTTGGATGGAATGTCCTATAAATATCAATTAAGTCCATCTTGTTTAATGTGTCATTTAAAGCTTTTGTTTCCTTATTTATTTTCATTTTGGCTGATTTGTCCATTGGTGAAAGTGGGGTGTTAAAGTCCCCTACTATGATTGTTGTACTTTCGATTTCCCCTTTTATGGCTGTTAGCATTTACCTTATGTATTGAGGTCGCTCCTATGTTGGGTGTATATTTACAATTGTTATTACTTCTTCTTGGATTGATCCTTTGATCATTGTATAGCGTCCTTCTTTGTCTCTTGTAATATTCTATTTTGTCTTCAATGAGAATTGCTATTCCAGCTTTCTTTTGATTTCCATTTGCATGTAATGTCTTTTTTGTCCCCTCACTTTCAGCCTGTTTTGTCCCTAGGTCTGAAGTGGGTCTCTTGTAGACAACATATGTATGGGTCTTGTTTTTGTATCCCTTCAGCCAGTCTATGTGTGTTGGAGCATTTAATCCATTTACATTTAAAGTAATTATCGATATGTATGCTCCTATTACCATTTTCTTAATAGTTTTGGGTTTGTTTTTGTAGGTCTTTTCCTTCTCTTGTATTTCCTGCCTAGAGAAGTTCCTTTAGCATTTGTTGTAAAGCTGGTTTGGTGGTGCTGAATTCTCTTAATTTTTGCTTATCTGTAGAAGTGTTTTTTTCTCCACTGAATATGAATGAGATCCTTGCTGGGTAGAGTAATCTTGGTTGTAGGTTTTTTCCCTTTCATCACTTTAAATATGTCCTACCACTCCCTTCTGGCTTGAAGAATTTCTGCTGAAAAGTTAGCTGTTATCCTTATGGGGATTCCTGTGTATGTTATTTGTTGCTTTTCTCTTCCTGTTTTTAATATTTTTTCTTTGTGTTTAATTTTTGATAGTTTGCTTAATATGTGTCTTGGAATGTTTCTCTTTGGGTTTATCCTGTATGGATTTGATTGACTATTTCCTTTCCCATGTTGGGGAAGTTTTTGACTATAATCTCTTCAAATATTTTCTCAGACCTTTTCTTTTTGTCTTCTTTCTCTGGGACCCCTATAATTCGAATGTTGGTGCATTTAATATTATCCCAGAGGTCTCTGAGACTGTCCTCAATTCTTTTCATTCTCTTTTTCTTTATTTTGCTTCCTGGCAGTTAATTCCACCATTTTATCTTCCAGCTCACTTATCTGTTCTTATGACTCAGTTATTCTGCTATTGATTCCTTCTAGAGTATTTTTAATGTCAGTAATTGTGTTGTTCATCACTGTTTGTTTGCTCTTTGGTTCTTCTAGATCCTTGTTAAATATTTCTTGTATTTTCTCCATTCTGTTTCCGAGATTTTGGATTATGTTTACTATAATTACTCTGAGTTCTTTTTCAGGTCCGTTGCCTCTTTCATCTTCATTTATGTGGGCTTATAGGTTTTTACCTTGCTCCTTCATCTGTAACATAATTTTTTGTCATTTCTTTTTTTTTTTTGCTGAGTGGTGCTGTATTCCTGTTTTACTGGTTGTAGGGCCTGAGATGTCCAGCACTGGATTTTACAGACAGTTGGATAGAGCTGGGTCTTGGTGCTGAGATGAGGACCTCCAGAAGTTCTCACTCCTACTGATATTCCCTGGGGTTTGACGTTCTCTGTTAGTCCAGTGATTTGGTCTTAGAGCTCCCACCACAGGAGCTCAGGCCCAGACTCTGGCCTTGGAACCAAGATCCTGCAAGTTTCGTGACATGGTAAAAAAAAGAAAGAAAGAAAGATAAAAAGGAGCAGTACAATATCAAAGTTAAAAATGAAATAAGATTAGAAAGATAAAAAATATATTAGGAAAAATAAAAGTTTAATTGAAACAACTGCAACAAGGTAAATTAAAACCACAACAGAAAAAAGAAAAAAAGGGTGGTAGTGGGGAACGAGCCAAAAGTAGAGAACAATAACAAAGTATAAAGAATAAAATAAAATTAGAAAAATAAAAGATTTATTAGGAAAAATGAAAATATAAGAGAATCAACAAGGTAAAACAGAACCCCAATCTAAAAGAAGAAAAAAGAAAAAAGAAAAAAAAAAACAGCCTTGGCTATTGGGGTGGAGTTTAGGCAGTGGTGGAACTAAGGCAGGGGCGGAGTTTAGGGTGGGGTGGGACTTAGGCAGGTGGGAGCATGATGTTTGTGCGTGGCCCAGGGCCTAGGCTCAGGACCACATAGCCAGAAAAGGCCCTGGGGGCGGGGTTTAGGCTGGGCGATGTTCAAGCATGGGGCGGGGCCTCTGCTTAGGACCTGCATGGAAGGGAAGAGGCAGCACGTAGAAAGGAGGGCCTCTGGAGTGTGGAGTTCCGGAGTTTGGAGGTAGGGCCCTGAGTGAGGGTGTGTGGGTGGTGTTTAGGCCCAGCACATTGAAGGGGGTCTCCGATTGTAGAGGTAGAGCCCTGGGTGGGGGTGTAGGAACAGGGCTTGAGCTCTGCGGGTAAGGCGGGAGACCCCAAGGGCAGAGGAGTAGGCCAGGGAGCCCAACAAGCTCTCCAGCGCCTAAGTGGACAGGGAAAGCACTGGCCACATTCCCTTCCATTCCTTTGCGCCCCTCCCCCACTGTCACCTCCAGGGTCTCCCCTGTAGCCACTGGACCCCTAACCATGGGTGGGTGCCGCTAGGTGTAGGAACTCCTCCCCTCCCCCAGCCACCCCTCAGGGGTGCTGGTCCTAGAGGTCGGGCCTTTACTTTTGCTCCCCCTTCCCTCCCTCCCTCTCCCTCAGATCCGTGTGGCTGGAGGATCCCTAGGTGGGCAGAGGATCAGGCCCAGGATCTCAGCAGGTTCCTGGGGGTCCAAGTGGGCAGGAGAAACCTGGCCACACTCCTTGTTGATCCTTTGCCCTCCCAGTGGTTCCCCAATTTCCCCCTTCGAGCGTGGGATCCCTTCCCCTCCTCCAGCCAACCCTCAGGGACTCCAGTCCCTTCTGACCTCCACTTCTTCTACCCCTACACTCCCCCCACACCCTACCTGGTTGCTGGGGGTTCCTCCTGTCCACTTAGGTGTTCGTGGTCCCCTACCAGTGCCCGGTAGGTGCCCTAGTTGTGAGGAGATGCGAATTCCGCATCCTCCTAGTATGCCATCTTGACTCCACCCCCTTATCATATGGTTTTTATTCTTCAATTTGTTGATGTGGTGTATCACATCGATTGATTTGCGGATATTGAAATTGATCAATTGATAGTGATCATGGTGTATGATCCTTTTAATGTATTGTTGGATTCGGATTGCTAGTATTTTGTTGAGGACTTTTTCAAGCATGGTATCTGATGTATGTTTTCACTTGGAGCTGATTAGAAATTGTTATTTGGGTCATATGCTGGAGATGATGTTATTCCTTAAATGTTTGACCTAGGTAAGCAGATTCAAGTCTGATAATCCTAGATATTCAAATTCTGTTGTCAGACAGAAACCAAGCTCTGTTCTCTCCCACAGGATTAGAAGATGTGTCGTTCCTGAATTCCTTTGAAGACTTTCAGCGAATTACATGACATTGTGAAGGGCAGTTGTCCTGGAATAGATGGGCTTTCTGTAATGGAAAAAAAGAGAAAAATAAAGTAGGTAAATAGGGACTAGAGTGTCAGGCCACTCCTCATGGATATAGAGGTGGTTTGGAGAGCACTAACAGGCAGTAAGGGATATTGACAGCATAAGCAGGATTAAATTAAAAAAACAAGTAGGTTAAAAACTCAATTATGTGTGGTGATCCTAATACAAGGTAGCTTCTTGGATATGTTTTGGAGCTGTCCTGAGACTTTCTGTATCCTGCTGGTATTTGTGCATCTGTAAAATGGCCCCTTTACTTTTACCATATTTGCAAAGTCATAGGTCTGAGAAGAGAGGTAGGAATGTAAAAAGATGTGCCAATCATAGGCTTACCGCTTGGGACTGTTGAACTTCAGAGTAAATTGTGCTGGAGTCATTGTTTTTCACAGGTTTTGGGATTTCTATTTCCTGTAAAACACAATCATACCAATTTGGCTCACATAAAGAGAAATGTACTCATGCACAGATACAGTAAGTCCCCTACTTATGAGACTTCAAGTTGTGATATTTCAAAGATGTGAACGTGTGTTCACATGTCCAATCACATAAGTTAGTTCACGTGTCTGGTGTACATTGTCATGTCAAGTGGTTGTGCACTTGACAACAAAGTAAGTGCACAAGCTTTTGTATACTTACTTTGTGTAGCTTACTAATGAAGACTAGATAGAATTGGAGGCTCAAAGAAAGAAGAGAGACAAGAGGAAGAAGAAGTAATTGAAGAACTGAAGAGATTCACGATACAGGAAATGGAAAGGGGATTTTCTTTATCTGAAGAGGCACTGTTAGTTTTTGAGGCACAGCACCCAAATATAGAACAGTACATGAAGGTTGCAGCAGCCGTTCAGAATGCGATCCAGTGCTACCGTGTCATTTATGGTGAGAAAAAAAAACTACTACCCAGACATCACAGGATCATTTTTTCAAGAGAATAGTTAAAATTGAATGCAGCAAGGAACCAGAACCTGTGACATCAACGTCAGGCATGGGTGAAATTGCAGCTTGCCCTCCACCTCCTATTGCAGGAGATCCTTCAGCTCTACCATCTCCCATGTCCTCTTCCTCTGCCAGTCAGTAACTCTTCTTGCCTGTTCACTCGATGCCAACCCCTGTATGCCAGCTCTTGTACCATATTACTGTACTTTTCAAGGTACTGTACTGTAAGATTAAAAATGTTTTATTTTTTTTGTTTTTTTGATGTATTATTTTTGTGAAAAGTATTATAAACCTATTACAGTACAGTACAGTACTCTATAGCTGATTGTGTTAGCTGGGTATCTAGGTTACTTTTGTTGGACTTAAGAACAAATTGGACTTACGAGCATGCTCTCGGAATGGAACTCATTTGTATGTAAGGGACTTACTGTATATTCTTGGGAAAGGCAGTGTGACAAATGAGGGATGATGTCAAAGTTCTTTAGGAGGAAGTCTAGGGAGTGTCCGGCAAGAGAAGCTGGAAACAAAGCACCACTAGCTCTTAAACCTGTGAAGGATTAGTCACCTTTCCTGAGCCCCAAACAGAAGCACAACACTCCAGCAGACTGGTGGTCTCAAGAACCAGAGAGAGAGAGAAGGGCGACCTTGTTGGCAGGTGGTGTGAAGGAAAGAAAACATTCTTGTCCTGCATCCAACTCTACTCTCCTTCCTCTATTTTTAGGAACTAACCTACACACCAGATGGTTATTGTACTACATCTTTTGTCTCAGATCTTTACTACCTATAACTGGAGTTATTGCCTGCTTCATTTTACCCCCTGTGATTCTATTTGCCTGGTCATCATGTCACTGGGGTTCTCCTCAAGCATGGGGAACTGGTAGAGCAGGAATATCTTGTCTTAAGAATGGCTCTGCTTGGAATAAAAAGTGTGGCAGTAACAGAAGTCCCCCATCCTCATAGTTTTTGGCATTTTAAATTAACTAAGGCATATTTGGGGTGTTATCAAAACCTCTGAAACTCTCCAAAGTACCATGTTTTGCTAAGCAAAAGTTAACAAACTTGCCGGAGAGTTTCTTTGTTTGTTGAGAGTAATTCATCTTGTCTTCAAGAGGAAATTGGAAAGGCAATTGAAATATCTGAAGTGAGAGCACTTCTTATTGTTGGCTAGCTTCAGAGTCTACTTTGCAAATACCTGTGAGGGGCTTTGTGAAGGGAGATTTGCTTGTGGAATCCAAGATTTCTAGCCAGACCATTGTTTCCATCAACTGAAGAATGTTGACTCTCTTGGCTTATTTTTCAGAAGACATGGAAAATGGCCTCCCAGGATGTGTAGTGTTATTTAGAAATGTACCACCTGCAGGTGCTTTATTTTGCGGTTGATGGGGAATTACTGATGCATGGCGAGGAGTTCCTGATGCCTGACCAAGGCCATCCTGTTATGTTGCTAGAGGGCAGGGGACGATTGAGGACTGCTCATGCCTTTCGTGTCCTCTACTGTTGAGGGATTGCAAATTCTTGCCCCTCTTCCCTCTTGAGAGACGCTTCTGAGCTCCCCTATTTCCCCTACATCCAGGATGAGAAAGCCCCTGATACAAAATCATGCCCTCTGGGGGCTCTCAAGCTTAAATGAACTCTGATCCATCCAGCAAGTATTTACTGAGCATCATGCTAAGACATAGGGGAAGAGAGAGGAAGACATAATTTTCACTTCCAGGCAGCTTGTAATTAAGCTGAAGGAACAAGACTCACTGATGCGTTAAGCAGTTAGATTAAGCAATGTAAAGCAGGGTATGAGTCAACATTCTACTGAGGTGTGAGCATTGAGGTCTAGAAAGGTCCCGCACATAACTCTGCAGTTCTTGTCGCTGCCTTTGCCTCTCCTTAATGGTGTATGTCATTTGAATTTAGAAAAGTTTGATGACAAGTTCATGTATAATGACTGTAAAAATAATGACCATGAAGGAGTATAAACCTGAAAGTACTCACCCTCTTTGAATGGGTGACCTGAGCATACACAGTGCTCCCTGGAGAGAAGGAAGCATACTCTAAGTTCCTCACAGTCTCTGCTGTTAACACAGGAAGGCACAGTCAGTAGCTGAAGGACTCTAGTCTGCTCTCCCAGGACCTTGTCTACCCCAGGCCATTCTCTGACCCCAGAGAGGCAATTGTTCAAAGCATGGCCCTTCCTTAGGGTTCATTCATTTTTGACAGTCTTTGGAGTTCTGGGTTGAACCAGAACATTCTCAGCCATGTGATCTATTTCTGACCTCATCTTGTCAGGGGCACATGGTCTTGAGCTATCCTAAAGCCTCAGAGTCTCCCTCTGGCTTCCAGGAAGGGAGCTTCTGGGACCAAATAACACTGCCTACACAGGAGCTAGAGAACCTCACTGGTGAGCATAATGGAGCCAGATTATTTCACATATATAATACTATTAAACTTTTCAGAGCTCCTTAGAGTGGGTTTGATTATATTAGAGATGAGGAACTGATAGCTCAGAAAGTTTTACAGACTTGGTGCAAACTCACACAGGAAATGATCAGACAAGAATTTGAATGCATGCCTTCTCACTCCAAACCTCATGCCAGGTCCTCCATGCATGAAGTCATGTATCTCTCACCCATGAAATAAGACTCAATGGCAGTCTGAGTCCAGAGCCTGTGTTTCTGTCTCTATATCATACTTTCTCTTTTGACTGTGTCCACTCAATGCCCAAACCCTGGCTGAAGAGAGTGATGGAGTCAGGCAGTTTGTCTTTGGGCATTTGATGCTGTAATCCTGTCTTTACCCTGCACCTCCTGTTGATAATGAACAGGTCATGAGTCCTTTCACTGGCGCTTAGTCTCTCCATTGGCAGAGTGGGGAATGACCCTAATCCTACCCCAAGAAATTACATGAGTGATCAGTTTGCATGCTTGTAAGGGACCCTGTAAGTCACACAGGGGACAAACTTGCACAGTTCCAGGTGTTATCCCCTTGCACCATCTGGTCCATCTGAGTAATGACATTCTGACTCCCTCCTCTCTCATTATACAGCCCTCTGACTGCCCCCCTTTCCTTTTCACTCGGTTCTTCCTATCTGTTTTATGATTGGGAGTTAAGAGTCTGGAAGCTCACCAGGACACTGGGTTTGCTGAGTAGAGAATTGAAAGAAACCTGAAAAATAAAATTAATTGAAATCTGTTGAAATCTGTGACTATAATGAGAAAAGCCTTCCACCCCCTACCCCTAGATGTGTCTCTCTAGAGGGTGTGGTGGAAGGGGACCTGAAAGGGTCCTGCATTTTCCAGTAAGACACTTTTCTAGGAGATTAGCACATGTGTATTCACAACCCAGGTGTTGTCCCAGTGGACCAGCTGAGCCAGGGTTTGCATGCTCCCTCCCTTTATCTGTCTTCTACAAGACAGAGTCTTTTGGAGGCCCCAAATGCTAAGTCTCTGGAACCTTGGAGAAGAAACAGTAAGTAGGAAGGAAGGAAACCTATTTTTTTCCTCCAAACAAATAATGACACGATGATGACAACTATACATATTGAAGAAACTGCCACTACAATCCACGTGGTATCCAGGTGTTCATTTTTTTCATTAGTAACACCTAAAAAGAAAAAAAAAGAAGTTGCACTCGAGACACATCGAGTGAGGCCCAGAGTGGTTTTTTAGAGCCTCTACTGCATCTCTTCTAGACCATCTTTGGGAGTTGGGTGGGTTCATCTATACCCAGAGGCTCTGGGGGTGTGAGCAGGCTTTCTGGGAGTGGGAGTCCCATTTAGGCAGACAGGGCATGGTGGAGCCTGGTAGAGCCAGTGGGAGGAAGCAATCCTGCCTTCCCAAGGACTTTGCTCTTGGGATCTGAGTGGGCTAGAGAAAGGGTTGGTGGAGGGGGAGGGAGGAAGGAGAGACCTCTGGGGGAGTGAGAGGCATGGAGCCCCAGGGGATGTCTGTCCCTTCCCAGTGTCACTTGGCTGTCTCCTACTGGGCTGCTGTTTTAGGAATCATAAAGATCACAAGAGACACCCCACACCTCACAGCCACTCAAGGCTCTCAGAGAGACCTGAGACATACTTACTTTTGCAGAGACTCTGGAGAGAGACAGAGAAGGATGAATTGCTGACAGGATTCTCAGCTATGCAGGTGTAGGTCTCTTCATTGAAACTCTTGGGGTCCCAGGAGATAGTAAGGTTTGCTTCACTTTGAAGTGTGTTTCCTGAGACCTGCCACCTGAATAAGATGTTATCATTTGGATTCTCCACAGAGCAGGTCAGGAGGATCTCACAGGTCCTATTATTAGACCATTTGGTGTGAGGGACAACTTGTAAGTTCCTCAGTCGTCCTGTGTGCAGAGAAGAGGCCTGGATTAAGGACAAATGTCTTGGCTCAGCCCTCTGTGAAAAATATCTCTCACCTCGATGTTTCTGTATTCCACCTGACACAGCTGTGTACTCTAAATAACTCTGCATGTACTGCCTAATTGATGACATCAAGGTATGGGGTGACCAAATGATAAGGGACATCAGTATGAGACAGAGTAGGCAGTGGGAGAGAGGGAAGGGAAAGACTGGGGTTTTTGCCAACTAGTCGGGTGATTTTAAGCTGATCACTTTAATTTTTGGAGCTCCAGTTTCTTCCTGGGGGTCCTTCTAACACTTGTTCACTGCCCCTCATGTAAAGATAATTTGGAGACTAAGCTAAGGGCCAGCCCTACCTCAGCCAGGTCCGAAACCAGAAGACCAGGCATACTTCTCCATTGTCAGAATTCCCTAGATGGGATGGAAGATAAAAGCTTAACACTCTTGGAGAACTGTATTTCCCACATCTGTGGGAATATTGGTTCTCACTGGAGCTGATGCTGGCTCAAATGATGACAAAGAGACCTTGATGTAGAGTGTCACCAAGTCAGAAAGGGAAATGTTGAGAATTAAAGAATTAGGAAAGGAAGAAGTGAAGAAACAGAGAGAAAGCAAGAAATTCTGGAGAAGAAAGAAGTGCAATATATTTGGGACTACATATGTTGCAGAAATATCTGAGAGCAGAGACCAGAAAATATCACCTCTAAGGTGTCAGTGGCTGTGAATCAATGGGGACATGAAAGCAGTACAGAAAAGCCCTCTGACCTAGACTCCGCCCAAGGGTTGAAATAGAGGTGACCCAATAGAAACAGAATGACTCCAACTGTCTGATTAGAAGAGATTAAGTAATGCTTTAAGCTTAGCTAACTGAGTAGGGGTGGTGGAACATACCTTGCTAGAACAGAATTTTCATGTCATGGCAAGAATGTTGGATTTGGAGTTAGGAAGACCTAGGTTAGAATCATGGCTTTGTCATTTACTGGCTACATGGACAAATTTTAGTCTCTTCATGCCTAAGTTTCCTCATCTATAAAACTGGGCAATAATACTTACTTCTTGGGTAATTATGAGGATTAAATGAGACAGCATGTAGCACAGAAATGGCAAATATTTGGCATGAATATTACATCTCCTTCAGCCAATGTCTGTTGCTGACCTCAAAAACCTATCTTGATATCTTTCTCCACTTGATGAATATATAACTACTGACTTGACATTTCCACCTGGATATGTGTATCTCCAACTCAACATGTTCAAAAAGACTCCTGTTTTTCTCTCCAAAACCTTCTCAATCTGCAACTTTCCCCATCTTAGTTGACAACAACTACATCCTCCCAGTCATCCAAGCCAAAAGCCCTGGAGTCATCCCTGACTCATCTTTTCCTCTCATACTCCCACATCACAAAATCCTGGTGGCTTTACCTCTAAAATATATCCAGAATCCAACCACTTCTCACTACCTCCACTGCTACCACTCTGGTCCAAGCCAGTATTACCTCTTGCTTAGATAGTTGCAATGGCTTCCTAATTGGTTCAGTGGCTTCCACCCTTGTCCAAAGAGATCCTTTAAATAAGTTAAATTATATTACTTCTCTGCAAAACCCTCCAATTGTTGTCCGTTCCCCCAAAATAGAAGCCAAAGTCCTTGTGATGGCTCTCATAGCCTTAGAAGATATGGCCCCCTACTTCCTTATTGACCTCATTTCCTATTGCTCTCTCTTACTCTGCTCCTTGATGTTTGACCTTCTTTATATTCCTTGAGCTGCCAGACACAGGGAGTGCTTGTGCGGGATGGCTCTTCATCCAGATATCTGCATGGCTCACTCTTTTACCTCCAACATGTCTTGGCTCTAATGTCATCTTCTCAATGAGGCCTATTATGATCACTCCATTTAAAATTGACCACTGCTTTCTGGCACTTCTGATGCTCCTTATTCTGTTCTAATCTCTCTTTCTCCATAGCACTCGCAGCTTACTGTGTCATTTGTTTATATATTATGTGTACTGTTTATTATTGCTCCCATAGTCCCTACCCAGAATGTCAGTTCCATGAGGGCAGGGACCTTTGTTTTGTTCACTGATGTATTTCAAGGGCCTAAAACAGTTTCTCGTATATTATCCCTGGTTAACAAATATTGTTGACTCAGTGAATAAACAACATGACTCTGATATCTTTCTTAACACTGAACCCTAGACAGTTACTCCCAATTAATTTATATTGGCCCATAAGATCAAATCTTTGCCATCCCTAGCCTAGTACATACAGAACAATTGGCCAGTGTTTTTTAAAAGAAAACCTATATAATTTATATCTTAAAATACCTTTGCACAATTGTAAAACACGTTGGTGTAGCTTACACATCTCTCTGTGTATGTGCCTTTGAAGGAGAGGCACTCCAAAAGGCCCTGAGAAGCCATTGGCATTCAGCCTCAGGAGTGTGGTTGTTGCAGAAGAAGTTGTGCTTGGTCTTCTAAATAGTGGCAGAAGAAACTTGTCTCAACAAGTGTAATGGAGCCTAATACAGGGTCTAGAAGTCACAAGATTTAGGTTCTAATCTTAGCTCTATCACTAACTGCTGTGCAATGCCATTGAATAGTTTTGTTGCTGGACCTCAGTCTAGCTCCAAATGCCATGCTTTTTACCACTAAGCTATAGTGCACACTTGCAGTCACATAGAATTGAAATATGTACTATTTTTCAGTCCATACACAATTAAACCCCATGATTTGACTCACTGAAGATCCTCAGATCATAACTGGTAAACAGTAAAGAGGTCAGTGTGGTTATCTGGGCTCTGTAATGTCCTGAGTCTGCCATCGTCAGGTTGCTGAGATGCAAGGAATAGGACTCGGTGACATTCAATCGATTTTTCCGCTTTGGGTCAGTCACCCTGTTTAGTGCTTCATTTGGCTCTATGAAGACGGCAGATTTTCCATCATGTAGCCAGGTGATGGACGTGATCTTCTCTTCCACAGGAAACTTCAGGATAAGTGTTACAGACTCCCCCAGGACCCCGTTCACAATCAATGGTGTTGAGCTGGTTTGTGAAACTGTGTTCCCTGTGAACACAGAAAGGAAACTGCTATAACTCTCCCTGCCCTCCCCCTGCTCTCCACACCCTTTCTCCATCCTCTGCCAGTCAGTTAGAGCTCTCTGATACTGAAGTCCAGAAATATGATGAAAAGGGAAACGGTTAGGAGGAGTGTTGAAATGGGCAATCACAGAGGTTCCACCCCAGCAAAATGTCTGGCACTCTTGTTTAATGAGTAGTTGGTCCAGATGATCCTGGCAAGTCTACCCTCCCATACTAGCTGGTCACTCCTGAGTCATGGCCACACTATCTGATCCCAGCTTCTGAGTTGTCTGGGCATGAGATAGAGAGGGACAACTATATCAACTCTCTGGCACAGACTTCAAAACCCACAAGTCTTTGCTGATGAAATATAATCAAAGCTTGACATTTATTAAATACTTACTGTGTTCAGCATAGTAGGCTTGTGAGATTTAGAGGACTAGTAATAGGAGTTTACAGTTCTTATACATTATTTCATTCGACGCTGACAACAATTCTGTGAGGCAGTAGAATGAATATTCCCATCTCCATTTATAGAAAGGATCTGAGGCACAGAGAGGTTCTCTAGTTTTCCCAGGGTTACCTAGCTAAGGAATAACAGAGTCAGGATTCAGACCCAACTCCTTTGACTCTAACTACTTTGTGCTCTTTCCATGATACCAGAAGATATCTTTTATTCTCCCAAAAGATTATTGTCTAGTAGTTGAGGAGATAAAAACTGATAAGCATAAAAATAATACATTTAACCTCAAAGTAACATACAATGACTATACTCTCATGAGCCTCTCTCAGAGCCATTAATGTTCAAGCAAAAAAGGTGAAATAGTCACAGTCATTCTTAAAGAAGATGTTTCTTTACCATGCTTTGCCAAATTCCTAGCATTTATCATACCATTTTTTAGCCCTCTGTTTACTTGTTTGTCCAGCTGACCATGTCTTAATTATCTTTATATCTCAGCACTGTGCCTAACACAAAGTAAGATATGGAAATGTTTGAGTGAATCAATGAATAGGTAACCATTACCACAACCTCAACCTTCTCAAGATCTCTTAATTCTCAGGAGAGGATCTGAGTAGGGGAGGAAATATCTCTCAGGATCTTTGCACTCAGCTCCTGGGTGACCTCACACTTCCTCTCTTTTTCTCAAATTGTCACATGCATGCCCATCACATGAACACTGCCATCAATTCCCCCTCTTTACTACTTCTTTCCCATCAGCACTTTAACATGCTGTTGTTTGTCATTTGACCATTCTTCCCTCTCAGAATCACATGGGTGAATATCACAAGCAAAATCTTGAGTGAAAAAGGAAAATACAAATAGAATACAGTGGCATGCTTACATTTATTTAAAGTTAGAAAACAGGCAAAACAAATCTATTATTTTAGAAGTCAGGATAGGGTTACCTTTGAGGAGGAGGGAGGGATAGCAAATAGGAGGGAGCATAGAGGGGGTTTTCTGGGCTGCTGGTAATGTGCCATTCCTTAACCTGTGTCTGGATACACAGATTTGTTCATTTTATGATTATTCCTTGAACTGACACTTAGGATTTGTAATTTTCTCTTTGTATACTATATTTCAGTAAAAGAGGTTAAAACAACAAGAAAAAACAAAACAAAGCAATTACAATGGCCTATGAGGGCCAGAATGATCTGGTCACTTTTCTCTTTTTAGCCTAACTTCCTATAACTCTCCCCCTTATTCCCTCTGCTCACACTATGCTGGCCTGCTTATTCCTTGAACAGGCCAGAGTTGTACACTTGTAATTCCCTCTGCCTAGAATGCTCTTCCCCCAGGTGTCCACATGGCTCACTCTTTCGTCTCCATAAGGTCTTTAATGCAAACATCTCCTCTCAAGGAGGCCTTCTGTGACCATGCTTTCCTCACCACAAGCCCTCACTCCTGTGTACTCATTGCCTTTGAATTTGTTTTTCTCTGTAATACTTACTTTCTACCATACTCTGTAATTTGCATATTTGTTTTTTTGTTCTTTTCCCCTTCTATAAGAATGTAAGCTCCATGAAAGCAAGGATTTTTTCTGTCTTGTTCACGGTGTTGGACATTCTTGAACAGTGCTTGGTGCAGAGTAGGCACCCAATGAATACTGCTGAGTGAATGAGCACAGCTCCATCCCTTGTTTTGCAGGTTCTCTGCCCAGGATGTTTAGGACCAGTTTCTCTTTGTAACGGGTCTCGGCATACCCTGTGGCCCAAAGACTCTCCAAGAACTGTTCTTCCTTCTCTAGCACAGACCTTTAAGTTTCCTTTGTTGTTATAGATTGAAATCATTCATTTATTTAACAGGCCATTCATTGTACTATTTGCTCAGCTTTATGCCAATTCAGTGAGTAAAAGCCTTAGAAATCATGGCATTCAGACCATACTTATCAGATTCATTTTATGTACCAGTTTCTGGACTGAAGACTGAATATAGAAATGAATAAGACATTATCTGTTCTCTGGACTCACCGTGTGGTAGAGGAGTCTGACAGGTAAACATGTAGCTATGGTGTGGTGAGTTAGGCATTGACCTAGGATAGGGTTTGCTTCTGCATTGCCCTCACACCACTAATTGCACCCTGCACACTCAATATCGAGTGTTTCTTTCTCTTAGATATAGTTAAAATGTTCTTTTCCTCTATTTTTCATAATCTTGAGGGTAGGGATTATGCTTATTATCTCTGTATTCCTAGCATTTAGCACTATTTTGAGCTCAATAAATGTTGAATTGATAGAGATAACTGCTCTATAGGAGCACAAATAGTGAAAATGATGGAGTAGAAAGGGTTGGGGGTTATCCGGGAACACTTTGCAGAGAAGGTAACATTGTAGTTGGGTTTTGAATAAAAACAAGAAGTTCTCCATTGCTTGATTATTTCAAGAATGCCCGGCTCTTTCTTTGCTCCATTGTTCCCTTTGCCTGAAATACCTTGCTCACATTTTCCCATCTGGTGAGCTCCTATTTATCCTTCAAGGATAAGTTCAAATATCTGTTTGCCTTTGCTTATATTTATGGGGTTTGCATTGGTACAGGGGAGGAGACAGGAGTTTGTGGTTAGAGAAGAGGAGAAGTTATAGAAGGAGGAGAAGGGGTTGGTAGAAGTAATTCCCTGCAAGTCTAAGAAAAAAAAGAAGATAAGAGCCACTGTGCTTAAGGAAGGTGAAGGTAAGAAGTTACTGAAAAAGTTCAAAGGCTCCTCTGAAAGACTTTGGACTCTAGGAGAGCTGCTTTGGGACCCAGGTGACGTGGTGTGGCCCAGAAGGCACAAGAAGGCATTTTTCCCTACTCTGCCTGGGATCAGCACTGATGCTTTGGGAATGTCCTGGGTCAGCATCCTTGGCATGGATATCCACGTTCTCTGCAGAGCATTGAGGTCTTCTGTAAGTGGTTCAGCTGGCTGCAGATTTGGAGGACTGGAACCAGAAGAGACTAAGAATTGGGAGGATGCCTCATCACCTTAACAGAAGGCTGCTTTGGGGGCCTATGGGAAGCATCCCTTATAAGTCACTGGGAGCCACTTGGAGCATGGGGGTGGTGCTGAGGTCCATCCCCTGGTGTGGATGTTCAGTCAGCAGAAATTTAGAGTATGTTTGTTTACATGTTTCACTCACTCTGGAAACATGAGTAATGTATCAGTCAGCTCTTTATGCCCCCAGAATCTGGCCCAGGGAACTTGGAATACTAAATAGGTTGAGATCAGAATGTAAAGTGTCTTGAATGATTATCTGAGTGATTTTTTTGAATATATTAAGAAACATGGAGTATTTTTGAGAAATGCAAAGGAATAAAGAAAGCAGGTAAGGCTGAACTGATTCTGAAAAAGAGAAAAGTCAGAGAAACTTTGGGATATCTAACCTAGGGGAATGGCTTAGGCCTAGGACTGGCTTAGGCCTATCTATAGGAAAAAGAGATATAGTGGGTTGTTTCAGCTCAGCATGAAACAAGTTCAGAAGGAGGGTAGGGGCTGATTTCTCAAGAGATTTAATAGAGAAGGGAAGAGATATATAAGACAGGATCTTGAGTAAGACAAGTGAAAATGAAAATACAACATACCAAAACTTACAGGGTGCAGCGAACACAGTGCTCAGAGGGAAAATTTGTTCTTTGAAAAGATCAGGAAGATTGACGTAATTTTAGCTAGATTAATTGAGAGAACAATAGAGAAGGCTCAAATTACTAAAATTAGAAATGGAAGAGTGGACATTACTGCAGACCTTATAGAAATAAAAACGATTATAAGAGAATAATATGAATAACTGTATGGTAACAAATTAGATAGCCTAGATGAAATAGACAAATTTCTATAAACAAACAGATTACCAAGACTGACTTAAGAAGAAATAGAAAATCTAAGAGGACCTTTAACAAGTAAAGAGATTGAATCAGTAATCAAAAACCTTCTGGCAAAGAAAAGTCCAGGACCAGATGGCTTCACTGGTGAATTCTACCAAATATTTAAAGAATAATTAATGTCAATATTTCTCAAACACTTCCCCAAAAAAGAAGAGGAGAAAACACTTTCTAATTCATCCTATGAGGCCGGCATTACCTTTACCAAAGCCAAAGATATCATACACACACACACATGCACGCACACACAAACTATGGACCATTATCCCTTATAAGCATTGATGTAAAAACCCTCAACAAAATATTAACAAACTGAATCCAGCTGCATATTAAAAGGATTATACACCAAGACTAATTGGAATTTATTTCAGGAATGTAAGAGTGATTCAACATATGAAAATCAATCAATGCAATATGCTACATTAATATAATTAAGGAAAAAAGACACATGATCATCTCAATTAATACAGAAAAAAACATTTAACAAAATCCAACACTGTTTCACACACAAGAGTCTAAAAATAGAAGGGAAATTCCTCACCTTGATAAAGGGCATTTGAGAAGCCCACATCTAACATTCTATTCAAGAATGGAAGGGACTTCCCTGGTGGTGCAGTGGTTAAGAATCCACCTGCCAATGCAGGGGACACGGGTTCGATCTCTGATCTCAGAGGATCCCACATGCCGTGGAACAACAAAGCCTGTGCACCACAACTACTGAGCCTGTGCTCTAGAGCCCGTGAGCCACAACTACTGAGCCTGTGTGCCACAACTACTGAAGCCTGCATGCCTAGGGCCCGTGCTCCACAACAAGAGAAGCCACTGCAATGAGAAGCCTGCCTACTGCAATGAACAGTAACCCCAGCTCACTGCAACTAGAGAAAGCCCACCCACAGCAACAAAGACCCAATGCAGCCAAAAATAAATAAATAAATAAATAGATTTTAAAAAAAAAGAATGAAAGACTGAAAGCCTTCCACATAAGGCCAGGAACAAGATAACAATACCTACTTTCATCACTTCTATTTAACATTGTACTGGAAGTTCTAGTTACAGCAATTAGACAAGAAAAAGAATAAAAGGTATCTTAATTGGAAAGGAAAAAGTGAAACTCTTCCTATTCACAGGTGACGTGATCTTATAGATAGAAAATTCTAAAGAGTCCACAAAAATAGATTGGTGCTCCTCTTGCAAGAGCACCGAAATCACAACTAACTGCTGAACAGCATTGACAGAAGGATGCTGGAACCCACCAAAAAAGATACCCTACATCCAAAGACAAAGGAGAAGCTGCACTGAGACAGTGGGAGGGGCACAATCACGATAAAATCAAATCCCATACCTGCTAGGTGGGCGATCCACAAACTGGAGAACAATTATACCACAAAAGTTCTCCCACTGGAGAGAAGGTTCTGAGCCCAATGTCAGGCTTCCGAGCCTGGGGGTCTGGCAATGGGACTAGGAATTCCCAGGCAATCTGACTTTGAAGATCAGTGGGATTTGATTTCAGGACTTCCAAAGGACTGGGGGAAACAGAGACTCCACTCTTGGAGGTCACACACAAAGTCTTGTGTGCATGAGGACCTGGCTAAAGGAGCAGTGACCCCATAGGAGACTGAACCAAACCTACCTGCTAGTGTTGGAGGGTCTCCTGCAGAGACAGCGGGCAGCTGTGGTTCACTACAGGGACAAGGTCACTGGCAGCAGCAGTTCTGGGAAGTACCCACTGGCGTGAGCCCTCCCAGAGGCTGCCACTAGACCCACCATATAGCCTGTAGGCTCCAGTGCTGGGTCACCTCAGGCCAAAAACAGGGAGGGAACACAGCCCCACCCATCAGCAGACAAGTGGATTAAAGTTTTACTGAGCACAGGCTCTGCCCACCAGAGCAAGACCCAGTTCTACCCACCTCCAGTCCCTCCTATCAGGAAGCTTGCATAAGCCTCTTGGATAGTCTCATCCATCAGAAGGCAGACAGCAGAAGCAAGAAGCAAACCTACAGTCTGCAGAAAAAAAACCATAGTCACAGAAAGATAGACAAACTGAAAAGGCAGAGGACTATGTCCCAGATGAAGGAACAAGATAAAACCCCAGAAAAACAACAAAATGAAGTGGAGCTAGGCAACCTCCCAGAAAAAGAATTCAGAATAATGATAATGAAGATGATCAAGGATCCTAGAAAAAGAATGGAGGCAAAGATTGAGAAGATGCAAGATATATTTAACAAAGACCAAGAAGAACTAAAGGACAGAGATGAAAAATATAACAACTGAAGTGTAAACTATACTAGAAGGAATCAATAGCAGAATAACTGAGGCAGAAGAACTATCATTATTCTGAATTCTTTTTCAGGTAGACTGCCTATTTCCTCTTCACTTGTTTGATCTGGCGGTTTTTACCTTGCTCCTTCATCTGCTGTGTGTTTCTTTGTCTTCTCATTTTGCTTCACTTACTGTGTTTGGGGTCTCCTTTTCACAGGCTGCAAGTCCGTAGTTCCCGTTGTTTTTGGTGTCTGCCCCCAGTGGCCCAGTGGCTAAGATTGGTTCAGTGGGTTGTGTAGGCTTCCTGGTGGAGGGGACTAGTGCTTGTGTTCTGGTGGATGAGGCTGGATCTAGTCTTTCTGGTGCTGTGTTTTGGGGTGCCTGTGACCTTATTATGATTTTAGGCAGCCTCTCTGCTAATGGATGGGGTTGTGTTCCTGTCTTGGTAGTTGTTTGGCATAGGGTGTCCAGCACTGTATCTTGCTCATCATTGAGTGGAGCTGGGTCTTAGTGTTGAGATGGAGATCTCCGGGAGAGCTTTTGCCGTTTGATATTACATGGAGCTGGGAGGTCTCTGGTGGACCAATTGTCCTGAACTCAGTTCTCCCACCTCAGAGGCACAGGCCTGACATACGGATGGAGCACCAAGACCCTGCCAGCCACATGGCTCAGAAGAAAAGGGCAAAAAAAAAAAGAAAAAGAAAAAAGAAAAAAAAGAAAAGTTATTAAAATTAAAAATAATTATTAAAAATAAAAAAGTAATAAAAAAAGAAGAAAGAAAGAAGAGAACAACAAAAACAAAAAACAAATCCACCAATGACAACAAGTGTTAAAAAACTATACTAAAAAAAACAACAACAAAATAACGGACAGACAGAACCCTAGGACAAATGGTAACAGCAAAACTATACAGACGAAGTCACACAAAGAAACATACACATACACATTCACAAAAAGAGAAAAAGGAAAAAATCTATCTATCTATCTATCTATCTATCTATCTATCTATCTATAAAAGGAGGAAGAGAGCAACCAAATCAATAAACAAATCTTCCAATGATAATAAACTCTAAATACTAAACTAAGATAAACACAAAGCCAGGATCAAATTAGATGCAGAAAGCAAACCCCAAGTCTACAGTTGCTCCCCAAATCCACCGCCTCAATTTTGGGATGATTTGTTGTCTATTCAGGTATTCCACAGATGCAGGGTACATCAAGTTGACTGTGGAGATATAATCCACTGCTCCTGAGGCGGCTGGAAGAAATTTCCCTTTCTCTTCTTTGTTCACACAGCTCCTGGGGTTCAGCTTTGGATTTGGCCCCGCCTCTGTGTGTAGGTCACCTGAGGGTGTCTGTTCTTTGCTCAGACAGGATGGGGTTACAGTAGCAGCTGATTAGGGGGCTCTGGCTCACCCAGGGCAGGGGGAGGGAGGGTACGGAATGCCAGGTGAGCCTGCAGCGGCAGAGGCCAGCGTGACGTTGCAACAGCCTGAGGCGCACCGTGTGTTCTGGGGAAGTTATCCCTGGATCACGGGACCCTGGCCTGGCGGGCTGCACAGACTCCAGGGAGGGGAGGTGTGGATAGTGATCTGCTTGCACACAGGCTTCTTGGTGGCTGCAGCAGCAGCCTTAGCATCTCATGCCTGTCTCTGGTGTCTGTGTTGATAGCTCGCACCTGTCTCTGGAGCTCATTTAGGGGGTGCTGTGAATCCCCTGCCCTCATGCACCCCTAAACAATGGTCTCTTACCTCTTAGTCAGGTCCACACTTTTTCCCGGACTCCTTCCCTGCTAGCTGTGGAGCACTAGCTCCCTTCAGGCTGTGTTCATGCAGCCAACCCCAGTCCTCTCCCTGGGACCCGACCTCCAAAGCCCGAGCCTCAGCTCCCAACCTCCACCCACCCCGGCTGGTAAGCAGACAAGCCTGTCAGGCTGGTGAGTGCTGGTTGGCACTGATTCTCTGTGTGGGAATCTCTCCACTTTGCCCTCTGCACCCCTGTTGCTGTGCTCTCCTCTATGGCTCTGCAGCTTCCACCCCGCCCCGGCATCCCCCATCTCCACCAGTGAAGGGGCTTGCTAGTGTGTGGAAACTTTTCCTCCTTCATAGCTCCCTCCCAGAGGTGCAGGTCCCTTCCCTATTCTTTTATCTCTGTTTTTTCTTTTTTCTTTTGCCCTACCCAGGTACGTGGGGAGTTTCTTGCCTTTTGGGAAGTCTAAGGTCTTCTGCCAGTGTCAGTAGGTGTTCTGTAGGAGTTGTTCCACATATAGATGTATTTCTGATGTATTTGTGGGGAGGAAGGTGATCTCCACGTCTTACTCCTCCACCATCTTGAAGGTCTCTCTGGCATGATATATTTAAAATGATGGAAGGGAAGAACCTACAGCCAAGAATACTCTACCCAGCAAGACTCTCATTCAGATTTGGACAAGAAGTCAAAACCTTTACAGACAAGCAAAAGCTAAGAGAATTCGGCACCACCAGACCAGCCTTGCAACAAATGTTAAAGAAACTCCTCTACGCAGGAAAGAGACTAGCAACTTAAAACAAACAAACAAAAACAATAACCACAAAATAAACTTGCACATATATAGACTGATATATCAAAACCTCATGGGAACAGCAAACCCAAAAACTGCAATAGATACCCACACACAAAAGAAAAAGCAACCCAAACACAACACTAAAGACAGTCATCAAATCACAAGAGAAAAGAGCAAAAGAGGAAGGGAAGAAAAAAGACCAACAAAAACAAACCCAAAACAACTAAGAAAATGGCAATACGAATGCACATATATATATATATTTTTTTTTTTTTTTCTTTGTGGTACACAAACCTCTCACTGTCGTGGCCTCTCCTGCTGCAGAGCACAGTCTGCAGACGTGCAGGCTCAGTGGCCACGGCTCACGGGCCCAGCCGCTCTGCGGCATGTGGGATCTTCCCGGACCGGAGCATGAACCCATGTCCCCTGCATTGGCAGGAGGACTCTCAACCACTGCACCACCAGGGAAGCCCACGAATGCACATATTGATAATTATCTTAAATGTAAATGGATTAAATATGCCAACCAAAAGACATAGACTGGCTGAATGGATACAAAAACAAGACTTGTATACATGCCATCTACAAGGGACCCACCTCAGACCTAGGGACACATACAGACTGAAAGTGAGGGGATGGAAGAAGGTATTCAATGCAAATGGAAACCAAAATAAAGCTGGAGTAGCAATACTCATATCAGACAAAATAGACTTTAAAATAAAGACTGTTATAAGAGATAAAGAAGGACACTACACAATGATCAAGGGATCAGTCCAAGAAGAAGATATAACAATTGTAAATATATATGCACCCAACATAGGAGCACCTCAATATATAAGGCAAGTACTAACAGCCATAAAGGGAGAAATCAACAGTAACACGATAATAATGGAGGACTCTAACACCCCACTTTCATCAATGGACAGATCATCCAGACAGAAAATCAATAAGGAAATACAGGCCTTAAATGACACATTAGACCAAATGAACTTAATTTATATTTATAGGGCATTCCATCCAAAAGCAGCAGAATACATATTCTTCTCAAGTGTACATGGAACCTTCTCCAGGACTGACCACATGCTGGGTCACAAGGCAAGCCTCAGTAAATTTAAGAATATTGAAATCATATCAAGCATCTTTTCTGATCACAACGTTATGAGATTAAAAATAAACCACAGGAAAAAAACTATAAAAAACACAAATATGTGGAGGCTAAAACATATGCTACTAAAGAACAAATGGGGGCTTCCTTGGTGGCGCAGTGGTTGAGAGTCTGCCTGCCGTTGCAGGGGACACGGGTTCATGCCCCGGTCCGGGAAGATCCCACATGCCGTGGAGCAACTAGGTCCATGAGCCATGGCCGCTGAGCCTGCAAGTCTGGAGCCTGTGCTCTGCAACAGGAGAGGCCACAACAGTGAGAGGCCCGTGTACCACACACACACAAAAAAAAGAACAAATGGATCATTAAATAAATTAAAGAGGAAATTAAAAAAATACCTAGAGACAAATGAAAATGAAAGCACAATGATTCAAAACCTATGGGATACCTCAAAAGCCGTTCTAAAAGGGGAGTTTATAGCAATACAATCTTACCTCAGGAAACAATAAAAATCTCAAATGAGCAACCTAACCTTATGCCTAAAGCTATTAGAGAAAGAAGAAGAAGAAGAACAACAACAAAAAAACCCCCAAAGTTAGTAGGAGGAAAGAAATCATAAAGATCAGAGCAGAAATAAACAAACAGAGACAAGGAAAACAGTAGCAAAGATCAATGAAACTAAAAGCTGGTTCCTTGAAAAGATAAACAAAATTGATAAACATTTAGCCAGGCTCATCAAGAAGAAAAGGGAGAGGATTCAAAACAATAATATTTGAAATGAAAAAGGAGGAGTTACAAATGACACCACAGAAATACAAAGGATCATAAGAGACTACTACAAGCAACTGTATGCCAATAAAATGGACAACCTGGAAGAAATGGGCAAATTCTTAGAAAGGAACAGTCACCCAAGAATGAACCAGGAAGAAATAGAAAATATGAACAGACCAATCACAAGTACTGAAATGGAAACTGTGATTTAAAAACTCTCAAAGAGCAAAAGTCCAGGACCTGATGGCTTCACAGGCGAATTCAATCAAGCATTGAGGGAAGAGCTCACACCTATCCTTCTGAAACTGTTGTGAAAAATTGCAGAGGAAGGAAAATTCCCAAACTCATTCTATGAGGCCACCATCACCCTGACACAAGACAAAGATACCACAAAAAAGGAAAATTACAGGCCAATATCACTGATGAACATAGACTCAAAAATCCTCAATAAAATACTAGCAATCTGAATCCAACAGTACATTAAAAGGATCATGATCAAGTGGGATTTATCCCAGGAGTGCAAAGATTTTTCAATATCCACAAATCAACCAGTGTGATATACCACATCAACAAATTGAAGAAAAACACCATGTGATCATCTCAATAGATGCAGAAAAATATTTTGACAAATTCAGCACCCATTTATGATAAAAAATTCCCAGAAAGTAGGCGAAGAGGGAACATAATAAAGGCCATATATGACAAAACTATAGCTAACATCATACTCACTGGTGAAAAGCTGAAAGCATTTCCTCTAAGATCAGGAAAAAGACAAGGATGTCCAGTCTCACCACTTTCATTCAGCATAGTTTTGGAAGTCCTAGCCATGGCAATCAGAGAAGAAAAAGAAATAAAACTAATCCAAATTGGCAAAGAAGAAGTAAAACTGTCTCTGTTTGCAGATGACATGATACTATACATAGAGAATCGTAAATATGTTACCAGAAAACTACTAGAGATAATCAATGAATTCCGTAAAGTTGCACAATGTAAAATTAATACACAGAAACCTGCTGCATTTCTATATACTAACAATGAAATTCAGAAAGAGAAATTTAAGAAACAATCCCATTTACCACCACATGAAAAAGAATAAAATACCTAGGAATATACCTACCTAAGGAGAGAAAAGACCTGTACTTTGAAAACTGTAAGATACTGATGAAAGAAATCGAAGATGACACAAACAGATGGAAAGATATACCATGTTCTTGGATTGGAGGAATCAGTACTGTTAAAATGACAATACTACCCAAGGCAATCTACAGATTCAATGCAATTCCTATCAAATTACCAATGGCAAGTTTCACAGAACTGGAACAAAGAAAAATCTTAATTTGTATGGAAACACAAAAGACCCCAAATATCCAAAACAATCTTGAGAAAGAAAACTAGAGCTGGAAGAATCAGGCTCCCTGACTTCAGACTATACTACAAAGCTACAGTCATCAAAAGAGTATGCTGCTGGCACAAAAATAGAAATATAGATCAATGGAACAGGATGGAAAGCCCAGAAATAAACCCACACACCTATGGTCAATTAATCTATGACAAAGGAGGCAAGACTACACAATGGTGGAAAGACGGTTTCTTCAACAAACGGTGTTGGGAAAACTGGACAGCTACATGTGAAAAAATGAAATCAGATAATTCTTTAACACCATACACAAAAATAAACTCAAAATGGATTAAAGACCTAACCTATAAAACTCCTAGAGGAAAACACAGGCAGAACACCCTCTGACATAAATCACAGCAATATCTTTTTTGATCCATCTCTCAGAATAATGGAAATAAAAACAAAAATAAATGAATGGGACCTAATTAAACTTAAAAGATTTTGCACAGAAAAGGGAACCATAAACAAAATGAAAATACAACCCACATATTGGGAGAAAATATTTACAAATGATGTGACCAACAAGGGATTAGTCTCCAAATTTTACAAACAGCTCACGAGGCTTAATATCATCAAAACAAACAACCCAATTTAAAAAAATGTGCAGAAGACCTAAATAGACATTTCTCCAAAGAAGACATACAGATGGCCAACAGGCACATGAAAAGATGCTCAACATTGCTAATTATTAGAGAAATGCAAATCAAAACTACAAGACATCACCTCACACCAGTCAAAATGGCTATCATCAAAAAATCCACAAACAATAAATGCTGGAGAGGGTGTGTAGAGAAGGGGACCCTCTTGCACTGTTGGTGGGAATGTAAACTGGTACAGCCACTGTGAAGAACAGTATGGAAGTTCCTTAAAAAACTAAAAATACAGCTACCATATGACTCTGCAATCCCACTCCTGGGGATATATCCAGAGAAAAACATGGTCTGAAAGGATACATGTACCCCAATGTTCATTGAGGCACTGTTTACAATAGCTAAGATATGGAAGCAACCTAAATGTCCATCAACAGAGCAATGGATAAAGAAGATGTGGTATATATATACGATGGAATATTACTCAGCCATTAAAAAGAATGAAATAATGCCATTTGCAGCAAAATAGATGGACCTAGAGAATGTCATACAGAGTGAAGTAAGTCAGACAGAGGAAGAAAAATATTGTATGATATCCCTTATATGCAGAATCTAAACAGAAATGATACAAATGAACTTATTTACAAAACAGAAACAGACTCACAGACTTAGAAAATGAACTTATGGTTACTGGGGGGAAGGATCAGGGGAAGGGATAGTCAGGGAGTTTGGGATCGACATGTTCACACTGCTATATTAAAAATGGATAACCAACAAGGACCTACTGTATTACACAGGGAACTCTGCTCAATGTTATGTGGCAGCCTGGATGTGAGGGAAGTTTGGGTGAGAATGGCTACATGTATATGTATGGCTGACTGAGTCCCTTTGCTGTGCACCTGAACCTATCACAACACTGTTAATCAGCTACACTTCAATATAAAACAAAAAGTATATATAAAAAAAAAAGAGTCCACAAAATATCTATCAGAGCTAATAAATGAATTAAGCAAAGTTGTAGCATAGAAGATCAATTTACAAAACTTTACAATTACAACACGTATTTTTACAATTGTAAATTTACAATTGTAGAGTTTAAATTTGTATTTTACAAATACACATTGTATTTTTATTATTTTAATTAATTAATTAATTAATTTTTTACACATTGTATTTTTAAACACTAGCAATGAACAATCTGAAAAGGAAATTAGGAGAACAGTTCCATATATAATAACATCTAAAATAATTAAATATCTATGAATAATTTAGCCAAGGAGATTCAAGACTTATATGCTGAAAACTATGAAACGTTTTGAAAGAAATTAAAGAATACCTAAATAAATGGAACGACATCCTATGTTCATGGATTGTAGGATTTAAGATTAAGTATTTGGCAATACTACCCAAAGCAAGTTACAGATTCAGTTCAATCTCTATCAAAATTCCAACGACTTTTGTGACTTTCTTTTTCATAAATAGAAAAGCCATTCTTCAAATTCATATGGGATTGTAAAGGACCCCAAATAGCCAAAACTATATTGAAAAATAAAAACAAATTGAAGAACTCGCACTTCCCAATTTAGAAATTTTCACAGCTACATTAATCACATGCCAGTGCATTGCTGGTATCAGGATAGACATATAGATGTCTATATGGAATTGAATTGAGAGTCCATAAATAAACCCATACATTTATGGACAATTAATTTTTGACAAGAATGCCAAGATCTTTCAATGGGGAAAGAATGTTTGCTTCAACAAATAGTGCTGGGACAACCGGATGTCTATAAACAAAAGAATGAAGTTGAACACCTCCCTCACACCTATACAAAAATCAACTCAAAATGTTTCAATAACTAAATATGAAAGCAAAACATTATGAAACTCTTAGAAGAAAACATAGGTGTAAATTTACATGATCTTGGATTTGGCAATGAATTCTTAGATATCACAACAAAAGTGTGAGCAGGAGAAGAAAAAATAGATAAATTAGACTTCATCAAAATTAAAAACTTTTGTGCATCAAAGGACATTATCAGGTAATGAAAATAAAACTTACAGAATAGGAGAAAATATTTTTAAATCATATATCTGATAAGGGTCTAGTATTCAACGTAGTTAAAGAGCTCTTATAGCTCAAAAAAAAGAAAGACAAATAATCCAATCAAAAAGGGACAAAGGACTTGAATAGACATTTCTCCAAAGAAAATATACAAATGGCCAATAAGCACATGAAAAGATGCTCAATATCATTTGTTGTTAGGGAAATGCAAATCAAAACCACAATATACTTTACATGTATTAAGATGGTGATTAATAATGATAACAACAATAATAATAGTAAATAATTGGAAAATAAGTTTTGGTAAGGATGTGGAGAAATTAGAACCCTTACACATTGCTGGTGGGATTGTAAACTGGTACAGCCACTGTGGAAAAAACTATTTAGTGATCCCTCAAAAAATTAAGTACAACATTACCATATGATCCAGCAATTTCATTCCTGGTTATATACCCAGAAGAATTGAAAACAATACTTGTACAAAAATCTTCATAATAGAACTATTTGCAAAAGCCAAAAGGTGGAAACAACACAAATGTCCATCAGTAGATGAGTGGATAAATAAATATGGTACACACATACAATGGAATATTATTCAGCAATAAAGAGGAACAAAGTACTGATACATGGTACAATATGAATAAACATTGAAAACATTGTACTAAGTGAAAGAAGTCAGACATAAAAAGTCACATGTTGCATGACTTCATTTATAGGAAATATTCAGAATAGGTAAACCCATTGAGCCAGAAAGCAGATTGGTGTTTGAAGAGGGATAGGGTGAAGGAGAAATGAGAAGTGATTGTTTAATGGGTACAAGGTTTCCTTTTGGGGTGACTAAATGTTTTGGAGCAATAGAAGTGGTGGTTGCCCAACATTGTGAATTTACTAAATGTCACTGAATTGTACATTTTAATATTATTATTTTGTTTTGTGAATTTCACTTTAATGAAAAAAAAGAAAGACAAAAATTTTCTGTGCACATGGAGACACAACTGAGGCTAGATCTGTAGTGGGAGACTGAAAACTGGGAGGTGTGGAAGGCTGGTAGTCCAGTGGGCACAGACCACAGATTCTGAGAGGTGGAAAGACACAGTTGTCCTTGAGGATAGTGACAAAATATAAACAACTCTCTGCCTGTGGTGAGCAGCAATAAACATTTGAAGGTGTGGATGGTTAGTAAAGTAGATAATGCTGCTCAGGGGAAGGGGAGTCATCGGATTAAAATCTCTTAGCAGAAGAGCCTGTAAGTTTTTGACTCAAAACGTCAGAATCATTTGGTTGGCCCATGTGTATTGGCTGTACATATATTTCCTACCACTCTTCTCTCTTCAGCATCAGAATACCTGTATCTGCTTCCTGCAAACACACTTGAAGAATTTGTTCTTATTTCTCCATCCCTCCAACTCCACTGTGACTAAAGTCTCATGAGTGTGGTTCATGAAGCAGCATTGCGGTTGCCTGGGAGCTTGTTATAAATGCAGAATCTTAGTCTCCATTCCAGAATCAGCATTATAATAAGATTTCCTAATAATTTGTATGCATATTGACATTTGATAAGTAAGTTCCCACCTATAAAGAATAAAACGGAGAAGCAAATGAGATTCATTTTCTCCAGGGCATGATAATGTCTGATTTCAGTTATACCAATTGGGATTATTCTTAACATGGTTTATCTTTTCAGATACATTTCTTAAAAGGAGCAAGTTATGGTGTCCAGCCCCTTGAAAGAATGTAGGCTGGCATGAGTCATCTTCCTTCATGCTTGTTTTCGAGATTGATTTTATTTGTGCCATACTCTTGTCACAGTAGTTTTCTTTCCCTTCCTTAATCACTCCAAACTCTTCCCTGCACCAGGGCCTTTGCACATGTAATTCCCACTGCTTTGAATGCTTCTTCATTAGACTCCTCCCCTGTTTGACTTCTCACACTCCTTAAATATCAGAGGAGATGCTACCTTTCCAGAAAATCCATTCCATATCACCTCATCCAAAGCAGATCCTCTTGTTTTTCTCTGCAATTGTACTGAAACCAAGAAGGACACTATGGGGACTCCTGGGCATGGAAGGCTTTATGTCCCCCATTTCTTGTTTGTAGGGAATAGACTCCAGCCTCCATGACCTTCCCTGAGTTCCTAAGGGCGGATTAGAATAGTTGCTAATCAAGGAAGAGAGGGGATGCAGAGACGAGAGAGGAGCAGCCAAGAAACAATAGTGCAACCTTGGGGCAGGGTCCTGGTTCCGCCTCAAGGGTTAAACAGCAATATCTTTGAGCTCTTCTACAGAACTAAAACCCCCAAAATGGAATATATCAGCATTCTTCATTCCAGATTAAAGGAACCAGAGAAGCTCTTCAAGAAGACCATCTGAGGCCAGATTAAAGGAACCATAGAAACTCATCAGATTACCTGAGACCAAATTGAAGGAGTGCAGGTCCTGCACACACCCTAATCTTATCAGCAACCCCAACCTTGAACGGTTGCTATAAAACTCCTCACCAGGGCTTCCCTGGTGGTGCAGTGGTTGGGAGTCCGCCTGCCGATGCAGGGGACACGGGATCGTGCCCCAGTCCGGGAGGGTCCCACCTGCCGCCGAGTGGCTGGGCCCGTGGGCCATGGCTGCTGGGCCTGCGCGTCCGGAGCCTGTGCTCCACGGCGGGAGAGGCCACAGCAGTGAGAGGCCCACATACCACAAAAAAAACCCCAAAAAACTCCTCACCAAATGGTCCCAGGTTGGGACACACAGTTTTTAAGGACAGGAGCCTGCTGTGTCTCCCTTGTCTGGCAAAGCAATAAAGCTACACTTTTCTATTTCACCTAAAACTCTGTCTCTGAGATTCAATTCAGCACCAGTGTACAGAAGCCAAGTTTTCGGCATCAATACCCTGCTTATTTTCTTCCTAGTATCACAGTTTATAATTATATATACATTTATGTGAATATATAACTTTGTATAAACTAACTAGCAGAGTAAAGTGGTTATGAATACAGACTCTGGAGCCAGGTTCCCTGATTTCTAACCCTGGAAATCACTGCTTTCCTCCTGGGCTTCAGAACACCTGCAAAACACATTCAAGTATGTTTCTTTTCTGCACCATCCCCACTTCCCCCATAACAGTGTGACATTAAGCAAGATACTTAAGTGATGTATGCCTTCTTTACTCTTCCTTAAAGTGAGGATACTGTATATTTCATAGGGCCCTATGAGAAGTATTGTTGGGAATGAGGAGAAGCAGGGGAATTTTAACCTGAGGACGTTCAGAACATTTAATTCTAGAGATGGGTTCAATTTTGCAAGTAGGCAAAGACACGGGTCTCTGCTCCCATGCTGGGGAGTGGCTCTTGAATGTGTAAGTAAATTCTCTCTCTTTCTACATCTTATACTTATTTCCCAAGTTTCTGTCCTTACACTTTTCTCCTTAACTTCATTTATTACTTCTATGCTGTGACTTCTAAGCTTCCAGCCTCAGCTCTACCTCCAATCCTAAATTTCCAGCTGCTTTCAGGAAATCTTCTCATGGATATCACACTAACATCTTAAAATTAGTAGCTCCAAAATAGAAATCACCTTCTCTTTATGGCTGCTCCCTCATCCCCGCAACTTTGTAACCTTCTTTGGCTACTCTGAAATTTCACCCCCCCCACCAACATTTCATATCTCCTTTCCCTGCTTGATTTATTTCCTTATTATCATTTATCACTATCAAATATACTATTTCACTTATTTATCTTGTTTATAGTTTGTCTCCCTTGCTAAAAAGTTAACTCCACGAGAGCAGGAATTTTTGCATCCTTTGTTCATGGTGTATCCCCAGGAACTAGAACAGTGCCAGGCATCCAGTAGGTGCTCAATGAATATTTATTGGATGACAGTGAATTCTCTTCCCCCCTAATTCCCATTGCCAGTTAATCTAGTTAATTCTACATCTATGATGATTTTTGCTTCTGTCCTTCTTCCTCTTGTGCTGCTACCGTGTTTATTCAACTGTCACTGTTCCTCAAAAATATTGCAAGAGCTTGCCACCTACTGTCTAATGAAATTTGGGCAAGTTATTCAAAAAGGGGATAATAATAGTATAGACTCATAGAACTATCATAAGGCTTATGTATATAATGTATGTACAATATTTGACTCAGTTCCTGGAACAGTATGAGCCCTCAATGAATATTAACTATTTTTATCTGCTACCCTGGGCTAGTTCTGGGCTAGCTTTCCTGTTTTGTCTTCTGCCGCATCCAATACTTTGGCCCCAGCTGACCACTTGTGGTTCTCCAAACCTGACATGAACCTTCATGCTTTCCATGGAATGGACAGCAGGGAATGAGAAGCAGGCAGGATCAGATAATTCCTTTCTGTCTGCCAAATTGGGTGCTGCTGGACTAGATAGCCCCTGATTTGCATCAAAGGAAAGGAAAGCTGGAGAACGCTTTTTATCACAGTAAGCAAAAACTGAGAGGACTATTTCTAGTGTTTTAGTTGGGTTCAGAAATTTCGGCTAAGCCCAACCATAGAGTTTCAATATTTCCAATGAAGATCGTGAGGCTCAGGAGGAACGTGTAACCTACCTGTGATACCACAGTAAGTAAGAAGGCCTCTTTTCTTAACTTTAGGTCTCTTTATATCACAACATGCTGGTCATAAAACCCAAAGAGTCTTGTCTCATAAAACACATTTACCATGCCCCAGCAGATAATTCAATTAAATGAAAACACAGTTGAAGCTCTTAACTCTGAACCATCTCAGGCCATAAGCTTTTAGGTTGAGAGGAAACGGCAGTTTATCAGGAACCACTGTGAGCCCCACCAGATCCCTTGGCAGAGAGACAGACAGACACCTATAAATAGGTGATTTAGATTGAGCAAGCTGCACAAAACCAGGAGTGACTCATGACTACATGGGTCCGCTTCAGCATTTACCTGGGCCAAGGCAGGAGACAAGCGTGAGAGACTGGAGCAGCCAGATCATGCTCTTAGCAGTGGAGAATGGTGCTGGAGACCTCAAGGCAGTCAATGTTCTTGGCATTCTCTCATAGACTGAAAGTGCTTCTACTGAAACTGCCCTCTTCCTCTCAGAGGCGTGGCAAGGCTTTCTTCCCCTATACAAAGAGTTCCATTTTTATTTTATTACTCTATTTATTTCTTTTCTGAGCAAAGTGCAAAAATATTGTGTGTGATGTGAATTGGAATTTTCACTATCTATATCCTTTTTTCTTTCTTTTATATGGTAGTAAAACAACCTAAATTACATATTGTGGTTATGCAACCTAAAATTAACTGGGTTTTTTTTGAATTTTATTTTATTTTTTTATACAGCAGGTTCTTACTAGTTATCCATTTTACACATATTAGTGTATATATGTCAATCTCAATCTCCCAATTCATCACACCCCCACCCCCAATCCCCTGCCACTTTCTCCCCTTGGTGTCCATATGTTTGTTCTCTACAACTGTGCCTCCATCTCTGCCCTGCAAACCAGTTCATCTGTACCATTTTTCTTGGTTCCATATATATGCATTAATATACGATATTTGTTCTTCTCTTTCAGACTTACTTCACTCTGTATGACAGTCTCTAGATCCATCCACATCTCTACAAATGACCACATTTTGTTCCTTTTTATGGCTGATTAATATTCCATTGTATATATGTATCACATCTTCATTATCCATTCATCCATCGATGGACATTTAGGTTGCTTCCATGACCTGGCTATTGTAAATAGAGCTGCAATGAACATTGGGGTGCATGTGTCTTTTTGAATTATGGTTTTCTCTGGGTGTATGCCCAGTTTTAGGATTGCTGGGTCATATGGTAATTCTATTTTTAGTTTTCTAAGGAAATTCTATACTGTTCTCCATAGTGGCTGTATCAATATACATTCCCACGAAGAGCGCAGGAGGGTTCCCTTTTCTCCACACCCTCTCCAGCATTTATTGTTCATAGATTTTTTTGATGATGGCCATCCTGACTGGTGTGAGGTGATACCACATTATAGCTTTGATTTGCATTTCTCTAATGATTAGTGATGTTGAGCATCCTTTCATGTGTTTGTTGGCAATCTGTATACCTTCTTTGGAGAAATGTCTATTTAGGTCTTCTGCCCATTTTTGGATTGGGTTGTTTGTTTTTTTGATATTGAGCTGCATGAGCTGCTTGTATATTTTGGAGATTAATCTTTTGTCAGTTGGTTCATTTGCATATATTTTCTCCAATTCTGAAGGTTGTCTTTTCATCTTGTTTATGGTTTCCTTTGCTGTGCAAAAGCTTTTAAGTTTCATTAGGTCCCATTTGTTTATTTTTATTTCCATTTCTCTAGGAGGTGGGTCAAAAAGGATCTTGCTGTGATTTATGTCATAGAGTGTTCTGCCTATGTTTTCCTCTAAGAGTTTGGCAGTGTCTGATCTTACATTTAGGTCTTTAATACATTTTGAGTTTATTTTTGGGTATGGTGTTAGGGAGTGTTCTAATTTCATTCTTTTACATAAAACTGTCTGGTTTTCCCAACACCACTTATTGAAGAGGCTGTCTTTTCTTCATTGTATATTCTTGCCTCATTTATCAAAGATAAGGTGACCATATGTCACAGGCAGATTCTTAACCACTGTGCCACCAGGGAAGTCCCTGATAGTATCATTTGATGCACAAAAGTTTTTCGTTTTAATGAAGGCTGGTTTATTTGGTTTTTTCTTTTGTTGCCTATGCTTTTGGTGTCATATTCAAGAAATTGTGCCAAATCCAATGTAATGAAGATTTTCCCCTGTGTTTCCTCTAAGAGTTTTATAGTCTTAGTTTTTATATTTATCTCTTTGATACATTTGAGTTGATTTTTCTGTATTATTTAAGGCAAGATTCACCTTCATTCTTTTGCATTAGGATGTCTTATTTTCCCAGTAGCATTTGTTGAAAAGGCTGTCCTTTCCCTATTCAATGTTCTTGGCGTCCTTGTCAAAAATCAGTTGGACATATATTTGAGGGTTTATATCTGGTCTCTTCTGTTTTATTCTACAGCACCCTGTGTCTGTCTTATGCCCCTGCCACACTCTTTTGATTACTGTAGCTTTGTAGTAAGTTTTGAAATCAGAAAGTGTAAGTCCTCTAACTTTGTTCCTTTTCAGGATTGTTTTGGCCATTCAGGGTTGAATTTAATCAAATACATGTTTTGGAATCTCTCCAGATGATTATTTCTTTTCTCCCCTTTAATTTGTTTAAATAAAATCTTGCAATAAATGATTTCTTTTGCAAAGTATATTCAAAGTCTTAAAAGAGAAAAATCTTCCACCTAGAATACTCTACCCAGCAAGATTGCCATTTAGAATAGGTGGAGAAATAAAGAATTTCTCAGACAAGCAAAAACTAAAATAATACAACAATACTAAACCTATCCTAAAAGATATATTGAAAGGCCATCTCTAAATAGAAGAGAAGCAAGAAGAAATAGGAAGGAGTAAATCCAGCTGGAAAGTAAATCACTTAAATTACCCAGTATACAGATCAAAAAGAAAAAAAAAAACTATTTGTGAAAGCAATGATAAACACAAGGAACAGCAAAAGGATAAACATGAAGATGTAAAAAAGGACATCAAAATCATAAAGTGTGGGGAAGGAGAGTAAGAAAATCCATATTCTTTTTCTTTATTTTTTAAAATTTATTTATTTTATGTATTTTTACTTTTTTTTGGTTGTGTTGGGTCTTCGTTGCTACGCAGAGGCTTTCTCTAGTTGCAGCGAGCAGGGGCTACTCTTCACGGCAGTGTATGAGCTTCTCATTGTGGTGGCTTCTCTTGTTGCAGAGCATGGGCTTTAGGCATGCAGGCTCAGTAGTTGTGGCTTGTGGGGTGTAGAGCACAGGGTCAGTAGTTGTGGCACACGGGCTTAGTTGTTCTGTGGCATGTGGGATCTTCCCAGACCAGGGCTCGAACCCATGTTCCCTGCATTGGCAGGCAGATTCTTAACCACTGTGCCACCAGGGAAGCCCTCTTTTTCCTTTTTTTTAGAACGTGTTTGAGTCTATATCACTATCAGTCCAAAGCAAGCAGATATAGGAATGGGTTAACATATTGGAAAAACAGGGCAACCACAAATAAAAAACTTACAATAGATAAAAAACTTACAATAGAGTCACAAAAACCTAACAGAAGAGAATACAAGTATAAAATAAAAGGAAATCATCAAACCACAAAAAGAAAAACAAAAAGAAAAAAGAAAGGAACACAGAAGAAATAAAGAATCAACTGGAAAGCAAGGTTTGAAATGGCAATAAATACATATATATCAATAATTACCTTAAATGTTGATGGACTGAATGTTCCAATCAAAAGACATAGAGTGGCAGATTGGATTTGAAAGACAAGAGCTTACAGTATGCTGCCTACAAGAGACCCACTTTAGAGAAAAAGGCACACATAGATTGAAAGTGAGGGGATGGAAAAAGATTTCATTCAGGGACTTCCCTGGTGGTGCAGTAGTTAAGAATCTGCTTACCAATGAAGGGGACATGGGTTTGATCCCTGCTCTGGGAAGATCCCACATGCCACGGATTAACTAAGCCTGTGCACCACAACTACTGAGCCTGTGCTCTAGGGCCCATGTGCCACAACTACTGAGCCCACATGCTGCAACTAATGAAGCCCACTTTCCTAGACCCTGTGCTCCACAACAAGAGAAGCCACCACAATGAGAAGCCTGCACACCACAACAAAGAGTAGCCCCCGTTTGCCACAACTAGAGAAAGCCCACATGCAGCAATGAAGACCTAATGCAGCCAAAAAACCAAAAAAAGTTATTTCATGCAAATGGACATGACAAGGAAGTGGGAGTTGCAATACTCATATCAAACAAAATAGTCTTTAAAGCAAAGGGTATAAAGAAAGATAAAGAAGTACACTATATAATGATAAAAGAATCAATACAAGATGAGACTTTTACACTCATCAACATATATGCACCTAATATAGGAAGACCAAAATACATAAAACAAATACTAACAGACATAAAGGAGAAATTGATATGAATACAATAATACTAGGAGAGGTTAACATCCCACTCACATCAATGGACAGACCTTCCAGACAGAGAACCAATGAGGCAACAGAGGTCCTAAATGATACAATAGAACAGTTAGACTTGATTGATATTTTCAGGGCACTACATCAAAAAACCCCACAGAATATACATTCTTTTCAAGTGCACATGGAACATTCTCTAGAATTGACCATATCCTATGGCACAAAACTAACTTCAAGAAATTTAAGAGTATAGAAATTATTTCAAGCATCTTCTCTGACCACAAAGGCATGAAACTAGAAATCAACCACAGGAAAAGAAATGAGAAAAAAAAAAAAGATTATATGCAGACTAAATAACATGACACTAAATAACCAATGGGTCAATGAAGAAGTCACAAAGGAAATTTTAAAATGCCTTGAGACAAATGACAATGAAAACACAACCTACAAAATCTATGGGATGCAGCAAAAACATTTCTCAGAGGGAAGTTCATAGCGATACAGACTTTCATCCAAAGAAAGAAAAATCTCAAATAAACAACTTAACCTACCACCTAAAAGAATTAGAAAAAGAAGAACAAAACCTAAAGTTAGCAGAAGGAAGGAAATAATAAAGATCAGGGAGAAAATAAATAAATAGAGATTTAAAAAATACAATAGAAAAAAGCAACAAAACCAAGAGCTTGTTCTTTGAAAGCATAAACAAAATTAACAAATCACTGGCCAGACTCACAAAGAAGAAAAGAGAGAGAACCCAAATAAACAAAATAAGAAATGAAAAAGGAGAAATCTCCACTGATAGCACAGAAATTAAAAAAAAAATAAGAGAATACTATGAACAATTATATGCCAACAAATTTGACAACCTAGAAGAAATGGACAGCTTCCTAGAAACATACAGCCCAGCAAAATTCAATCAAGCAGAAATAGATAATTTTTTTTAAACATCTTTATTGGGGTATAATTGCTTTACAATGGTGTGTTAGTTTCTGCTTTATAACAAAGTGAATCAGCTATACAAATACATATGTTCCCATATGTCTTCCCTCTTGCGTCTCCCTCCCTCCCACTCTCCCCATCCCACCCCTCCAGGCTGTCACAAAGCACCGAGCTAATATCCCTGTGCCTTGTGGCTGCTTCCCCCTAGCTATCTACCTTACTACGTTTGTTAGTGTGTATATGTCCATGACTCTCTCTCGCCCTGTCAAAACTCACCCTTCCCCCTCCCCATATCCTCAAGTCCGTTCTCCAGTAGGTCTGCGTCTTTATTCCTGTCTTACCCCTAGGTTCTTCATGACATTTTTTTCCCTTAAATTCCATATATATGTGTTAGCATACGGTATTTGTCTTTTTCTTTCTGACTTACTTCACTCTGTATGACAGACTCTAGGTCTATCCATCTCATTACAAATAGCTCAATTTCATTTCTTTTTAAGGCTGAGTAATATTCCATTGTGTATATGTGCCACATCTTCTTTATCCATTCATCCGATGATGGGCGCTTAGGTTGTTTCCATCTCCGGGCTATTGTAAATAGAGCTGCAATGAACATTTTGGTACATGACTCTTTTTGAATTTTGGTTTTCTCAGGGTATATGCCCAGTAGTGGGATTGCTGGGTCATATGGTAATTCTATTTGTAGTTTTTTAAGGAACCTCCATACTGTTCTCCATAGTGGCTGAACCAATTTACATTCCCATCAGCAGTGCAAGAGTGTTCCCTTTTCTCCACACCCTCTCCAGCATTTATTGTTTCTAGATTTTTTGATGATGGCCATTCTGACTGGTGTGAGATGATATCTCATTGTAGTTTTGATTTGCATTTCTCTAATGATTAATGATGTTGAGCATTCTTTCATGTGTTTGTTGGCAAGAAATAGATAATTTGAACAGACCTATTATTAGAAGTGAAATAGAATCTGTAATTAAAAAACTTTCTACAAACAAAAGTTCAGGACCAGATGGCTTCACAGGTGAATTCTACCAAACATACAAAGAAGAACTTATACTGATTCTTCTCAAATTCTTCCAAAAGATTGAAGAGGAGGGAACACTCCCAAAGACATCCTATGAAGCCACCATCACCCTGATACCCAAACCAGACAAAGACACCACCACAAAAGAAAATTACAGGCCAATATCTTTGACGAATATAGATGCAAAAATTCTCAACAAAATATTAGCAAACAGAATCCAGCAACACATAAAAATCATCATACACCACGACCAAGTGGGATTCATCCCAGGTTCACAAGGATGGTTCAACATATGCAAATCAATCAATCAATGTAATACACCACATTAACAAGAGAAAAGTCAGAAAAGTCAAAAAACACATGATCATCTCAATAGATGCAGAGAAACCATTTGACAAAATTCAACATGAATTCATGAAAAAAAAATTCTTACCAAAATGAGACTAGAGGGAACATATCTCAAGATAATAAAAGTCATTTATGACAAACCCACAGCCAATATAATAGTCAATGGTGAGAAGTTGAGAGCCTTCCTGCTAAAATCTGGAACAAGACAAGGATGCCCACTCTCACTACTTCTATTCAACATAGTATTGGAAATCCCATCCACAGCAATCAGACAAGAAAAAGAAAAGTTATCCACATTGGAAGGGAAGAGGTAAAATTTTCACTGTATGCAAATGATATGATACTATATATAGAAAACCTAGAGATTCCACGCAAAAACTACTAGATCTAATAAATGAATTCAGCAAAGTAGGATGACAGAAGATTAACATTCAGAAATCAGTTGCATTCCTTTACACTAACAATGAAAAATTAGAAAGGGAATTCAAAAAAAAGACACTTTTTTAAATTGCACCAAAGAAAGAAAAATACCTGGAGTAAACCTGACCAAGGAGGTGAAGTATTTATATGCTGAGTACTATAAAACATTAATAAAGGAAGTAAAATAGGATTCAAAGAAATGGAAAGATATCCCATGCTCTTGGATTGGAAGAATTAATATTGTTAAAATGGCAATACTACCCAAAGCAATCTACAGATTTAATGTGATTCCTATCAAATTACCTATGACATTTTTTCACAGAACTAGAACAAATAATCCAAAAATTTATATGGAACCATAAAAGACCCAGAATTACCAGAGCAATCCTGAGGGGAAAAAAACAAAGCAGGAGGCATAACTCTCCCAGACTTCAGACAATACTGCAAAGCTACAGTAATCAAAACAGTGTAGTATTGTGTACAAATAAAAACAGTGTAGTACTTCACTTCAAAAACAGTGAAGTATTTCAACTTCTCACCATTGACTATATTGACCGTATTTTGTACACTGTAGTATTTAACAGTGTACAAAAACAGGCATATGGATCAATGGAACAGAACAGAGAGCCCAGAAATAAACCCACACACCTACAGTCAATTAATCTTCAACAAAGGAGGCAAGAATATAAAATGGGGAAAAGACAGTTTCTTCAGCAAGTGGTGCTGGGAAAGTTGGACAGTTTCATGTAAATCAATGAAGTTAGAACACACCCGCACACCATGCACAAAAATAAACTCAAATGGCTTAAAGACTTAAACATAAGACATAACACCATAAAACTCCTAGAAAAAAGCATAGACAAAACATTCTCTGATGTAAACTGTACCAGTGTTTTCTTAGGCCAGTCTCCCAAGGCAATAGAAATAAAAGCAAAAATAAACAAATGGGACATAACCAAACTTACAAACTTTTGCACAGCAGACCATAAAAACAAACAAAAAACCAAACAAAAAACAAAAGACAACCTATGGAATGGATGGGAGAAAATATTTGCAAATGATGCGATAGACAAAGGCATAATCTCCAAAATACACAAACAACTCAACAACAAAAAAACAAACAGTCCAATCAAAAAATGGACAGAAGACCTTAATAGACATTTCTCCAAAGAAGACACGCAGTTGGCCAGTAGGCACATGAAAAGATGCTCAACATCACTAATTATTAAAGAAATGCAAATCAAAACTACAATGAGGTACCACCTCACATCAGTCAGAATGGCTATCATTAAAAAGTCTACAAATAACAAATGCTAGAGAAAGTGTGGAGAAAAGGGAACCCACCTACACTGTTGGTGGGAATGTAAGTTGGTACAGCCACTATGGAAAACATTATGGAGGTTCCTCAGAAAACTAAAAATAGAATTATCATATGATCTAGCAATCCCACTCCTGGGCATATACCTGGATAAAGCTATAATTCAAAAAGACACATGCACCCCTATGTTCATAGCAGCACTATTCACAATAGCCAAAACATGGAGACAACTTAAATGTCCATCGACAGATGAATGGATAAAGAAGATGTGGTACATATATACAATGGAATACTACTCAGCCATAAAAAAGAACAAAATAATGCCATTTACAGGAACATGGATGCATCTAGAGCTTATTATACTAAGTGAAGTAAGTCAGAAAGAGAAAGACAAACACCATATGATATCACTTATATGTGGGATCTAAAATATGGCACAAATGAACCTATCTACAAAACAGAAACAGACTCATAGTCATAGAGAACAGACTTGTGGTTGCCAAGGGGGAGTGGGGAGGGAGAGAGATGGACTGGGAGTTTGGGGTTGGTAGATGAAAACTGTTACATTTAGGATGGATAAACAACAAGGTTCTAATATATAGCACAGGGAACTATGTTCAATATCCTATGATAAACCATAATGGAAAAGAATATAAAAAAATGTCTATATGAACATAACTGAGTCACTTTGCTGTACAGCAAAGATTGGCACACCATTGTAAATCCACTATACTTCAATAAAAAATTTTTTTAAAGATTTCTTAAAGATAACTAATTTCTGCATTCTGGAGAGAACCCCTACTTGATTACACTTTTTTCTTTTTAATTCCTTGCTTGGTTCAATTTACTAAAATTTGAATTAACATTTTTAACAATTATATTAATAAGTGAGACTGATCAATATCAGGAATTGACAAATTTTTTCCATAAAGGTCAAGATAGTGAATACTTTTAGACTTTGGGGGCTGTACAGTCTCCACTGCAACTATTCAACTTCGCTGTTGTAGCATGAAAGCAGCCCCAGTCAATATGTAAATGAATGAGTATTGGGGGTGTTCCAGAAAAAAATTTATTTATTAACACTGAAATTTGAATTTCATATAATTTTTGCATGTCACCAAATATTATTCTTCTTTTGAGTTTTTCCAACTTTTAAAAATTGTAAAAACTATTCTTAA
Organism: Neophocaena asiaeorientalis asiaeorientalis; assembly: GCF_003031525.2. Taxonomy (NCBI): domain Eukaryota; kingdom Metazoa; phylum Chordata; class Mammalia; order Artiodactyla; family Phocoenidae; genus Neophocaena; species Neophocaena asiaeorientalis. The sequence goes on from NW_020172011.1 coordinate 2,162,610, forward strand.
CCCACGAGCTATATAAAAACACTTGGCAGACTGGATTTGTCCACAGGAAGTAGTTTGCTGATCCCTGGTCTATATTTTTCTTTTTTGGGAATCGTCCTCATCTAGTTTGGAATCAGTGCTATATTAATAGTGCTCAATGAATTTTGAAAATTTCCACTAGTTTTTACACTTTGGAACAGTTAAAATTACATAGGAATTATCCTTTCATTGAAGGTGGTGGAGTTAGCTCATAAGACCATCTAGGCTTGGTGCCTCTTGGGGAATTAGATAACTGAGTATATTTTCCATTTTATCTCTGGTTAAAGAAGTTCTTGCAGTTATAACCTTTCAACTTATGAACTATTATGAGTGTAAAGCTATATACCAGAGCAATCCATTTGTTCTTCCTGCCACAAGACGGCATTGTTTGTGTTTTGGAAAGATCACTCTGGCTGTGGTGTAGAGAATGAATTGGACCATGGCAAGTGTGACTTCAGGAGGTAAAGGGCTGTTGTCCAGGTAAGAGAAGATAGTGCCTTGACTGCTGTAGCTACTGCTGGATGGAAGAAGAAAAGTTGGATGGATTATAAAAACATTCAAGGAGGTATGTCAGGGATTTTCAAGACCACTTCCACGTTCAATGGTTCACTACGAGGACTTATAGGATTCAGCATATAGTTATACGCATGGCTATGAGTTATTGCAGTGAATAGATAAAAAGCAAAATCAGTAAAAAGAGATGGTATATAGAGTGGTGTCCAGGAGAAACCAAGGTACAAGCTTCCAAGAGACTTCTCCCAGTGGAGTCACATAGGATATGCTTAATTCCTCTAGTGACATGTGATGACAACATGTGTGAAATATTTTCTACTAGAGAAGTTTGTCTGAGCCTAGGATTCCAGGGTTTTTATCAGTAGTCATGCAGGCGCTATCTACCTAGCATGTATAAAATTTCAGAATCCCAGAAGGAAAGCAGGTGTTTAGCACAAAGCAAATTGTTTGTATAAGCAGTTTAAGTTCAGTGACTCCCTCTTATCAGGGAATGGTAGAACTCTCCCCAAATCCAAGTTCCCAGACACCAGCCAAGGGCCAACCTTGTAAGCACACCTTTAACATTGTTAATGTTAATTCTTTTCTGTGTTTTCTAATTCCTAACTATGTTTTATACACAGGAAGTAAAGCCAGTATTTTTCTATTGCATTTCCATCTGAAGGTTGGAAACTTATTAAGGGAATATACTTTGGAATAAATAGCTTTGTCATTGAGACATGTGCCAAAGAATTACTCATTCCAGGTAAGGTAAGACAGTTAAAAGCTGTACAAACTGTTGCATCTTCACTAGTTAATCAAAATATTATACATTGAGGACTTCCTCTGTAACTTGCACAGGATCAGACGTTGTGGATACAAATGATGAACAAAATCAGATGTGATCTGTGCCCTGATGGAGCTCACAGTCTAGTGGGGAAACAGAGACATTGATCAGATAATCACAAGGAGAAATATTTAAAGACAAAATCTGAAAACTGCTGTGGTGGAAAGAGATCTAGTATAATGAGAGTAAAAATGGGCATCAGACATGGATTGAAGAACAGGAAGACTTCCCTCAGGAAGGGACATTTGAGCTGAGCCCTGAGGGATAACTGGGCATTAACTAAATGAAGTGTGTATTAGAGGTAGTGAAGGTACGGAGTGGGTGGTAAAGCATTTCAGACAGAGGGAGAGTCCTAAGGCTAACGTGTAGATTAAATTAAATGAAATGTGCCAGAACCTCAGAGGGCACTAGAAAAACATCACCAAAAATTTAAAAAAATCTTTTCAAGATTATCTGTATCTGTTTATAAAGTTGCTACACAGGTGGCACTGAAATTGTTCTGGGTAGTGGTTCCATTTCAGCCCAACAAAAAACGGATGAAGAGATGTAACTGTGGGAGCTGGGAGCCCAAGCGTATTTGCAGAGTTGCTCAGAGCAGAGGATCTGAAGCTTCTTTGATAAGTAGAGAGTAAAGGAAGTGGTTTCAGATCTAGAAGATACTGTTTGCTGTCTCACATACCACCTCTTAGCAAGTCATTTCTTCAAAGTTTTACAAAACACCCTGAGGCCCTGCACCTATAGTTCTGAGGGAACCACACCCTAGTCTCATCGTTGAAAAACCTAGTCCTTTTATCCCTTTTCTCCAAGTGGCACTGTGGGTGACCTATACAATCTTACTCTCAAATTCCCTAGAAACAGACTCAGAGTGGTTTCCAGGACTTCTATTCTACTCTTGATGTCTGGGTCCCAATCTGAGTTCAGTTCAACAAATTATTTATTTATTAACATCTTTATTCTTTATTGGAGTATAATTGCTCTACAATGGTGTGCTAGCTTCTGCTTTATAACAAGGTGAATCAACAAATATTTATTAAGCTCTCCTAGGCATTGGCTTCTGTGGTGAGCACTCTTACTGAAAAGATGAATAAGACAAAACTCTTATACTAGAGGGAGAGGGACCCCAAAACATATGATTTAAGTGCCCAGTTTCTCTGTTTCTAGGATGATCAAGGCAGAACTCCCTGCTCTACCTCTAGACATATGCCTCTGCTGTGCTCTGGTTTCTTGTTTCTGGTCCTGGTCCTCCTTACCTCTAGGTTTTCCACCTTCTCTCAGGATCCTGGTCATCTCTCTCACAGTAGACTTCCTTTTCCCCATTCTCTGTCTGACTACCTCAATCCATGGTAACTTTGTGTCTATTCAGGGTCTGAGTTCTCAGCTGCACAGAGCCTTTATCATATTGTTGATAGTTTTCGATGTTTCAGCTACTTATTTTATCTCTTTTTTTCCTGAAAAAGCCAAGTAAGACACAAACAGAATAGATGCATCATAAAATATTTGTGTGTTTACTTGCTGAAATGGAGCTTGTAGTCTCATTTCTTAGGCACTTACAAGGTGCGAACAATACTTGGAAATTTACAAATACATGAAATAAAAGGTAACATGTAGAAAGGATAAAATACCCTGTTACAAACATGGCACCTGGCTTCTGAAATAGGTTTAGCAGCATTTGCTACTAGTAAGCATAATCTTCATGCTTGTATTAATTAATCCAAGTTTTTGAGGATCCAAGGTTTATTAGGTACTGTGGACACAAAGAAGAGGAGAAAGTCTTCTGAGCCAAAACAATTTATTGACCAGTTGGGGAGACAGTTAAAAAAATGCCACAGGGCTTCCCTGGTGGCGCAGTGGTTGAGAGTCCGCCTGCCGATGCAGGGAATAATTATAAAAGAATATGATAAATACTACTATTATGCACTTATGTACTAAATGCTGCAGGAGTGTGAATAAGGAGCTATATATTTAGCTTTGAGTGGGAGGTTTTGGAAAGCTACACAAAGAGGGGATACTTGGTCTGATCCTTGAAATATGAAAGAGCCAGAGATGGAGTGGAGAGAAAGGCATTTCAGGTGGGGGACGCAGCATAGGCAAAGGCATGGGAGTGGGAAAGGATTTGGTGAGTTTATGGATACATGATATTCTATGTGGCTGGAGTCTAGGGAAGAGGCAGGTGAGGGGCCTGGAAAATCTGATAGGTTAGATTGCTAAGGAGTCTGGTCCCACAGGAAAATGAAGTGATAACTTCCATGTTTTAGAAAGGTTGCTCTTTGTGTGATAGCAGCCCAGGTAATAAAGGATAAAGGAATGAACTGAGAGACTGGGATAGAGAGGGAGGGTGTGTTTGAGAATTAGACAGATTGAGGAGACATGGTTGAGAAGGGCCAAATAGAGGAGTTGGAATTTTTTTTAAATTAATTAATTAATTTATTTAACATCTTTATTGGAGTATAATTGCTTTACAATGGTGTGTTAGTTTCTGCTTTACAACAAAGTGAATCAGTTATACATATACATATGTTCCCATATCTCTTCCCTCTTGCGTCTCCCTCCCTCCCACCCTCCCTATCCCACCGGCTAGGTGGTCACAAACCACCTAGCTGATCTCCCTGTGCTATGCGGCTGCTTCCCACTAGCTATCTATTTTACCTTTGGTAGTGTATATATGTCCATGCCACTCTCTCACTTCGTCACAGCTTACCCTTCCCCCTCCCCATGTCCTCAAGTCCATTCTCTAGTAGGTCTGTGCCTTTATTCCCATCCTATCCCTAGGCTCTTCATGACATTCTTTTTTCTTAGATTCCATATATATGTGTTAACATATGATATTTGTTTTTCTCCTTCTGACTTACTTCACTCTGTATGACAGATGAGGAGTTGGAATTGACAGGACCTAGTAGCTGATTAGATGTAGTGGGGAGGTGAGGTGATGGGAAGAAAGAAAGAATACTCGAGGATAAAAGATTTCTTTGCTTTGGGTGGCAGCTGACTGGTGAAGCAGTGAAGAATAGCAGTTCAGGACACAACCCCTGGAGTTGGAAGACTAGGAATTGATTCCTGGTTTTAATATTTGTTTGTCTGAGTTACTTAGCCTTTCTGTGACTCAGTTTCTTAACTTGTAAAATGGAGGATGATTGCAACTATTTTGGGGGTAGATAAGTTTTAATGTTTCTTATGGGCTTTAAATGAGTGAATACATATAAAACATCAGGGCGGGAATGGTACATAGTAAGCACTCAGTAAGTGTCAGCTATTATGATTTGGTGGGCCATTAACTAGCACAGTGGAAACAGACAGAAAGCAAGTTGGGGAGGTCAAGGAAAGACCTGTGAGTTCAATTTTGGGCACACTGAATTTAAGGTGACTTCTGACATCCATGCAGAAATGACCCATAAACAGTTGGAAATATAGATTATAAATTAGTGATTGAGATTATGTGTATTTTTAATAATTCCCTGACAGATAATTTATGTAATTATTTGCCTATGATAAAACCTCATAAGAAAAAAATCTCTATTTCCCACTTGCAAAGATATGGCCACTTTCAGGTCCCAGAGTTGATGCAGCTAAACCCAGAGGCTTGTGTAGGGCTATTCAGAACTGCCTGGGCAATCAGCCAGCAAGAATGATGATAATAATTATCATCCGAAGAGAGGATAGTTCTCTTATGCATCCTCTAAATAAATTTCTCAAAGTCTACAAGCCTCTAAAGAATGTACTAGTCATTACTTTGCTTCCTCAAATCAGAACTTCAGGACTTTTACTAATGAGCCTTTGTCAAAATGTATTAACACTTTAATATGAAAAACCATCAAGGGCTCCTCACACTTGGATGGAGGATCATTAAAATCTCAAGGTGCGTAGCTGTTTCTTAACCATGAACTAGTATAGCACAACTCCCCAGTTCTTACCTCTTCTGTTCCTGTTTTTCTTGTGGTGTAAATAGTGGAAATTTACACTGTGTTTTTCTCATTTTGTAACAACTCATCAGAAATGCTTAAGACCTGGATTCCTTGTTTGCTAGGAAACTAGCTCTGTCCAAAATGCAGAGAGGGCTTCTATCCAAGCTTCTTTAATGGCTGTTTCCAAAAGGAAAGCTGGGTGGTTATCCAGAGAACAATGGAATTAATATATGAACATGTTGACTTGGAGCTGCAGTTATTGTCTTTAAAATATTATTATATGTACATATTCATTCAACAAATATTTGTGGGCCACCTATTATGTGTCAAGCAAGGTGCCAGGTGTGTGATATACTTGAAGCAAAGTGCCAGGTGTTGGGAAGCCACAGCAGGTAAAGGAGGCAGCATGGTAGAGTGCAAGTACTTAGGCCTTGATGACAAGAAGTCCTGAGTTCAGATCCTGTCTTCCTAAGCTTACTGGCTTTGCTAAGGTATTTACTCCCTGAGCCTTAATGTAAACTAGAAGAGTTAATTTCTATTTTACAGCATCTAGTGTAGCAGTTGGTGTACAAAGTAAGCCCTCAATTAACTATTACAGGCTCCCTGCCCTCAAATAGCTCTTTATTTCCATCACTATTATTCAGACATAGCCCCTGTGCTCTCGCTAGTTGAGGAGACAGGTATGCTATCAGGTAATTAAGATGTAGTGTAATAAGTGAAATAATAGGAGCAGGTATTGAGTTGAGGATTGAGAGTTAAAAGTTTGATATACCATGTTAATCTAGCACAATATCAGATACATTTGTGTTGCAAGAACCTTATTTCATAATTTTGGTTTAGCATCTTATGATGGTTTCAGGCCTATAAGAACAGCTAATATAATGATCCAGGGTTTTATTGTGTGCAGGCACGGAACACCTCATTTAATCCCTACATCAACCCTACAAGGTAGGAGCCAGTATTATACCTATTTTACAGATGGGCAAACTGAGGCACAGAGAGGTTAAAATAACTTGCCCAAGGTCACATATCTAAGAAACCAGGATTCAGACCCAGGTACTCTAGCATCAGAGCCCACATTTGTGACCACTCATTACACTTTTTCCTATTGTGTCCTTAAGCTTCATTTTACAGCCAATAGGTATTGTCACTAATTACATGTGAGAAAATTTTACAAATCAAGTGAAATTCAGAGAAAATTCAAATAGAAGGAAAGTAATGGATCTTGAAGAAAATACAGCCCGGTCATTTCTTTTCTCCAGGAGTAACCATGAGAAGTGCTCTCTGTTTACATAGCCTGGACCAGCCAGGCTCCTTCCTATGCCCACTTTCCATAGGTGGCCCAGTCCAGATCTTCTCTTGTGGGCTGTGCAGTTCATAATGTTCTATAGCTTTAAAAAACTCTCATTTTAAATCAGCTTCACTTTCTTTTTCTGAGAGGCATTAACTCAGTTCCCTGGTAAAGCCCACGCTGACTTGCCAGGGAGTGTCCTGTCTTACCTCTGCTTTCCACTAGAGGGCCCTGCCCCTCAGATTTCAATTTCAATGCACATTTTTAAACTAGCACATCTTTGTCTGATACAAGATCCTCTCCATTGAAAGAATACTTTGATTTTATAGACCTGTTGTTCATAATCTAGGTTGTATGGAAATATGTGAAGGGGAAAATAAGATCACAGTCATTTTACAGAAGGATTATCTGAGAACTGAGCCCTTGGGAATGGGGTAAGTAGCTTACATCTTCATAAATCAGAAGACTCACAGGAAAGAATCAAACACGGTGGTCCTGAGTCCCAAAGCCCACTTGAAGAATTTCTGTGCACTGGTTCCATCCCAGGTTAGTTCTCCTGGAAGACCTAAGGAACACTTATCTCTGGTTCTTTCCTTTCTTCTTTCCTTTCTCCCTCTTCCTTCCTTCCTTCCTTTCTCCCCCTTCCTCCCCCCTTCCTTCCCCCTTCCTTCCTTCCTTCTTTCCTTTCTTTCTTTCCCCCTTTCTTTCTCTCTCTCCCTTTCTTTCTTTCTTTCTTTCTTTCCTCCCCCATTTCTTTCTCTCTCTCCCTTTCTTTCTTCCTTCCTTTCTCTCTCTCTTCCTTCCTTCCTTCCTTCCTTCCTTCCTTCCTTCCTTTCTTTCTTTCTTTCTTTCATTTTTCTTCCTTCCTTCCTTTCTTTCTTTCTGTCTTTCTTACTTTCTTTCTTTCTTGCTTGCTTTCTTGCTTTCCTTTCTCTCCCATCCCACCTTTCCACTGGAGTGTTAGTATACTAAGAATGTGACTGAGTGAGCACACCAGAGAAAGGCAGGGACAGCAGTTACAGAATGAAGATATTCAGGAGCAATCCCTCAACTCACATAAAAGAATACTTTTATTTTAGAAAAAACAGCCTGTTAGTGTGACTTTGGAACTTCTTCATCCTTTAGGACCACATCTTTTTATTTCCTCCTTCATACCCTTCCCTAGGGTGACTGCCTTTCACCTCTTCACACCTGGTTCATTGCATCACTTGATGTCTTAGCTGGTCTGTCTAACTCTGAAAATCTTCTCCCTCCAAAGTGTCCTTATACTAGGAATAGTCTCTGATGTCTGCCTCTTGATATGTAATGCTTGCCGTGATTTGATTCCACTGTGCTTATTGGCTCCTATCCATCAGTATTTCCAATATGTATCTTCTTTGCAACCTGGCTGGTCACTTTCAATTCTATTCAACAGCATTTATAGCTCACAAGCAAGGTACAAGACACCATGCTGGCTGGCGGTAGATGCAGAGATGAATAAAGCTATTACCTCTTCATGATCATGAAGTCATGGGCCTTGTCTTTAAGTAATGGGCAACATAGAGGGAAACAAATAATAATCTATACTGTAAGGTAGAATGAAATGAGTTTTAATGACAGAAAGACCAAAGGGGTGGGGGAAGGAGTGCAAAAAGAACCATAGTTAATTTGCCGAGTGATACCCAGGAAAGCTTCATAGATGAGGTGACATTTGAGCTGGGTATTGAAGGCTGTGTAAATGGGCAGGGGATGGGGGCATACATTCCAGCTGAGCACTGTGCCACACACAGGCAAGAGACTGTGAACATGCATGGTATATCTGGGGAGGTATCCCAAATACATGACACAGATCCAGTCCTTTTCTTTCTTTCATGCCTTCCTCACTTGGATGCCTTCTGTCTTCTTCATTCTCTGCCAAATTCCATCCATCCTTTGAGGTCCAGCTTCAGCAGCACTTCCTCCGTAAGATGTTTTCTGACTGTGCTAGCTCATGCCACTCTCTGTAGCATGTAGTTCAGAACTTAACTGTAGTACTTGTACTGTAGTTAGACCAGGGCAGACGTCATGCTCATCTTACTCTTTGGAGGCTTTGCAACCCCCAACACAGTGCTAATGAGAGTCAGGGCTAGGTGGTTCTATGGACCCATTAGTGGGGACTAACAACTTCATTCTGCCTAAATGCAGTTTATTTCTGCTATCCAGCCTGGGATTTTTCATGGGGTTTTAGGATTTAGCTGGTTATGCTTGCTAACACATAAGGGAAACAATTTTTCAAATGCTTACTTCAATGTTCTGCTCAGCCATAGGTGATTCCTCCTTAGTGTTGTCAGGGAAAGAGGGAGGGTCATTAACATCAGCTTGAACTCCATGACTTTCTGGGATGAGCCTTAGGAACTGAGGTGAATCCAATTTCATCACCTATACTGTCATCTACAAAGTTCCCTCTAGAGAATGACTGCTTCCTTCAAGGTCTATTGTTTTGATGGTTGGGTTCCCCTAAAGTGCCAGAAATATAGCTTAGCAATTCTTTTTAGAGAATGAGGTTACTGGCTATGGCTTCTACTTCTTTTTTTTTTTTGCCGTACACGGGCCTCTCACTGTTGTGGCTTCTCCCGTTGCAGAGCACAGGCTGCAGGCTCAGCAGCCGTGGCTCACGGGCCTAGCCACTCCGCGGCATGTGGGATCTTCCCGGACTGGGGCATGAACCTGTGTCCCCTGCATCGGCAGGTGGACTCTCAACCACTGCGCCACCAGGAAGCCCTGGCTTCTTCTTCTTGATGAAGCTGTTTGGAGTTTCTATTAGCCTGGTTCTGCAGAGAAACAGATCTAACAGGAAATAGCTATAAAGGAATTAACTCATGTGGTTATGGAGATTGAAAAATTCCAAGATCTGTAGTCAGCAAGCTGGAGAGGTGATGGTATAGTTCCGGTCTGAGTCCAAAGGCCTGAGAACCAGGAGAGCTGATCGTGGACATTCCAGTCCATGTGCAAGTCCTAAGGCAGGAGAAGACTGATGTCCCATTTCAAAGACAGGCAGAGAGAGAGAATGGATTTTCCCTTACTCTGCCTTTTTGTTCTATACAGGTTTTCAATGGATTTGGTGATGCCCACCTACACTGGAGGGGAAGATTAATCTGCTTTACTCAGTCTACCAATTCAAATGTTTACCTCTTCCCTCAAACTCACAGCCTGAATAATGTTTAACCAGATATCTGGGCACCCCATGGTCCAATCAAGTTGACACATAAAATTAACAATCACAGAGTGATATAGAAGGAAAACTTGGCCAGAAAAAATATATTATGAGGTTTCTGAAGTGGAGCTTGAAGAAAAATGCCCCAGCAGGCTAGTTCCTACAGAAAGAGCATTTTCCAACACTCTATTGGGAGACTGTGTCTGCACAGCTGAGAGCCACAACTCTGATGGCTTCCCATGCCACACAGTTACATAGGGTTGAACTGGTCCAGCCAGGTGTACCCTGAACAAAGTTTCCCAGGCAAAGGGACAAACAGAGGCTGAAATGCAGTACATGCCAAGCCATGTACTCAAGTGAGGGGCTCATCTGGCCAAGGTGCTGTGTGGACTTGGGGAAGCCATGGACCAGGGCTCCTCCCATATATTGTGAGAAGAGGCTCCTAAGTGGTGTGTCATGGCAGATTACAGGTGTGCAAAATGTGGATCCTTCACATATGGGGTTGCTGGGAAGAGTCATCACCTCTGGTCGTACACAGCCTCCAACCATGAGCAATCTTTACTGTTTACCCCATTGGGCCACAAAAATATTTTCTCCATGTGCTGCGATGTGAAGAAGGGTGGGAAGCACTGTTCCAAAGGACCTTCCTTGTCATTCATCAGGAAGGGAGCAATTTCAGAAAGGGCATGTATCCATTTGCTTATCTAGGCATGAGCTATGCCCAGCAACAAAGTGTTTGCTTCTTTGCTTACGTGTTGGGATCTGGTGATTTGCAATCTCCAGGTAAGATCTGGGCAGAGCAAGTCTAGGTCTGGAGCATCTGCCAGTAGGTATGGTTGTAGCTCAGTTTCCATGGGGAGAATTCCATCTGGGAGCCTAGATCACAATTTCATAGCTTGAAGTCCCAGGAGGTTTGCTGTCCTGAGTGTTGGTTTTCCCCATCTGCACAAAAGGGAGAAGGAGGACATGTTGACTGAAAGGGGCTGGTAGGGAATTCCAGTCCCACGAGGAGCCCTCTAGAGTCATGCAAATGGCACAGACCGATGCCTTAGATTTCCCTGGTTCTGGGGTAAACTGGGGTAGCAGGGCCTTGCCCTTTGCTGAGTCCCTCACCTCTGTTCCAGCCACCCAATTTGGAAGCCCTTGGGTAATCAACTTCTTAGCTTAGAAAAAGCAGCAGTAGAGAATGTGGATATCTGCACTGATTTTTATTATAGGCTTGAGGCAACATCCAGGCTCAAGCTACCCATGTTCCATGTTCCTAGTTCAGCCTTCATTCCTTCTGTACCCCGGTAACTGCACCTTGGCCTATATTTAGTGGTGAGTCACCTCCACTGGTGTCGTATGCTCTAGTTACTTAGAATACTGCAAACAACCCTCCCATTGGCTTGCAGAGTCCTAGGTTTTAAATTACACATTATCCAAATTAATAATTGTCATCCAACTTGTCTAGAGGGTTTACTTTGAGATGTCTCAATCCAAGAGTCCCTGATTAATCCCTCAAGTCTAGTCTTTTCCAGTTGTATTTTCTTCTCTGTTTCCTCCCACTCTCCTTCCAATCCTGGTTCAAACATGTGGACACCTTGCTTCCCGCTTCCTGCTTCTCCTTCCTTTTCCCTCCTCCTCCTCTTTCCTCACTCACCTCCTTCCTTTCCTTCTCCCTCCTTTCATCTCCTGATCACTGAGGAAGTCAAGGTCCTTTTATCTTGTTCTCCAGGACACTTGGCTTATCTTTACATTCAAACTGACCTGTGCATTGAGTTCCCTTACGACCTTCCTATTTGGCCAATTCATAGATGCCTCATAGAATCAGCTCTTAATTCTTATTCATGGATTCATTTGCATTCCATTTTGGTATCCCGATATTTCTTCTCACTCTTTATTTGTTATCATTATTATCCCTTTCCTCCGAGACTTCCGGGTTCAAATTTATCTTTCATGATTAGCTTCCTACCTATTAGCTCAGCTATTAAACAGAAATACTTCCAAAATATTTGATTCACCCAGATACCCCAGAGCTGTCCTTACTGTAGCAGAAATCAGGACCCTCAGACAGGGCCTCAACTCCTCACCAGATTCCCCAAACTGAAAGTCCTGTCAAAGATCAGGACTTACCTTCTCTCTTTGCATAATTGAGAGAAGGACACTGAGGCACAGGGAATGTGAGTGTCACTAGAGCTCTACAAATGGTTGGGCATGTTGCACACTGTGAGGGTCTGCTGAGGGAGCAAATGGGAACTGGGGTTCAGCCTGTGTTCTACTTGCCCCTGTGTTCTACTGTGCACTTGGTGTGGACCTGTGTCTGCCCAGCGTAGGGGGAAGGTGGGGGACACCTGCTTTCTAATTTCCACACTGTGAGCTAGCAATGGCCTTGGATGTTATAGAGGCTGGAGTTTCCACACTGTAGTTCAGAGGCCTAGGGGCTCCTGCATATAAAGTGTGGGATCAGCATCAAGGAGGCCAGCTTGTGGATGGTCATGGACCTGGGGAGTAAGGCTGTGTGCATGTGTGGAATGAGACCAAGGCCCTCAGCAATTAATCCTGAGAAGCATAGAGTCCCAAGGGAACCAGCTGACTGCTGGTTGATGGACAAGATACAGCAGAAAGGTTGGAATAGACAGGACAACAGGGCTAAAAATCAGGAAGTCTTTACCTTATCAGAGTACTGCACTATGGAATAAATCGTGTTCACTGGCTCCTCCTTGGTGGGGAGCACCTGTAAAACACCCATCTTCCCTCAGTGAGGGAGCCCAGGCAAAATCTTATGAGTCCCCCCTTCTTACTTCTGCTTCTGCCCATCAGCCCTCCCTGGTTGCACTTTCACTAGGTGGCCTCCTCTCCAGCTTCAACTTTGGTTCCATCCAGCTTTGGAGAGAATCAGGTTCAGGTGGGGGTGAGCATGGGACAGTTGGCAGCCATTGGGCAAAATCTTCAGGAGCCAAGAGAAGGGGTCAGACTGAGTCTTGCTTAGTCAGAATTTTAGCTTTCCATGGGCTCTATGGACCCAGCTGACCTATCAGTCCAAGTACAAGGCTGGATTTACCGGGCAGACCTCAGTTTCCCTTTCACTCCTTGGAGACTTTAGGAGACAGGCTGGTGGGGGCACAGAGAAAGGGAATACCATGTAGAAGCCTGGTTCAGGGTGGAGGTGAGGGAGAGACAGGCAGGTAAAAGGCAGGCGAGAGGGGAGGCTGTGGAACAGAGCAAAGCAGCCTGAGGAAAGCAAGCTGTTGCTACAGCCAGACCAAGAATTCAAGTTCAAGGGGACCTCTCTCAGTTCTGTGTCCTTGAACCCCGCTTAGCAACTTGTTCACCTGTCAGTGGCCACATAACAGCTTTCACCTCACATCAGGGACTCCCCTGTTGTGGGTCCCCTATAGAAGGTGCTTTGCTCTCAGTCATGACTCTCATCTAACCTGGAGTGAGGCTCTCATGTGGAAGCATGAGGCTTCAACCCCGGGAGGCTGTCATGGGGTGACACTTGACCACATTCTTGTCCTCATAGAAAGACTCATGGCATCATTTCCCTGACCTGGTATTTCCTGGTTGGACCCCGTCAGGCTCTTGGCTGTGCCTGCTGCCCATGACTCCCTGTCCTGGGGGCCTGTGGTGGAGACCCACGAGTAGCACCACCTCACCTTGGACTGGGGGATTTCATCATAGATCCTGAGCTCTGCTGTCTGGGTGTCTCTTGGAACTGTGACGTATGTGTATATTGTTTTCTTTGAGGCAGCATCTGTGTCACAAACAAACATAGAACCACAGTATGTGAAATGTGGATGAAGTTTTCGAGGTGATCTATTCTTTTTTTTTTTTTTTTTTTTTTTTTGGGGGTTTTTTTTTTTTATTTTTTTTTTTGAGGTGATCTATTCTAATGTTCTCTTTTTCAAATGAAGAAATAAAACCCAAAGAAGTTAAATGACTCCCATTCTCTTGAGATGGATGCTTGGATCCTTGACTGTCTTTTCCTTTTCTAGGGATGGCATGTGGTATGGGAGACACCTGGCTCAGGTTTCACTCAGAGCTCAGTGGGAAGTCTTTTCTGCTCCAAAGCCCACATTAGGGTAAAGAGATTCTCCCCAATCCCTGTGTGGGCACTGAAGGTAGCTTTTCCACACAGGGTCTTAGTGTCTCTGGCACTTAGCATCCACTACCTTGCATGGCTAGTTTTCTTTTCATGTGAGGGTCTTAATTTTTTGACTAGAATGATTCTCTCTAGTTATACACTGTGTTGGCCTCTTCTGGTGCACACCTTTCTTTTACCACCTCAATGTTAGACCTGTAGTAGATGCTCCACAAATATTTGTTGCTTGACTGATCCACAGAGTCAAAGATTTGTTAAGCTCTCTCCACATGCCAAGCAATGTATGAGGTCACGGAGCAGCAGACAAGAGAGATAAGTCCCTGCTTTTAAGAATTCGTGGGAATTCCTCCCAGTGTACTGCTTTTCTTTGCTCCTAACATGGAACATTTGAGGGTCAAGTTGAAAAGAGATAGCCAGAATTTGGGGCCTTCATATTCCAGGGCACCAACATATCTGCAGACAACAAGCCTGAGCTGAGTGATATTACAGCAGGTTGTGTGATTTCTCCCCATCATGAGGCCATTTGAGTTACAGTTCATGTCACAAACTCTCTGCCCCCAGAATGCCTCCTTCTGTGCCAAGACCAGGTTGGTCAATTGTAAGTATAGTATCTAACACTGACTGAGTACTTACGAGGTACCAGACACTGGGCCAAGTATTTTATATGTGTAATTCATTAAATCCGTTTAATAAGTATATGCAGCAATCCTATTTTTATGTATATTTTACAACAGAGAAAACTGAGACAGTGATAAAATAACTGGTAGTTGATAAATGGTCAAGCTGGCACCTTCATCCCAGACTGCCTGCAAAGTACAAGCTTAGGCTTAATCACTGTGCTGTGAATGCATCTCTTCCATCATACAGGAAAATTCGTGGCTGAGAACTTACCAGGGTTCTTACTGAAGATCTTCAAGTAGGAACCTGAGGAATCAGACACAAAGGAGAGTCAGGAACATGGAATCAGATGTAGAGCCTCGCTACATACAGGCTTGTTATTACGATTGGTGGGAAAGCAAGATTTTGGGTGGACACGGAGTTAGGAGGAATAGGAGGGTATAATGATCCCCTAGAACCCCAGATCAGGTTTTCTGAATTGAGAATGGTTACAATTACAGAGTGATCCAGAGGGACCCAAAGGGATCTAGTGACAACCATGGAATATAAAATTAGTACATGTCCCTCAATGACATTTCAAAGGTCACAGTTTTGATGGAATTGGAAGTGACCTTGGAGACCTAGTCCAAACCTCATTTCACATGTGAGAACACTAAGTCAGAGAGGTAAAGACATGCATCCCATGAAGCACTGCTTGTTAATGGCAGTGCTAAACTCGAACCCATGTTCTGGGCCCACGACATCTTGGTGATCCCAGTAACATATTTTGAAGACCATTCAGGGTAATGTTATATAGTCCTCGGGACCATCTTTCTGGGAGATGGTAAGGTGAGGGGCTGGGGATTTTAGGAAGGCTAATTCCCTGGAACAAAGGACATTTCCACCTCACCTTGGATAAATGACTTCAGTCCCAGGAAGAAGGAAGAAGGCAGGTGCATTTCCACATTTTAACTTCTGAGAAAATCTTACCTTGTCCTCTTTTGTGCAAAAGGAACAAAATCACTGAAGGTAGAATGATTAGAAGCAGAGAGAACACAGCCAGCCCACTCAACAGCCCAGTGCGGTGAGTATGGAGGCCCACTGCGATGTCTGGAAATAGAAGATGTGGTGAGACTTGACTCTCAGGAAATAGGCCTTAGAGGCTGGGCAAACTTGTCCACATTCAGGGGCACTCCCCTGAAGGACACTCAATATTGATAGAGGGGAGTGCCAAAGCTCAGAGGGAAACTGTACTTCCTGCTATTAAAGGTCAAGATCAGAAACTGAATTGGGGAGCTGAGCGGGGGCTGCCTCAGAACACCCTGAAATGCCCGGCATCACCCAGAAGGCTTTGGATTCTGTTCCAGGGCTTCTTGGGAAGAGAATTCCCCTGAGTCCAGCCCTGGTATAAGGGAGGCACTTTTCCCTGGAGAACTAGGGCTGATTCAGGCCTTGCAGCAGGTTAGAGTGTTCTGAGACTTCAGGAGAGATGGACAGAGATGGTTACCTGCACAGAGCTGCTGGGCAGAGATGGAGTCAGAATTGTTGCTGACAGGATTCCATGCTGTACACGTGTAAGTCAGCTCTTGGTTGTCAGGGGTCTGGAAGACTCGAAGAACATTGCCTTCTTCCCCCAGTGGACTCCAACTGTATGTCACATTCTTTTCTTCTTTCTCGACAGAACATGTCAGTGTGACATTGCAGGTGCTATTCACAGATGTCATTAAACTCTGAGTAATTTTTGGCTTCCCAAGCCGACCTATGAGGAGAAAACACATGAGCCAGTGGTAAGCTGGAGCTGGCCTATACCAGCTTGTGCGAGCCAACTGTTAAATTTTCAGAAATTTTCATGATGGATGTTAAAAACTTACAATGAAATAAATTATATTAAAAACAATCTAATAACTCTTTAAAACTTATCACTTACTAATTTTTTTTTGGACAATTTACTATAATCTATGCTCTAGAGGTTATTTACATCTATTGTATCTATCCCTTGTAATGATGTATCAATACAAAGTCTTCCCAACTCTGCAGGTCTTAAAATCAGCCAAAGTGGGAGTATTTACACCAAAGAAATTGGCAAATGCTGCAAACTAGGGCTTGACTTATTGTTTTCTTGATTGTCACACTAGACTTAAGAAAGCAATGGAGGAGAGGGTACTGAAGCAGATTAAAATAACAATGCATCCTGTCTGTAGCCATTATATTGTGAATAGCACACAAAAAATTAGAAATGTTCTTCCAGTATTTGAAAACCACTATCCAGTTCAGCAAAGAAGTTGCTCACGTCATTGATGAACAAGTGAAGTTCCAATATATGTCTTTGTTCAATCACTTTTTTCTTATTACTGAACTTAAATGAAAATATCAACCAATATATATGTTGGTTGTGTTTATCCACTCCTCATGTTGGTTCCTTCATCATTTGCAACCATATGTTGGCTAGGGATATAAATGCTCAACAAAGCATTTGAAAGGGGGGAGAGCTTCAAGATGGAGGAAGAGTAAGACGTGGAGATCACCTTCTTCCTCACAAATACATCAGAAATACATCTACATGTGGAACAACTCCTACAGAACACCTACCTATTGAACGTTGGCAGAAGACCTCAGACTTCTCAAAAGATATATGTATTTTTTTCCTTTTCCTCTTTTTGTGAGTGTGTATGTGTATGATTCTTGGTGTGATCTTGTCTGTATAGCTTTGACCTAGGGTTCTGTCTGTCCGGTTTATTTCTCTTTTTTTTTTTTTTTAGTATAGATTTTAGTGCTTGTTATCATTGGTGGATTTGTTTTTTGGTTTGGTTGTTCTGTTTTTTCTTTCTTTTTTTTTCTTTTTTATTACTTTAAAATTTTTTCTATTGTTAATAATTATTTTTTATATTAATAACTTTACTTTATTTTTTCATTCTTCCTTTTTTTCTCCCTTTTCTTCTGAGCTGTGAGGCTGACAGGGTCTTGGTGCTCCAGCTGAGTGTCAGGTCTGTGCCTCTGAGGTGGGAGAGCTGAGTTCAGGACATGGGTCCACCAGAGACCTCCCAGCTCCATGTAGTATCAAACAGCGAAGGCTCTCCCAGAGATCTCCATCTCAATGCTAAGACCCACTTCACTCAACGATGAGAAAGCTACAGTGCTGGACACCCTATGCCAAACAACTACCAAGACAGGAGCACAACCCCATCCAGTAGCAGAGAGGCTGCCTAAAATCATAATAAGGTCACAGGCACCACAAAACACACCACCAGACACAGTCGTGCCGACCATAAAGACAAGATCCAGCCTCATCCACCGGAACATAGGCAGTAGTCCCCTCCACTAGGAAACCTACATAACCCACTGAACAAAACTTAGCCACTGGGGACAGACACCAAAAACAATGGGAGCTACGAACCTGCAGCTTGTGAAAAGGAGACCCCAAACACAGTAAGTGAAGCAAAATGAGAAGACAGAAAAATACAGCAGATGAAGGAGCAAGATAAAAACCCACCAGACCAAACAAATGAAGAGGAAATAGGCAGTATACCTGAAAAAAAATACAAAATAATGATAGTAAAGATGATCCAAAATCCTGGAAAAAGAATGGAGAACATACAAGAAACATTTAACAAGGACCTAGAAGAACTAAACAGCAAACAAACAATGTTGAACAGCACTATAAATGAAATTAAAAATTATCTAGAAGGAATCAATAGCAGAATAACTGAGGCAGAAGAATGGATAAGTGACCAGGAAGGTAGAATAGTGGAAATAACTACTTCAGAGCAGAATAAAGAAAAAAGAAAGAAAAGAATTGAGTATAGTCTCAGAGACCTCTGGGACAACATTAAAGGCACCAACATGCGAATTATCAGGATCCCAGAATAAGAAGAGAAAAAGAAAGGGACTGAGAAAATATTTGAAGAGATTATAGTTGAAAAGTTTTCTAATACAGGAAAGGAAATAATCAATCAAGTCCAGGAAGTGCAGAGAGTCCCATACAGGATAAATCCAAGGAGAAACATGCCAAGACACATATTAATCAAACTATCAAAAATTAAATACCAAGAAAAAAATATTACAAGCAGCAAGGGAAAAATAACATACAAGGGAATCTCCACAAGGTTAACAACTGATCTTTCAGCAGAAACTCTGCAAGCCAGAAGGGACTGGCAGGACATATTTAAAGTAATGAAAGGGAAAGACCTACAACCAAGATTACTCTACCCAGCAAGGATCTCATTCAGATTCAACAGAGAAATGTAAAGCTTTACAGACAGACAAAAGCTAAGAGAGTTCAGCACCACCAAGCCAGCTTTACAACAAATGCAAAAGGAACTTCATTAAGCAGGAAACGCAAGAGAAGGAAAAGATGTACAATAACAAATCCAAAAACAATTCAGAAACTGGTAACAGGAACATACATATGGATAATTACCTTAAATGTAAATGGATTCAATATTCCAACCAAAAGTCATAGACTGGCTGAATGCATACAAAAACAAGACCCTTATATATGCTGTCTACAAGAGACCCACTTCAGACCTAGGGATACATATGCATTGAAAGTGAGGGGATGGAAAGATATTCCATGAAAATGGATATCAAAAGAAAGCTGGAGTAGCAATTCTCATATCAGACAAAATAGACATTAAAATAAAGAATATTACAAGAGACAAAGAAGGACACTACATAATGATCAAGGGATCAATCCAAGAAGAAGATATAACAATTGTAAATATTTATGCACCCAACATAGGAGCACCTCAATACATAAGGCAAATGCTAACAGCCATAAAAGGGGAAATCAACAGTAACACAATCATAGTAGGGGACTTTAACACCCCACTTTCACCAATGGACCAATCATATAAAATGAAAATAAATAAGGAAACACAAGCTTTAAATGATATATATATTAAAGAAGATAAACTTAATTGATATTTATAGGACATGCCTTCCCAAAACAGCAGATTTCACTTTCTTCTCATGTGCTCAGGGAACATCCTCCAAGATAGATCACATCTTGGGTCACAAATCAAGCCTTGGTAAATTCAAGAAAATTGAAATCATATCAAGTGTGTTTCCAACCACAACACTATGAGACTAGATATCAATTAAAAGAAACAATCTGTAAAAAATACAAACACATGGAGGCTAAACAATGCACTACTTAATAACCAAGAGATCACTGAAAAAATCAAAGAGGAAATCAAAAAATGCCTAGAAACAAATGACAATGAAAACACGATAACCCAAAACTTATGGGATGCAGCAAAAGCAGTGTTATGAGGGAAGTTTATAGCAATACAATCCTACCTGAAGAAACAAGAAACATCTCAAATAAACAACCTAACCTTACACCTACAGCAATTAGAGAAAGAAGAACAAAAAAACTCCAAAGTTAGCAGAAGGAAAGAAATCATTAAGATCAGATCAGAAATAAATGATAAAGAAATGAAGGAAACAATAGCAAAGATCAGTAAAACTAAAAGCTGGTCCTTTGAGAAGGTAAACAAAATTGATAAACCATTAGCTAGACTCATTCAGGAAAAAAAAGGGGTAAGACTCAAATCAATAGAATTAGAAATGAAAAAGAAGTAATAACTGACACTGAAGAAATACAAAGGATCATGAGAGATTACTACAAGCAATTATATGCCAATAAAATGGACAACCAGGAAGAAAGGGACAAATTCTTAGAAAAGCACAACCATCTGAGACTGATCCAGGAAGAAATAGAAAGTATAAACAAATGAATCACAAGCACTGAAATTGAGACTGTGATTAAAAATCTTGCAACAAACAAAAGCCCAGGACCAGATGGCTTCACAGGAAAATTCTATCAAACATTTAGAGAATGTTTGATATCCTATCCTCCTCAAACTCTTTCAAAATATAGCAGAAGGAGGAACACTGATGAACTCATTCTACAAGGCCACCATCACCCTGATACCAAAACCAAAGATGTCACAAAGAAATAAAAGTACAGATCAATATCACTGACGAACACAGTTGCAAAAATCCTCAACAAAATACTAGCAAACAGAATCCAACAGCACATTTAAATAATCATACACCATGATCAAGTGGGGTTTATCCCAGGAATGCAAGGATTCTTCAATATATGCAAATCAATCAATGTGATAAATCATATTAACAAATAGAAGGAGAAAAACCATATGATCATTTCAATAGATGTAGAAAAAGCTTTTGACAAAATTCAACACCCATTTATGATAAAAGCCCTCCAGAAAGTAAGCATGGAGGGAACTTACCTCAACATAATAAAGGTCATATATGACAAACCCACAGCCAACATCGTCCTCAATGGTGAAAAACTGAAACCACTTCCTCTAGGAGTGGGAAGAAGACAAGGTTGTCCACTCTCACCACTATTATTCAACATAGTTTTGGAAGTTTTAGTCACAGCAATCAGAGAAGAAAAAGAAATAAAAGGAATCCAAATCAGAAAAGAAGAATAAAGCTGTCACTCTTTGCAGATGACATGATACCATACATAGAGAATCCTAGAGATGCCACCAGAAAACTACTAGAGCTAATCAATGAATTTCTTAAAGTAGCAGGATACAAAATTAATGCACAGAAATCTCTTGCATTCTTATACACTAATGATGAAAAATCTGAAAGAGAAATTAAGGAAACACTCACATTTACCATTGCAAAAATAAGAATAAAATACCTAGGAATATACCTACCTAAGGAGACAAAAGACCTGTATGCAGAAAAGTATAAGACACTGATGAAAGAAATTAAAGATGATTCAAACAAATAGAGAGGGCTTCCCTGGTGGTGCAGTGGTTGAGAGTCCGGCTGCCAATGCCAGTGACACGGGTTCGTGCCCTGGTCCGGGAAGATCCCACATGCCGCGGAGCAGCCAGGCCCGTGAGCCATGGCCACTGAGCCTGCGTGTCCAGAGCCTGTGCTCTGCAATGGGGGAGGCCACAAGAGTGAGAAGCCCGTTTACCATAAAAACAAACAAAAAAAAAACAAACAGATGGAGAGATATACCATGTTCTTGGATTGGAAGAATCAACCTTGTGAAAATGACTCTACTACCCAAAGTAATCTACAGATTCAGTGCAATCCCTATCAAATTACAAATGGCATTTTTCACAGAACTAGAAAAAGATTTTCAAAATTTGTACTGAAACACAAAAGATCTGAATAGCCAAAGGAATCTTCAGAAAAGAAAAACGGAACTGGAGGAATCAGGCTCCCAGACTTCAGACTACACTACAAAGCTACAGTAATTAAGACAGTATGGTACTTGCACAGAAATAGAAGTATAGATCAATGGAACAGGATAGTAAACCCAGACATAAACCCATGCACATATGGTCACCTTAACTTTGATAAAGGAGGCAAGAATATACAATAGAAAAAAGGCAACCTCTTCAATAAGTGGTGCTGGGAAAACTGGACAGCTACATGTAAAAGAATGAAATTAGAGCACTCCCTAACACCATACACAAAAATAAACTCAAAATGGATTAAAGATCTAAATGTAAGAACGGACAGTATAAAACTTTAGAGGAAAGCATAGGCAGAACAATCTATGACATAAATCACAGCAAGGTCCTTTTGACCCACCTCCTAGAAAAATGGAAATAAAAACAAAAATAAACTATTGGGACCTAATGAAACTTAAAAGTTTTTGTACAGCAAAGGAAACCATAAACAAGACGAAACAACAACCCTCAGAATGGGAGAAAATATTTGCAAATGAAGCAACTGACAAAGGATTAACCTCCAAAATTTATAAGCAGCTCATGCAACTCAATATCAAAATAACAAACAACCCAATCCAAAAATGGGCAGAAGACCTAAATAGACATTTCTCCAAAGAAGATACACAGATTGCCAACAAACACGTGAAAGAATGCTCAACATCACTAATCATTAGAGAAATGCAAATCAAAACTACAATGAGGTATCACCTCACACCAGTCAGAATGGCCATCACCAAAAAAAATCTACAAACAATAAATGCTGGAGAGTGTGTGGAGAAAAGGAACCCTCTTGCATTGTTGGTGGAAATTTAAATTGATACAGCCACTATGGAGAATAGTATGGAGGTTCCTCAGAAAACTAAAAATAGGACTACCATACAAGCCAGCAATCCCACTACTAAGCATATTCCCTGAGAAAACCATAATTCAAAATGTGTCATGTACCACAATGTTCATTGCAGCTCTATTTGCAATAACCAGGACATGGAAGCAACCTAAGTGTCCATCGACAGATGAATGGATAAAGAAGATGTGGCACATATATACAATGGAATATTACTCAGCCATAAAAAGAAATGAAATTGAGTTATTTGTAGTGAAGTGGATGGACCTAGAGTCTGTCATACAGAGCGAAGTAAGTCAGAAAGAGAAAGACAAATACTGTATGCTAACACATATATATGGAATCTAAGTAAAAATAATGCCATGAAGAACCTAGGGGTAAGATGGGAATAAAGACACAGACCTACTAGAGAATGGACTTGAGGATATGGGCAGGGGGAAGGGTAAGCTGTGACAAAGTGAGAGAGTGGCATGGACATATATACACAACCAAACATAAAATAGATAGCTAGTGGGGAGCAGCCGCATAGCACAGGGAGATCAGCTTGGTGCTTTGTGACCACCTAGAGGGGTGGGATAGGGAGGGTGGGAGAGAGCCGCAAGATGGAGGAGATATGGGGATGTATGTATATGCATAACTGATTCACTTTGTTATAAAGCAGAAACTAACACACCATTGTGAAGCAATTATACTCCAATAAAGATGTTTAAATAATAAAAAAATAAAAGTTCATTTTAAAAAATGTTTTTACTAAAGCAATGAAAAAGTTGTAAGTAGAAAAAGGTTACCAAAAATCCAATTATATATAAGTTGAGGCAATATCTAGATCTGGAGCTGGCAGAAGGAAAGGAAAAACATTTTACCAGGAGATAAGAAAAGGACCACATTCAGAGCTGGTAAGTTTAGTTCATTCTTGTCAAAACTGCTGCAATGTGGTTTGCTCCTCCCACTATTGCCATGTGAGGGAGGAAATAGAGGAAGGAAATGGCACATAACTTTCTAATTAATGTGAGGTCTGTAAAGGCAATAAATTCAGCACTGTAAATATAGGAACCATTTTTCTGTACCTGTGAGGGAGTAGAACATGGGAACTAAGAGCTGTAAAGTCTTTGATTCCAACCTAACCAGATACTCTGGTCCTAAGAGTCTCTTAGAGGGAACCATTCCAAATCAGAATTAGTGATAACTTGCCAAAGAGCTTCTAAACAAGTTTGGAGTAAAGACCTTGATTAGCTATAACAGTGATAGATACAGATATGTATAATGAAAAAGGAACCAAATGGTGTGTGTGTGTTTCCGTAGAAACTTGATTTACAACAGTGTTTAAGTCTCTGCTTGTTGTTCACTTATTTTTAAAAAGACTTTTTTTTTTGTGTGGGTGTCAAGGTGGGGGATAGTGGTGAAGAATAGGATTCCATCTCATTTTTCTCTGCAGGAACAGAGATGTTACCTACACAAAGCTGATGGGCAGAGAAGGTCAGGGTTGTGGCTGACAGACCTTCATCCTCCCAAGTAAAAGTGTGGAGAAGCCATTGGAGACTAGGTTCAGAATCCATGCTCCACTGTTCTCTAACTATGGAATAGTGGAGAAGGTATCCAGCTGCATTGAGCTTTGGTTTCCTCAATTATAACACGGGGACAACAATTTTCTCTAGCTAGGGTGGTTGTGAGGATTAGATGAGCTATTATATATAAAGACCACTCTACTATCCATCTATCATCTATCTATCTATCTATCTATCTATCTCTCCAGCAACAATCTATCTATGCTTATATGTACTTTAATTTTCTACTGAAGAAGCAAAATAAACTGGCAATAGTGACTGCCTCTGAAAAGGAACAGTTGCATTTCATTGTATTATCTTTTGCTCTGTTTGTGCATATATTGCCTAAATATGTATAATCTTTATGTATTTTAAAAAATTAGGTGGTAGAATGCCATACAAATAGATAGTGTTCATTAAATGTCAGTTTCTTTCTCTTTATCTTCTCAGCTAACTACCCAAAAAGTGAAGATTTTGTTGTATGGACTTTCTCTAAGATTTTACAGTAGTCTGCCCTAATTGCAGGTGGTTTAACACCCCCTAAAGATTGAGTGGGTAAAACTAAACATATAACGGGATGAAAACAAACATCATAAAATTGAACGCCCTCTATATTTTCTCAGCCAAAGTTCTTGAATGAGTCAGATATTTTCTGAAGTGTCCACACTTGGGTATGGTTCTTTGACTCTGTCGCTCATGCCCAGTTCAGAGCCTTCTTCATCTAGGAAGTTCTTCCTAACTAGAATCTAAAAAGGGGACAAGGGTTAAAAAATTAATAACAACAGCTAGTTATTGAGCATCTACTTTAAGGCTTGCACTGTACTAGGAGCTCAACTAACCCTATCTCAATTAATCCCACCTATTACAATCTACATTCTATAGATAAGGAAATTTAGGCCCCGACAAGGTAAACAACTTTGCCAGGATCACACAGTTGGCAAGGGTTCTAATTCTGACATTAATGCTCTTTACAGTATGCGTCCTATCCAGATGCAACCCGATTGAATTATGCTATATTAATTGAGCACTTACAATTGTCAGGCACTGTATTAGGACCTGGGACTATTATGATTAATTCACTTTTCCATTCAACAAATACTTCTGCAGCACCCACTATGTGCCTGGCAAGGTAGGAGCTGGGAACATGAAGTGTATCCTATACCAGTCTCTGCCTTTATGGAGCTTGAACTTTAGTGGATTAACTGTATACCTGAATTTTATCTATTAGTCGCATTTCTGTGTTTTTCTGCCGTGGGGTAGATGGACAGTAAAATCCTTGAGACATGGCTCAAATATTCTCTATGATAGAAATTAGTGCTGAAATAAAATGTTAATCACTTATGTAATTTAAATTTTTCTAATAGCCACATTAAAAGTAGTGAAAATAAACAGATGATGTAATAATGTATTTTATTTAACTCAATATATCCAAAATGTTATCTTAACCTGGAACCAATATAAAATTGATTAATGAGATATTTTATGGGTTTCTTTATTGATGCTAAATCTAGTGTGTATTTTACACTTAGAGCACATTTCAACTTGTACTCACCACATTTCAAATACTTAATAGCTATATGTAGCTACTGACTACCATGTTGGACAGGGCAGTTCTAGATTAGCACTTCTCAAACTTCAGCACACATAGGAATAGTTTAGAGAGAATGTTAAAACACAGATTCCTGGGCTTCACTACCAATGGTAAGGATTGTGGCCTGAGAATTTGCATTTCCAATAAGTTCCCAGGTGATGCTGATGCTGCCAGCGCACAGACCACACTTTGAGTAGCATTGCGTAACACACCACATACATCTCCTAGTGAATTGCAGTAATTTTAGTGATGATAACAGTACTAATATTTTACCTTTTAAAGGCATTTTGCATTAGCTACTGGAGAAATTAAAATTAAAAACCAAAATGAAATATACTACTCACTCATCAGAATGACCAAAATAATAGTGACAACACTAAATGCTGTGAGGATGTGGAGATACTGATCATTCGTACATTTTTGGTGGGAATGCAAAATAATTTGGCAATCCTTTTAACACTAAAAATGACTCAAAAGTTCTGGAGAGAGCTATGAAGCCATGAAAAGATACGAAGATAACTTAAATGCATATTACTAAGTGGACGAAGCCAACCTGAAAGGGTTACATACTGTGTGATTCCAACTACATGACATTCTGAAAAAGACAAAACCGTGGAGACAGTAAGATCAGTGGTTGCCAGGGCTTGGGGGAGGGATGAATAACAGAACACAGAGGGATTTTAGGGCAGTGAAACTATTCTGAATGATACTGTCATGGTGGATAAATGTCATTATATATTTGTCATTACCCATAGAATGTATAACACCAAGAGTGAACCCTAATGTAAACTGTGGACTTTGGTTGCTAACGATGTATCAATGTACATTATTAATTGTAATAAATATATCACTCTGGTGGGGGATGTAGATAATGTAGGAGGCTATGTATGTCGTAGGAGGCAGGGTGCATATGGGAACTCCGTACTTTTTACTTAACTTTTGTATGAACCTTGAACTGCTCTAAAAAATAAAATCTATCTAAAAGGGGAAAAAAATTTCTGGAGTTGAAGAGTGGTGATGATTGCACAACAATGTAAACGTACTTAATGCCACTGAATGTTACACTTAAAAATGATTAACATGTTAACATGTTAAATGTTATGTATATTTTATCACAATAAACCATTTAAAGAAAGACAAATGGACTTACCATATGATTTCATTCTTGGACATTTATCTTAAAGAAACAAAAACTTACTTCATGCAGAAACTTGTACACAAATATTCATAGCAGGTTTATTTGTAATAACCCCCAAACTAGAGACAACTAATATATCCCTCAATAGGTGAATAGTTAAACAAAGTAGTACATCTGTACCATGAAATACTATCCAACAATAAAAATATATAACCTATTGATACTTGCAACAATTAGGATGGCTCAAAGAAATTATGCTGAATGAAAAAAGCCAATCTCCAAAGCTTGCATACTGCATGATTCTATCTATGTAACATTTGTGAAGTAACATAATTTTAGATATGAAGAATGGATTAATGTCTTCCAGGAGTTTGGGAGGGGAAAGGGGGTGGCAATGAATGACTATAAAGGGATGAAGGAATCTTGTGACATCGGTACAGTTAAGTATCTTGATTATGTAGTGTTTACATAAGGCTATTTTTGTGAATAAATTGTACAGAGCTACACACATACACATAAATAAATGCCTATATCACTGGTGAAATCTATTCAATAAATAAGCTCTACAGATTGTACCAATGTCGATTTCCTGGTTTTGATATTGTACTCTAGTTATGTAAGATGTTACCATTGGGAGAGGTGGGGGTGAAATGCACACAGGCCCTCCCTATACATTTCTTTACACTTTTCTATGAATCTATAATTATTTCAAAATAAAAAGGTTTTTAAAAAGTACTTTGCATACACTGTCTTACTTGATCTTCACAATAACTATGGGAAATAGATAGTATGATTATTTACATTTTATAGAAAACAGAAACAAGGTCCACAGGAAGAGTACATAGCTAAAAGCAAACAAAGCCACATCCTCTTAAGTACTGATATATTTATTTAAGTATTTATAAGTATAAAAAGATTTAGGGAACCCAGCTGTCAGAAATAAAAGTGTTCTTTAGACAGCAAATTGCAAAGTAAAAATAAAAAAACAAGCCCTCTGTCTTCCCACAACTTACGATAGACTTGAAGATTGTAGCACCTGGTGGTGGTGGTGATCGTTTCAGAGGTCTTTACATTTATGTCGGCTTTGTAGATCCCTGAGTCTTCCAACCTCAGATTTCTGAGCTCCAGGTTATAGTTCTGACCTGAGACATTTATTCGTTTATGGTAATTTTGGTGGGTTATGGAAATTGTGGGTGCTGCTCCTGAGTTTCCTGGTGTTACAAAAGCGACAGATGTTTTGGAATTCCAAGAAATGCTGTTAATTTCCTGTGATTGTTGGATATTTAAGGGGAAAGTAACTGACTCCCCCAGAATCCCATTCACCATGAAGATGTCTGTGTCACTTCCAGCTGCTTCCAGACCTGAGGACATAAATAGAAAATCATAACCATTTGACTGTTGCACCTTTTAGAATTCCCTGTTTCCCCAGGCTTGAATCTCCCCAAGGAGCAGCTCATCCAGTTTCTTGATGATATCTTCTT
This sequence comes from Neophocaena asiaeorientalis asiaeorientalis, assembly GCF_003031525.2. Lineage (NCBI taxonomy): Eukaryota > Metazoa > Chordata > Mammalia > Artiodactyla > Phocoenidae > Neophocaena > Neophocaena asiaeorientalis. The sequence continues at coordinate 2,190,837 of NW_020172011.1, forward strand.
TTTTGTGAGGGGGCATTCTGCTTTTAATATATTTAATATGATGGCTAAATATTCTAAAGGATTCTCTTTCAAAAACTAAGTTTCCCAGTGAATTTTAAGCGATCCATTTCATTAAAATGTATTTATCTAGACATATAGACTGAGAGCTAGATGGAATTTGAGAGATGAAGGCCATAAACTTCCATGAGGTCTGAGATATTAAATGTTCTTTCTTTCCCAAGTCATATTGCCAAGTGGTCAAAGAGCTGGGACAAGAGCCTACGATGGCTACTGTGGTCTTTGCAAATAAAGAGCTACATGTATGCCTCTATTCCTAGAAGATATAGGCAGAGAGTGCTTTAGAGGCTCTGGAGTAAATATTCCCCAAGCTGGTGATTTTGGGGGGGGCTTTTTTGTTCATTGCTATATCCCCAGTCTTTAGACAAGTACTTGACACATAGTGGGCGCTTAGTAAATATTTGTGGAATGAGTTAATAAATGGAATTATGTGTTGCCTAGGATCTTTTGGAGCAACTTCTGAAGTAAGCAAAGTTCGTTTATTCATTTATACTTTTATGAATGAATGAATGTATTTATTCAAGGTCAGCTTTGTTCCAGATACTATGGCAGGTATTTATTAATTTAATTATAATACAAAAGTTTGTTGAACATCTACTCCTTAAAGCATGATGTAAGGAAATGGGGGTACAATGGGGAGTAAAAATAGACGTAGTTCCTGCTCTCTGGAACTTAACAGTTAAATGAAGAGAACTGGTTTGATTGGATAAGTGCAAATGGTATTAAGTGTTATGGTACTTTGAGAGAGAATAAGAAGGGGACTTGATTTGTTCTGGGAATCCAGGAATACTTTCGGGTAAAAGCTGAAGGATGAATGCTTTTAAAATCTAACATGGAAAAAAATGAAATGTTTATTTTTTTCTCTTCTCCTCTATTACCTTATGAAGATAAATTGATTTAACACATAGTTTGTAAAATGAAAGGCAATATAACTATAGGGTGTTTTTTCTCCTTTTCCTTCTATTCTTTCATCACTTTGTTATTCTCACTGAGCTATATAGTGTGAAATAGTATATTAAGCCAGCATGTATGATATTCAAATGGTTAATAACTAATAAGTACAGGCCTTGACCAATCAAGTAGGGCTTCAGCCATAAACAGTAACAGGGCCATTCTGATGAGTACTGGTTGCATGTAAGCCCCGAAGAGCAGAACAAAAGTTTCCCATGTAAGTGAGTTCAGGCTGACCCTAAAGTTTATCCAGGCTTGGCATAAAGAGGGCAAGAGTAGGGCTTCCCTGGTGGTACAGTGGTTAGGAATCTGCCTGCCAATGCAGGGGACACAGGTCTGAACCCTGGTCCGGGAAGATCCCACATGCCATGGAGCAACTAAGCCCGTGTGCCACAACTACTGAGCCCATGTGCCACAACTACAGAAGCCCGCATTCCTAGAGCCCGTGTTCCACAACAAACAGAAGCCACCACAATGAGAAGCCTGCGCACCACAACGAAGTATAGCTCCCGCTCGCCACAACTAGAGAAAGCACATGTGCAGCAATGAAGACCCAACACAGCCAAAAATAAAAATAAATTAATTAAAAACAGAAAAGAGGTCAAGAATAAAGGTCATTGAGAATACAAGTTATTTTGAAGTGTTAGAAAAGCAAAGATATTTCTTAACCTGATGGTGCTGTCTCACTATGGCCAGCCCCGCTCTCCAACACAGTAACTCCTTAATGAGCCAGGGACTTCTAATATAAACCTCTTTCTTTTCAGAACATCCAAGATTTTCCCTTAGGAGGAATATCCCAGGCAAGGAGTGGTGACTTAGTTGGGGTGGGCTAAGTACAGAATGAGATGTAACAGGGCCCTGAGGGAAAGAACAACACAAATGATCCCTATCTACAAACATTTATTAAGTGCTAATTGTCAGATGCTGTGTTACGAACTCAGGGATGAATAGAACATGGTGGCAGCCCTGAGGAGCTCACAGCCCAGAGAATAAGACACATGAGCATTCAAGTAAACAATAATACAATATGATGAGTACTAAATGGTAAAAGCAAAAGGAACAAACCACTAGGGGAACAGGAGAGACTAAGCTTGCCTTCAGTGACAGGAGTCAGAGTTTATTAAAATCCATTCCTTGAACATTAATTCTCCCCAGAAAAACTCTTCCTCTGGGCTGATAAGCTCAGGTAGAGGGGCACTTAGAGTTTCCCAGCCTGAATTCTTGGATGTGCCAGATATGAACATGTGACCTGTGCAGTCGTACAGAGCCTTGAGCTCAGAAGGACCTGAACTTGATTTAATGCTGCCATGTCACTTTGAACTTCTTAATATTATTTGAACAAGGGACCCCATATTTTCATGTTCTACTGGGTTCCACAAATTATATGGCTGGTCCTGGTGCCAGGCCTCCCACGTCTCATAAGGCTTTTTTTTTTTTAGTCAGGTCCTTGTGCCTAATTTCCATTCTGCTCTTTGGATTCAGGTTCAGTGTGAGAAGATGGAAAGGGTGTGGGTTCCATAGACTCATAATTCTCTTATCAAACCCCAGGAAGTGGTGGGAAGTTTGCTAAGGCTGAGGCCTTCTTAATAAGAACACAATTGTGTGGTCACAAAATGATTGGTGTGTGGTGTTGTTTTTGAAGTATGTCTTGTCTTCTGCAGCAAGTCATTCAGGAAGCGATGTTGGGGCATCAAAGGATAAGGCAGTGGGGGTGGCAGATACGTTAAGCTAGCGGAAGCCCTGTTGCTATTTTGTGCTGTGGTGTTGGGGATGAGATTCCTGGGCTTGCTGAGAAAAGGTGTAGGGCTTGCACAAACGTAATATGCACCTTTGGACATTCCATCTGAGGTCTGAGGCAGCTGCAAAACCATAGCATGCAGCGGAAAGATAAGGAGGCATGAAGACATAGGTGCTAGTACTTCTACTTATGAGCTGGGCAAACTTAATAAAGCCAGAAGACTTTTCTGAGTCTCAGTATTTTCATCCACAGAATGGAAATAATAACTATAAAAATTGCCTATCTAATTAGTGATCAGAAAATCATATGAGTAGAAACTCTGGTAACCATCAAGCCAAAATAAATGTTAGTAATGATTCTCATTCTCATCCTCACCTTAACAATTAGGACATGCCCTTTAGGGCTTCCCTAGTCCCTCTCTCTGATGGCCTTCATGACACCAGGGCCATACTGAAGAATGTATGAAGAGCCATTATTAAGGGCTAATTCAAGTAAAGCACAGAGGGATAGAGTTTTCAGTACCACTCCACTTGGTGGCCTTTATTCTTCTCTTAAAGACTTCAGTCTTTTAAAAAAAGAATCTCCATATCAACCAACCCTAATATTTATTTTTCTAGGTGCTGAGGGGACTCAAACATTATATTAGTGTTGGAGGAGACCTTAAGAAAACTCAATTTCAGAGAGAATTTGTGGCACAAAAATGTCTTAAGGACTTACTATGAAATGCACTATGCAAGTCTATGACCAAGACAAGTTCCTTGTCTTTTTTAGAAATTTCATATATGCTTAGGGAAATGAGACACACACACAGACACACATAAATCTCCTTTACAATATGAAGTGGTAAATGATAAATTTAAGCAAATGGTAGAGACAATAATTGCAGTAGGATTTCAAAGAAGGGAGAGATCACTTTGATCTGCAGTTGTTATTTCCTCCTTCTTGGAGGAAATAGAATTTGAGGAAGACCTTGAAGAGTGAATAGAATTTTATTGGATAGAAAGGGAAAGGATTGGTGTCTCGGGTCTTCAGGTTCTGAATAAAAGTTTAAAAGCAGGAGAATGTGTGATATAGGTTGAATAAGTATAGATTTGCATAACAGAGTAGAGAGCAATAAGGCTGGAGATATAAATTGTTTAGATTTGGGACAGCCCTGAGTTTGAAGTCTACACCACAGGCAGAGAGGAGCTATTAAAGGTTTTGAGAATAAAAGTTAAATGATGTTTTAGGGTCGTAGTAATATGGTAATAACATGTAGGAAGAATAAGAGGAAAGAGAAGCTGGGCTTAAGAAACCATTTCATAGGCTATTGTAGCCATCTGGGCATGAATCGGGGGATGATGATGAGAGTGGAAAGGAAGGGCTGAATTTGAGAGAGAGCACAAATAAAGGCAAGGAATAAGGAGACATGTCACAGAATTCAACAATATATTTTGAATGTCTACTTCATGTCAGTGGAAAACTAATAGCTACTGGAAATTGATTAAGTTTATGCTTGAAAGAAGTCAAAAGGAGAAGACAAGTTTAGTGTCAGAAATATTGAATGTGAGATGATGGTGGACCATCTAAATAAGGAGTTGGAAGGATGGAAGATAAGAAAAATTAATGGATTCAAAGTATTATTTGGGGGACTGTGACAGAATCTGCTAGTTGTTTTCCAATATTTGTTTTCATCTCCATTCTTTGTAACACATATATATGGAATCTAAAAGAAAAAAAAGAAAAAAAGGTCATGAAGAACCTAGGCGCAGGACGGGAATAAAGACGCAGACCTACTAGAGAATGGACTTGAGGACATGGGGAGGGGGAAGGGTAAGCTGGGACAAAGTGAGAGAGTGGCATGGACATATATACACTATCAAATGTAAAACCGATAGCTAGTGGGAAGCAGCCGCATAGCACAGAGAGATCAGCTCGGTGCTTTGTGACCACCTAGAGGGGTGGGATGGGGGGGGAGGGAGAGAGATGCAAGAGGGAAGAGATATGGTGTTATATGTATATGTATAGCTGATTCAATTTGTTATAAAGCAGAAACTAACACACCATTGTAAAACAATTATACTCCAATAAAGATGTTAAAAAAAAAAAAAAAGACTACATTGCCCAGCCTTCTGCTAGCTCAGTTTGGTCATGTGACTAAGTTCAGGTCCATAGGATGAAACTGAAAGTATTGTATCAACTTGTATATCTTTAAGAAGAGGATGCTTTGTTTTCTTCATCTCTTCCTTGTCTCTTGCAGGCTGAAATGCCATGACAACTGGATCTTGGACATTTTGGATCAAGAAGAGGAAGCCAAGTACTGAGAATTGTGGCACAGGAAGACTGAAAAAGTGTGGATTCCTGATGACCTTGTAAACTATTCTACCAACAGAACTGCCAACTCCAGACATTTTACATGAGCAAGAAATAAACTTTTTTCTTCTTTAAGGAATTCTTTTTTTTTTTTTTTGAGTCTCTGTCATTTGCCATCAAACTGAAATTCAAGTGGTTTAGGAATCATCTATGGAGAGAAGATGATTGAAGAAGAGGGTCACTCAGGAAGAGTTGGCTGAAGTCCAAGGCTGAGCCTTGTGAACAGTGCTCACAGTTCTAAAAGAGGCACTGTCAAAAGAAACTGAATAGACCAAGTGGTAGGAGTGGCAAGAAAGGAACCAATAGTGGACAATATCATGAAATCCAGGAGGACAAAAAATCTCAAGAAGGGGGCTGTAACTGATGTCTAATGATTCAGAGTCTTCAAGTAAGATAAAGACTGAAAATGATCCCTAGATTTGTCCATTAGGAGGTTATTGATGGTGCTTGAGAATGTAGTGCAAGTTAAGATGATTCAAATGGAGCCCAGAGTACAGAGGATTGAGGATAGAATATGTGGTAAAGAAGTGGAAAAGCTTAATAGTGAAAGAAATGTTATAAGGTAGAATAATAGCTAGAGGGTCAAGCAAAACTACTATTTGATTTTGTTTTAAAATAGAAGGTATTGGTGGGGGAAGGGTGGTAAGGAGGGAGAGAAGATAGAGATTTCCCTGATCATGTCTGCTCTAGGTTACGTGCTCCTACTCATGGAGTTTGGTGTTTCTCTCTAATAGCTCTTGCCACACTGGCTGGTAGTCATGAATCCATGTGTCTGTTTCTGGACACTGTGAATCACTTGAATCCAGGGACCTTGCCTTCAAATCCCAAGCACCTAGCACAGTGCAGGATACACTGGTCACTAATGCTTGTGTGGAACAAAAGATGGAATGGAAATGGTGGGCAGAGAAAGGTATAGGTTTTCAATCAGAGGAGGGTAATGCCTTCATCTGAAGTGGAAGAAAAAAAGGAAAGGATGAGTGAAAGCATACGGGTATTTTAAGGTCCTGTTGGGAGTAGTGATAGAAGAAAGGCGGCTTTGTGAAGTGGAGGAAACATAGGTTTGAGCCAGATGGACCTGTGTTCAAGTTCAATCCCTGATATTTACTGAGGCCCTTATATTACTTAACTACAATATAGGATATAATAATGCCTGCCTCATGGAATTGCTGTGAGGGCAAACAGAAGGTGCCTAATACATAGTGGACATTTTGGAGTAGAGAAGATAAAATAGTAGACAGTCATGGTTGATGGCCTTCATCTCTTCAGTAATGTAGGAGATAAGAAGAGGCAAGAGTGGGACTAGTTAGGAAGTATAAAGGTTAGGGACACATGTTTTGAATCTAGGTATATTTGAACCTACATATGTTATCTTGAGAAAATTATTGAAATTCTCTGATCCTCATGTTCCTCACCTTTAAAATGTGGATAATTATTCAATGAAATTATAAAGATAGAGCACTTAGCACAATGCCTAGCACATAAAAATGGTAGTTGCTATTATTATTTTGATGAATGTAAAAATTTTGAGGAAATGCTGCTCTAGGGAACACCTCAGGGAGTTAACAAGAGATTGATTAAGTGGATGAAGGTACTGCTGAGCAGTCTTGGGAGCCTAACGAAGAAGAGATGACCCACATTTATAACATCTCTGACTGTGTGTGATATCCTGACTCCCATAGCCAGACCACAGCAGGGGTGGGTAGGAGAAAGGCACTACTTCTAGGGAAGAGGCAAAGGCAAGAAAAGCCTGGAACCCTGGGATGTGGGCTTGGATGGGAAAATATGTTTGCTGTGACCCCTAGGTAGCTATGGTGAAGAGGGGACCAGAGGGGCAGGATGACACCAGCTTAGACAGAGAGCACCGTGGGCAGGCTATTCCCTGGAGCTGGATTTCCCCTCCTGGAAGGGAAGCTGGGCACATTTTCCAGCCTAATATATCTTTTGTGTATTAGGTGATAACTCCTGTTCCCCTGGATGAACCCATGTGAATGGGTGGACTTCACAAATGTACATTTCATGATAAAGTAGCTGCCAAAAATCACTGACTCACTAACTGGAAGAAGGCAATAGAGAATATGAGAATAAGAAATGTGTTTGGGAAAAATAAAGAATCAGAAACTTCATCTGTGTTAGAAATATTGATGGGGCAGGAGAACATTAACTGAGTAGAGGGAAATTCTTCATAGCTGAGCAAGGGAAACTTACTAAGAAGTGTTGGGTGGAATCTAAAGAGATTTTGAAATATCAAATATTGATGACAACAAAGAAGGTGTTTAGACTTAAACCTCATAGTTCTCCTTAGAGTCTATTAAAAACAAAGACAGTGTACATTTGGGGTTTTGAGGGGCTCCCTAGTCTCTTTTCATGTACTTTGCCACCATCTACTAGATCCTGTCTGGTCTGCCCCTGCTCTCCTGCCTCATCTCCTACCCTTCTCTCCCCTCCTCACTCCAACCACACTGACTTCCTCATTCTTCAAACCAGCTGCTGTTGCCTTAGAGACTTTGTACTTGCTGTCCTCCTTTTCTACACTGTTTCTAGCACTCCCTTACTGTGAAACTCTGCTCCAATGTCATCTCATCAGAGAGAGCTTTCTTAAACACCGTGCTTAAGTAGCAGTCTCCTTCCCATCACTCCCTATGACCTTGCCTTACTTTATTTTTCCTCATAGCAGTTTTGACTACTAAAGCATTGTATGTGCGTATTTACTTGTTGTCTTCCCCACTTTGCACCCCCATGAGAATATAATTGCCATGCAGTCCTTGTCTTTTTTGGTCACTAGTATTTCCCTAACAATTAATGGATGATTATTAAATATTTGTTGAAAGACTAAATACTTTTTAAGCTACTGACCCAGTTGCCCTTTTTCTAGCAATAAAAAGCAAGGTAGAAAACTCAGAGCAAGAAAGAGTGAGGGCAAGAGATAACTCTACTGGTCTCTGGGTCTTGGTGTGGAAGGTCCATGGTGTAAACTGATTAATAAGAAGGAGCAGTTGGCTAACTGTAACTACTTTCCATTCCAATATTCTCATGTTGTTAACAACAACAAAAAAATTGCATAGGTCCAGAGGCTGGGGCTTCATAGCATGGTTAGTAAAAGTGTCCTGAAATAGGGATCAAGAAACATGTTCTAGTCAAGGCTCTGTTGCCAACCAGCTAAATGACCATGACTAAGTCACTTACCTGCCAAACCTCAGGATTCTAGTTGGTAAATGAAATAAAATTCCTCTACCACTTTGAGGAATTCTGAAGATTAAATGACACTAGGCAGCTCTACCCACCACCAGCCCCTCCCGTCAGGAAACTTACACATTCCTCTTAGATAGCCTCATCCACCAGATGTCAGATAGCAGAAGCAAGAAGAACTACAATCCTGCAGCCTGTGGAACAAGAACA